>NC_052351.1:69599511-69630626 GCF_009727055.1 Benincasa hispida | reverse complement strand
AATGATGTAAAATTAAAAAAATATTCTCTTATTTTATAGTTTAAATATAATTAAATTATGTAAAATAAAAAATATATATAGCATGTATTAAATTATAAAATATAATTATAAAACATTTACATTATCAAATACACATAAGTCCCGGTGCAAAATTAATAACTATCATATAATCATTTCTATCATTCATATGTAGCTAAAATTTGATATGGAATATTATTTCTCACTCAATTTATCTCCCTTAAATGATGTTGACTCAAATCCAACTCAATTATATTATTATGTAAATGTTGTAGTTGTAAAATATCAAAGTGAACCTAATTGAATGTCTTAGTAAACAAAATTTTAACCAGTTTTGAATGTACTAAAAATAATAAATTTAAATTTAAAATAATATACAAACATGCATATTACAAAATTAAAATTCAAAATTCAAAAAATATTTGAATATACATATTGAAAATTTGCAACTTGAAAATCAAAATAATATATAAATTTAAATATTGAAAAATTTAATATTCAAACTTAAATTAAACATATAGATATAAAAAAAGTTAATAAAAAAATAATATAAAAGGAAAAGAAATATAAAAGAAACAAAGAAATGTAAAAGATATACAGCCAAATTAATATAGAAAAGAATGAAGTATAAAAAAACACACCAACAAAAAAAAGGAATGTGTATTCAGTGAACGAAACTAAATAAAGTGTGAACAGAAAGGAGAAACTACTTCTGATAGTTACTCAAATTTGGCCTTATTTTTTTTAAACGGTTCTCAAATATTAAAAACAAGAAATATGAACAATTATCAAACATGTCAATTTCTTAAAAAATGATAAATGAAAGCAAGAAACAAGAAACAGAAATGTCATCAAACATACCCAAAATTTTCAAAAATCTAATTTTAAAGGCAAAGATTTAATGTTGTAAATACTAAGGAGAGAATGGGGATTCATAATTGTTTCAACTCTAGGGAATATGCACTCGCATATGATAAAGTCTAAATTAAGAAATTATAACTCTGGAGTAGCCTATTTTACTTAGACTCTGGTAACCATTTCATTTTTATTTTTTGTTTTTTAAAATTAAGCTTATAGACACTATTTCCACCTCCAAAATATTTTATTTATTTATCTACTTTTTACAAATGATTTAAAAATCAAACAAAATTTTGAAAACTAAGAAAAGTGGCTTTTAAAAACTTGCTTTTATTTCTGGAATTTAACTAAGAATCCAACCATTGTACTTAATAAGAAAGATGCAAATAATGGTAAGAAATTGGGTGAAAATAGATTTAATTTTAAAAACAAAAAAATGGTTACCAAATGGGACCTTAAATATATATATATAAACTTAACTTAATTGACCTTAACTTAGGAAAATCAACATAGATTTCTTTTTCTCTCTATTTTTATCATTGTTCTTATTTAACAAGTTGTTCTTGATTTCAAACTCTTTTTTGGCGTGTGCCCATCTATCAAGAGTGTTGTGTTAACTTTGAGTTGCAACCAACATGAGACGATTAACACCGTGATCGTACTACAATTGCTTTCAAGACCATAGTCCTTCTACGACTCAATTATTATTCTAATCTGACATTCGATTCCTACGATATTTAGATCGATCTAGGATTTTAAGTTGACTCAAATTTGCATATAGATTGTCAGTAAGGTTAGTGGCTCTTCCATCAAAATGTTTCGATTCTAAGTAGGACAATTGCATGATGTTTGAACTATTATGAAGATGGTTGATTGCATAACAATTGATGATGAATGTGCTAGGAATGAACACTTCACCCTTCTAGATTCAGAAAACTAAAACTAGGATAATTTATTTAGAATCAAAGAAAAATAAATAAATAAATGTTAAGCATATTAATTAAATACATTGAAAAAGTGTGGACATATTTTTAGTTGGTCTTTACCCTTCTTGTGCTCTAACTCCAACGATATCAATTCTCGATCTCAATAACTTCCTTACTATGAGTTGAACACCGGACTAAATCTTGTGAGAATCTCTTTAAATAAAATTTATAAGAAATTGAAAAATGAGAAGTTTAGGGCCCTTTGATAACGTTACTATTTATGTTTCATGGTTTTGTTTCTCATTTTTAAATTGACTTGTTTGATAGTCATTTCTATTTTTTGTTTCTAAAATTTGAAAAACGTTTTTTAAAATGAAGCCAAAATTGAGAAACTACTTTTGTAGTTTCTCCTTATTCCATTTCTATTTTAATTAAAAGATTGTTTTCAAATATAAAAAAATGAATCAACTTATTTACAAATATAGTAAAATGTCACTATCTATCCATGATAAACACTGATAAAGTGTCTAATGTCTATCAATAGACAGTAATATTTTTCTATATTTGAAAATATTTCGAGTAGTTTTGTCATTTAAAATAATTGTCCTTAATTATACATGTTACTAGTTTTGAATCTAAATGTGCACTTGTTGATTTGGTATGCAAATACATCCCAAAATATCACAGTCTATCTGCAATAGACTGTGATAGATCATCGCAATAAACTATATTTTGGTTTATTTTTCTATATTTGAAAATTTTCCTTTTTATATTTTATATTTATATAATCAATAAATTATATAAGAATTTAATTTTGAATTTTAAATTTTCCAATCTTTAGATTTATATATCATTTAATTTTAAAATTTCAAATTTTCAGTATATATATTTAAATATTTTTTAATTTTGAATTTTAAATTTTGCAATATACATGTTTATATATCATTTTAAATTTAAATTTTTATTTCTAATATATACAAAACAATTAAAATTTTGAAATATATAGACTGTTCTCTAATTCTCTTTACAAAAGGTATGTAGGAGTATGTATTTCGCTCAACCCAATTATCATATTTATACGAACTTTTTTTTTAAAGATATTTATAAGGACTTGGAGGAAAATCTTTGCCAAAATTAAATATTATCTTTTAATATATATAATTTATTTAAATGTATATTTTACACATTTTAATCTCATTCAATTTAAAATGTATATTTTTCTTTATGGGAAATTTTCAAAAATTGAAAAATAAGGAAAACTATTTACACAAAATAACAAAATTTTAATTCTTTGATAGAGGTTAATAGAGATCGATAGAAGTTTATCATTTTTTTTTTTTGTTAATTCTATAAATAGTTTGACATTTTTTCTATCTATGAAAATTTTCCTTTCTTTATTGTATATAATATATACTAATTCTTTTAATATTTTATGTATCAGACACAATAAGTGTTTTTCTCTTTTATACTTAGGGTACGTTTAGAATATATTTTCAAATGTTTAATTTAAAAAAATAAGTCATTTTGCAAGAAATTTGAGTGTTTGACAACTACTCAAAATAGTTTTTCAATTGTATTTTAATCAACTTTTGTTAAAAAAAATGTTTAAATAAAAATGAACTTTTTGGAAATTTTTTTTTTTTTTTTTTTTGCTGAAGTCAATCCAAACAAATCCTAAGTATATCTAATATATTAAATATTAATTACAAGACTCTAAATTAAATAATAAATTATAACATTTCAAAATTCTTTTATTCTTTTAGTGTTATATAAGATAAGCTTATCAAGCTATAGACTATGACATAGATTATAATCTGTAGTGATACAAAATTAATTAGTTAAACTTTTTAATCAATTAATTTCCAGTCGTTAATTCTAGGTCATTTCACTATGCACTTAAAGTTGTCATCTTATGCATGGTACGACATTGTTTTCATGGATAAACATTAAAAGTAAGTCAGTCATTCATGAGATCTTTATAATTACAACTGGGTCAAATTTTTGTTTCAAATCTATAATTACATATCATATTTTAAGTACCACTAATTCTCTAATAAGCAATCTATTTATAATCCAATAACAAATCAAGTACCACTTTGGCCCAGTGAGAAGATGGAGTCCCAATGTTTAGGTCTTAAAATCGACACTTGTGAAAACTTCTTACTCTATATTGAAATGAGTGAATTTTATCATGCGAGATTACATTCACAACTCCCTATTTGGTGAAGTCCTCAAAACAGTAAGTTTATTGAGTTCGCTACAAAAAATATTCCGCTCATTCAAATCAAAGGAAAATCCTTCACAAATAGAAATTCATAACTCACCCAATATTAATATTGAGTCACATTTGATCATCTTGTAAAATGTTAATCTTCTCAATTAATTGAGTTATAAAGAGAGGTTAAATATATTTTGTGAATAATCTCATATGGACTCATTGTACATGATATCACCACTCACAAGTCTCTACATTAACTATTTAGATCAAATCATTTGTAATTATTGTAAAGTAGGTAATATTAATATTGTCATCAAGATAAGACATCCAACATTAGTCATATATTTTAAATTTTGCAAGTTATTTCTTGAACACGATTCTCCATTATATCGACAATATATTGTTAGTTTACACTAATAATCTTAATTTTTTTATCATAGTGGACAATAATTAAATAAAAATTATATAATCAAATAATCATTAAACAATAAACATTAAGAGTAATTATTTTAAATATTAAAACTGCTAAAAATATTTTCAAGTATATTAATTAGTGATATAGCACGATAGACATCGATGTCGATAGACCGCAATAGATGTCTAGTACAGTCTAGTGACACTTTATTATATTTATAAATAAATTAACTCTTTTTTTTTTTAATTTAAAAACAACCCAAACATTAATTATGAAGGATTAGGCATAAATCTCACATAATGATGCTTGATGATTGATGAACGTAGAAACTTTAATATTGAAAGCCTATTTTGATGACTCAGTAAAAGTTTTTCCATGTCATATGATAAAACAATGAGTATATTTAAGGGTGCCTCCTTATGTAAAAATCTCTTTCGTAATCATTTGATTTTTTATTTTTTTTAAAAAAAATAAATCTATTTCATCTACATTTCTTATAAATTTGTATATTTCTTAAGTACCAAATGTTGAATTCTTAACCAAATTCGAAAAACAAAAACAACTTTTTTTAATTTTCAAAATTCGACTTGTTTTTTAAACTATTGATAAAAAATAGATAACATCAAGATAGAAGTAGTGTTCGTATGCTTAATTTTTTTTTAAAAAAAATCAAAATCAAAATAATTATCCAGTGGAACTTTAAATACCGAGAAGTTGAGTGCTTATGTAAGCCACACCAGTTAAACATTTAGGTAAATGATATGAACCATGTTCGTCAAAGTTTTAATGGGATTCCAAACTACAAGTTTCACTGAATCTTTTCTTTTTCTAACAAATTTTAATATATTTTTTATAAAGGTTTATTGTTATATTAAAAAAAAACTTGTAAGGATTATAACTCTCCAATGAAAACTTCTGATCTCATCCTCAATATACTTATAATGACAGGTAGTTTCGTCAAATAATCGAATGAGTCAGTTTCAAGAAATGACTGTATGATAGGGAAATCATCTTCAAAGTTATTTATAGGTAAATCATCTTCAAAGTTATTTCAAAACCAATTCTTCTCAAAAAATATCTTGCTGAAAACAACTCGCTTTTACCTATCATTGTGACCCCAAACCATACCGAGCTGGGATCACCAAACGACACCGTACTTTTGCTTCCATAGAATTGGAACTTAGAACAAATGAATGGAAGACAATACTTTAAAAAAGAAAAGTTGGATTGAAATTTCTAATCTTACTTGTATAAATGGCAAAGAACTTAAATGTGCGACTATGAATACAACTTCTACAACATATGCACCCAGATTGTACACATCACAAGCAAGAATTGGTGAAGAAACGAGAAAAACCACACAACTTCATCATATTTCTACTTTATATCTACTAACTCTTCCCCATCACTGACCATTCATTCATACACTGATCTTTCTTTCTTATATAGACTAGAGCAAAACACCCGGGGAAAATTCATCAATTATACAAGATAAACAAAAAAGAAAAAGACAAAAAGGGAAGAGCAGAAAAAGAATGAGAAACAATGAAATCATATTACCAGTTGGAGGAATTCATCTCTCAACAACCAAATGGCAAAGCCACGTCACATATCGGTTGCATGCCAAGATGAAATCAGAAGAACACCACAAATGCGAAGCTTTCCTCTGAACCAAACATTCATTCTCCCCTTTGCTCTTAGAAAAATCATGAATTGAATTTAGAAAAGTTCCTCTGAATTAAATTTGTTCCATGCTTCCTGTAATCACGAGATAGAAACTTTAACAAGCCTATCGAGAAAAATGAACAGTGGAAACTAAGAGGTTATGAGGAAGCAGCATTTATGACAATTACGCTGTCACTAAAAAAAGACAATTTTCTGATTACTACTACTATTAAGCCACATCACTCAACGTGTGGCCACAGCAACACTAGTCAACAAAATATTTCAGTTTTCAAGCCTCTTGTAATCATTGGCAATGCCTTAGTTTACTTGACTGAACCCTTTCTTGTAGTTGGCTCACTTTTTGTGGGCTTCTCCTTTTTTGTATACTCGTTTATTAACTTGAAACCCAGTGCATTGATTTACTAGACCAATCTATAGCAGCATTTCAATTCAAAATCTTCCATTATTTGCAACCGGTAAAATATAGCAATGGACTTCTAAAACTTGTCACATTTATAAACTGAAAGAGGGAAAAAATGAACCGAAATAGAAATATTACCAAGTACTAAAATGTTTTTCATTTAAAATGTGAAAACAAGGCAAGCAAGTACAAGACCCTCTTAGGATCATTGGAGTAGCACCTATAGAGTAACCTAGTGGTAATCAGACTTCTAATGCAGCGCTCAAAATCATCCATAACAAACTGGAAAGCAGAAACATTATGAAATATCAAATACTGGAGCAGTATTTGAATTTTCTAATACGGTATAGCTCAACATATCATTACCAAAATATATATATAGCATAGATGTACCTTATCACTACCCAAATATGTATAGCATAGATGTACATTATCACTACCAAAATATATATAGCATAGATGTACCTTTAGAATGTCAAACACCTTCTCAGCAACATACTTTTGCTGAAGGGTGGCACCTTTCTGTTGCACCTTATCGGGGTGAATGCACAGTGTCGCTTTCCTATATACTTTCTTGACTGCATTTGGAATAACCATCTCGGTCAAAGAAACTGGCTGCCACCCACACTCAGGCCAGAGCACCTGATCATCATATAACAGTGAAAGAAACAGGTAAACCATCTAGTCGACCAGAACAGTATTCTCAGGCCATGAAAACAAATAACACTTAAAAGTGAGACGTAGCTTCTTATGATAGCAATTCAATTGTTTTGCTACTATAAATGAAAGAACTGCTAGCAAGATTCTTTAGCTAGTAAAATCCATAATAGTTTTCTTAGTATTTTTTATATGGGTAATCAAAAATTGAGGAACGCAATGGTTTGGGTTGGATTATAAGGTGATACAAGGTTAATTTAGATTGGACTAAGTTCAGCCAGTTTGAATGCGTTTGGTTCAAATGATTTTTAATTATTCAAGTTGAATTGAAAAAAATTATAAAGTTAAAATGTTGTTTACTTGAGATAAAGGAAGTTAATGCTCGCATGCTCTCAGGAGTTATAATAAATGCAGATGATCCAACAAAGCATAACTAACATGCAGCCAATGAACTTACATATTGCAAAGTTGACAAAAGAGCACGTAAATTGCCCTCCTTCCCTGCAGCCCAACGCTTGATCTCAGCATCAAGCGTTTCAGCAATTCTCTGCAAACATATTATTGAGTGGAAATCTAATGAAATGTTCGTTTCTTATTTAAAAGAAGAAAAAACAAGAAAAAAAATCAAATTGCGAATTTCTTTTATGTAATATAAAGATATAGAGTGTGAGAAAATGTTAAATATCATCCTTCCACTTCAATTTCATCCAGATCCAGCATGAGAAACAAACAGTTAAAAGAGTACCAAAACCATTAGTACGTACTTCAGATCATGACAAAACTTTAAGGACTTTCAATTTTATATCAAGTCTTGGACTGTACACATTGGAACTTCAAACAAATCAGGTGACTAAATTTAAATAAATAAATAAATAACTCCTTCAAGTTTTTTGGTAAGTTACAAATGGAAGCGAGCACCATTTTCCTTAGCAGACAACAACATTGAGTACTTCATTATTTCATTGATAAATCTGCGTCCAGTCTCAAAAAATTTAAGAAAAGTAAATGATAACAGGATGATGAGACAAATGACAACATGAAAAGCTAGGTTTTCTCGAATCCTGTTAATCAACACAGATTCAAAATAATAAAATCCTAGTTCTGCCACACAAAAGAGAAATGGCTGGGTTTAAAAATGGAACAGAAACAAAGGCAATAAATGTCAAGAACATGAACTCACATGTCTCTCGGCTTGTTCCCTCTGCATTTGAAGATCTCGCTCATTTTTCTCAGCCAGAGCTTTAGCCTGAAACAATGCATACAAATTTGAAATGCCTCATTAAAGCAAAGCACATTTTATCTATGTACATATAGATAACAAACGAGTGTAAGTCCATGCAGACTGTAAAGCATAGTACAGTGGTTCTAATTGCAAGTTCCTTCTCTCGTTTGTACACATCAAGATGGTTTGTAATACATATTTAAACAGAAAACACAGAAGCATACCGCACGTGTTTGAACCCTCTGGTGGCGTTCCAATCTGGCTCTTCGTCTTTCCTCACTTTCCCCATCAACTTCCTGGAATTCTCCAGAAGATGGAGGACCTTCGCACAAACAAACAGTTAAAGTCAATGTCCGTGACCGAAGTCCAACTTCTATTAAAATGTATGCAGTGCTGAAACTTTGTTGAATATTGTATTCAGATGTAAAAGCACCTCCAAAAATAGATGAAAGATCATCTACAATATTAGTGGCTGAAGATGCTTTCCTCATATTTGTAGTAGTAGAAGATGGTTTAGTCGTCTCTGATGCTGGTCTATTTGGTGGTTGGGCATCAAAGAAGTTGTCCTGAAAAAGGCATCTGATAAGAAACAAGAGATTGAAAAGAAAGCAAAGGAACTGGCTAACAAGATTCACGAACTCAAGTCCTCACCATAGGGTTGGCCCTATTCCTAGGTGCACTACTGGCTCTACCCATGCTGAAAAATGACTCAAGGTCATTTTCGTTCTTCTGTTGGCTAGCCCTGGCTGCTGCTGCAGCTCTCTCTCGAGCTTCTACAGCAGCCCTTTCTCGAGCCTCTGCAGCAACTCTTTCCACAGCAGCTCGCTCTGCCCTACTTCGTGCTTCAGCTTCTGCTCTTGCCACAGAAGCTCTCTCTCGTGCTTCCCTCTCTTTTGCTTCTGCAGCTGCCTTTTCTGCTCTTTCCCGTGCATCTGCTGCAGCCCTTTCCGCTCTTTCTCGGGCCTCTGCTGCAGCCCTTTCACGGGCTTCAGCTTGAGCTCTTTGAACTGCAGCCCTTTCAGCACGTTCTCGAGCCTCTGCATTAACCTTTTCAACAGCAGCCCTTTCAGCTTTTAAGCGAGCTTCAGTAGCTGCCCTCTCACGCGCTTCCCTTGTGGCCCTTTCAACAGCCTGTCTGACTTTTATCCTTTCCATCTCAAGCTCCCTAGCTCTTTCCCTTTCCTTCTCTAACCTTCGTTGTTCTTTCTCTTTCTCCTCTCTTTCCCTCTCAAGCTCCCTCACTCTTTCTTTCTCTCTTTCAGCTCTCCGTTTCTCTTTCTCCTTCTCTTCCCTTTCCCTTTCCCTTTGGAATCGTTCACGATCCATGCTCTCCTCATCTTCAACTCTCTCACTTCGTGCACCTTTTTCATCTCTATCCCAATATACAGCTTCTTTACTTTTAGAAGTTCTTGTACTCTCTCTCTCCCTCACTTCCTTGGCATGCTTAAACTTAGCCTCTGCTCTATCCATTGCCTCCTTCATGGCCGCAGCAGCAGAGTTCATCTCTACTTCTTCATTTGAAAGACCATTTACTTGTTCTTCAGCATTACTTGGATTCCTTGCCATGGCAAATTCCTCAAGTTCATCCACGGAAGACACATGATCTCTCATCGAATCAGAGGTAGATTTAGGAACCTGAAAATGATGAGTAGGACTAGGAAATGAAGAAAAGTCATTAGCATTCATCTTTGAACTTCGTGAGCCATATGGACCCATTCCTTCTTTTGGAACCTGCTGTGGTATAGGAGGTGGCGGTCTTGAAGGGGGTGGAGCAACAGTGGGTTGCGTAAAAAGAGGAATCTCTGCTACAGTGAGCCAGATTTCATCTGATTCAACACCATCTTCAAATCTAGATGTATCCCCCATCACGTTTGCATCTTTCAAAGCAGGAGGGGATGTTGATTGAGGCACAAATTTGTGAGAATTAGTTGAAACTGTAGGAATGTCAAACGCAGGCTGATCAAATTGTCTATCATTTTTAGCAGGCACATCCTTCTTCAAAGGTTGTCCAGATGTTTTTCCAGATGGTTTCTCCATCGTATCTTTACTGTTAGAGTTCTGAGGCCCAGCAGCAGTTCTGTCTACCCTAGGAGGACTCTTAGCCTTACCTCTATTATTCCCTTCTGATGAAAATGCAGGGACAGATTTACTAAGGCTAGCAAATGGGTCCATATCATCAAAAGCTTTATTATTTGCATCAGAGGAAGGGTACCCATCAAATTTTGGGCTCTTAAAATTACTAATGTCACTAGCTTCTTCGTGTAGATCACTGCGCTCCCTTGACACCCCAAATGGGTTTTCCATTGGCTTGGAGGATGTTGTACTTTTAACTGAAGTTGGCTCTGACGTCCAGCTGGGTTCTGAATTCGACCTGAAAGTAAAATATTACAGGAAACATAAGCATCATTCAATTTTCCCTTTGCCAGACAGAACAGTATCCATTAAGAGAGCAGAAGCACCCATTCCGAAATCTATTAACTCATTGTGCCTATGAAACATGAAGAAACTCAAACTACTGCTCTATTCAGATTTGAAGGAGAAATACATTGATAAGAAAACACTAATGAAACAAACTGGAAAAAAAAAAAAAACAATAAAAAAAGACTCAGATGTTAGCAAGTTGCCATTTGAATCTGATGTCAATTAATATTTTACCCCCCAAAAAAAAACCAGATTAAAAATTTGTAAACTGAAAAAATACCAGAATTTATCTGAAAGTACAATACTAGACTATTTCAAGTGAAATGAATTTCTGTGCAGTCGTTTCCACGTTAAATCTAGAAACGAAAAGTAGGCTTTCCCTGGAACATGGAATCTATTCAAAGCAGCATATAATATTTCAAACCTACTCATGTCTAGGTACCCGATAGGCCTTAGCCTTAAATCAATTTTATTTATCAACAGCAGACAGAGAATTCGAGAGCTCCCTTATCTCTCCCTAAATCTCATAAGAGATATTCACAGCCAAAATGATCTTCGATGCCCTCTCCCATGGCATCAATGGCCTTACATATACTCACTCCCTTCCCCATGGGCCCTTCATAACTAACAATATTCCTAGGACCTACTTCCTATTTCAATTGCTTAATTATTCCTATCATTCCCATTATCTATCCTCTCCTTTATACGCTTCCTCCACACGTACACTTTTGTCACTTGAGGCATTTGGGGTCTATCATTGTCCGCCCCACAAAGAGCCACCTTGTCCTCAAGGTGGAAGTCAGGAAATTGCTCATTAATGACATTCAACAGCTCCCACGTTGCATCCATGGGTGACCTGTTCTCCCAACTACTTCCAACTATTTCTCACTAGTGGGGGATGTATGCAGACCCAATACTTCAGCAGGTTGTATAACATATGACAAATCAGCAGTTATAGAGGGTGGAATTGGCACCATTGGCAGATTACATCCCACAGCCTTGCGCAACACCGAAACATGGAAAACAGGGTGAATACGTGATGCTGACGGTAAAGCATTTCGATAGGCCATTTTGCCAATTCGGGCGGTAACCTGAGAAGGGCCGACGAACCTGGGCGCCAGTTTGGGGTGACGAAGTTTCGCCAACGATGATTGTCGGTAAGGTTTCAGCTTAAGGTATACCCAATCTATATTGTATTCAACATCCCGCCGTTTTTCATTTTCCATTTTGATCATTTGTTGTTGGGCTTTAAGTAATGAGGCCTTTAACTTCGATAACATGGCATCCTGATCTCTTAATTGCATATCAACCTCATTGACCACGATAGAGCCAACCGCATAACCCAACACCGGGGGAGGAGGATACCCATATAATACTTCAAATGGAGTGACTTGGACAGATGTATGAAAAGAGATGTTATATCTAAATTCAGCCATGGAACCCATTTCGCCCATTGTTTCGGAGTGCCCACTGTGAAGCAACAAAGATACGTTTCTATGCTTCTGTTTACCACCTCCGTCTGCCCATCTGTTTGTGGGTGGTATGATGTGCTGCAACATATTTGAGTCCCCAAGACACCAGATAGCTCCTCCCAAAACAAGCTGGTAAAAATTTTGTAGCGATCGGACACAATGCTACGAGGATACCCACGTAAACGGACGATCTCCTTCATAAATACCCCAGCCACAGAATGAGCAGAAAAATGGTGCTTAAGAGTGACAAAATGAGCAAATTTGGGCAGCCGATCAACAACCATGATAGTACATACCCTCGGACTTGGGTAGCCCTTCGATAAAATCCATAGAAATATCCGCCCATACTCGGTTGGGAATTGGTAAGGCCTGAAGAAGACCTGTGGGAGATAACGTCAAATATTTCGCCTGTGGGCAAATTTCACATTCCACCCCAAACTTTCTTACACTCTGTTTCATCCCTTTCCCATAGACTTACACTCTATTTCATCCTTTTCCAATAAGACTTTTCTGATCTGTGCGAACAATGAAGTGTCACTCCAACAAGTAGGGACGCCATTTTTGAATTGCGAACACAACGGCATCAATTCGCATTCGTAAATTGCCTTGAAGCTATGAGTAGGGGTAAAGCTTGGCTGAAATAGGCGAGAGGTCTCTTCTTTGCATCAATATCGCACCAACGCCCACTCCTGAAGCATCTGTTTCCACGACAAACAGTTTGTTAAGGTTAGGCAACCCCAAAACTGGTACAAACATCATAGCAAACTTAAGTTTCTGGAAGGCAATCCCAGCTTCATCATTCCACATGAAGTTCCCCCTTTTTAATAACTGAGCCACAAACTTTCGATAGTAGCCTGTTAAATCGAGAAATCCCTGCAGTTCTTTAACACTTCGAGGTGTGGGCCACACCTTCATCCTTCTAATTTGGCCGGATCAGCTGAAACCCCATTTGTAGGGATGCCATTTCTGAATTGTAGTGTCGCTCCAACAAGTAGGGATGCCATTTCTGAATTGCAAACACAAATGGCATCAATTTGCGTTCGTAAATTGCCTTGAAGCAATGAGTAGAAGGTAATGCTTGGCTGAAATAGGCGAGAGGTCTCTTGTTTTGCATCAATAACGCACCAACGCAAACTCTCAAAGTATCTAACACAATATGACCCAGATACTCAATACTAGTCACTCCAAATTGGCACTTCTGATAATTTGCCACAAATTGATTATGAATCAGAATGTCCAAAATAGTTGCAAAATGACCAACATGCTCCTCTATTGTTCGTCTATAAACGAAGATATCATCGAAGAAAACTAAGACAAAACGACAGAGGTGCGACTTCAATATATCATTCATGATTACCTGAAAAGTGGAGGGGGCATTCTGCAATCCGAATGGCATCACCAAGAATTCGTAATGGCCCTCATGCATTCGAAAAGCCGTTTTATGGACATCCTCCGACTGCACTCGAATTTGATGGTACCCTGGTTTCAAATCAATTTCTGAAAAAATAGTGGCGTCGAATAGTTCATCAAGCAATTCACCAACTATAGGTATAGGGTACTTATCTGGGATAGTGACGCTGTTCAAGGCCCGATAATCAATCAAAACTGCCAACTTCCATCTTTCTTTTTCACTAACAGAACCGGACTCAAGAAAACGCTCCTACTTGGTTGAATTATCCCTGCCATCAACATTTCTTTCACTAGCCTCTTGATCTCGTCCTTTTGGAACTAAGGATATCTATACGGTCTCACATTAACTAGTCTGGCTCCCGACTCTAACTCAATGGAATGGTCATGAACTTATCTCCCATTCAAGATTTTTAAGCACCTGCCGAATCTCTTCTAGTACTTTAGAGAACCCATTTCAAACACTCTCGTCGTCCCCAACTTCTGTAAAATTTGTTGCATCTGTTGCATTCAACTCGATCAACAAACCTTGATCCCTTTCATTCATCGTTTTCACCATCGATTTAAGGGATATTTGGGATTTCACCAAACTATGGTCACCATGTATCTGAACCTACCATTCCCCAATCTCAAATTCCATCGTGGATAAACGATAATCAAAACAAATCTACCCCAAAGTCTCCCACCACAACACTCCCAAAATTACATCAACACTGCCCAAAGGTAGAGGGAGGAAATCTTTGAATTATAGATAAGTCGAAAATGGTGAGAAACACACCTTTACAAACTCCAGTCACTTGGACTGACCCTCTTGAGCCTAGAACCACATCGTAGCCTTTTGATGGGGAGATCGACAGCTGTAATTCTGATACCAACTCTATCGTGATGAAATTATGCGTGGCACCCCCATCAATCAAAACAACCACCTCACAGCCACAAATACTTCCACGAACCTTAATTGTTTTTGGGGAACCCAGCCCAGCCATCGAGTTAAGTGATAGGTTCTTGATTTTTTTCGTCCTCTTTGCGTATGTCCACCGTTTCAAAACTAACGATATCCGCTTCCTCCCCTTCGTCAATCAAATTTTCTCCTTGTACGAACATAAATTGTGATTCCTTCTTGCAACAATGCCCAAAACTAGACTTCTCATCATATCTGAAGCACAACCCCTTATCTTGTTTTTGCCTCGTCTCTACATCTATCAGTCGTCGATACGGGTTCTTGTTGCTACCCTTCGCTCCAACATCTTTCCGAGGAGTAATCGTCGTCGAGGAACTCACTGCACTTCAATTAGGGCTAAATGTTATCGATCGATTAGTCAGGCCACTTGACCCTCTAGAACCCGCCCCGCTAGTGTTGGACCCACTCTCATTACTCGGGTTATTTGTTGACCCAGTTCCCTTGCCCAGCCTCTACTGAAGCAACTAATCCTCTTCAATGAGTTGGGCCATTTGCATTTTGGCCTTAAGGCCCTCGGGCGTTAATTTGCGCATCTCACTCTAGATCACCTCCTTGAGCCCATAAACAAATTTGCTTTCTAGGACTTTGTCACCCAATTCCTTCAGGCCCGCTGAGTAGCGTTCAAACTTCCTTTGATAGTCCCTCACCATCGCCTCCTGCTGTAATCTCATCACCCTCGTGTATCAATCAACTTCACTTGCCAGACGAAAACAAGTTAGAAACAACTCCCGAAAATGCACCCAACTTCCCATCGGAGACCAATCGTCCTCCCATTGATACCAGTCTAGTGCTTCACCTTCCAAGCCAAACACAGCAGCCCTTCTTGTCCTTTCTTTGATAATCGATTAACCACAAAATAGCACTCCACGCAGTGCAACCATCTATCCGGATTTTCCTCATCTTCTCCTTTGAATATCAGCACCTCTAATTTCCTCAGTCACTTGTCGAACAATGGTACTTCCTTACTCCCAGGTGCATGTATCCCCTCCACTGTATTTATAGTTTGTTCTTGGTTCTCGGATTATGTTGACGATTCTTCTATCACTCGCTTTCCTTTATCCATCACCGTCCTCTCCAATGATGGTGTTCCTTTGCCCATGTTGCTCATGGCCTCCAATTGGGATAAGACCAGTGTCATTTGTGCAATCATGTTGTCCATCTTCTCCTTGATTTCATTAAATTGTCAAATTCATCTTCTCCTCCATTTTCGCCAGCTTTTCTTCCACAAAGAACCTTGTTCTCCATCTTTCCACCATGCCCAGATTACTGCTCTGATACCAAAATGATAAGCTTTTAGCCTTAATCAATCTTATTTATCAACAGTAGAGGGAGAATTCAAGAGCTCCCTTATCTCTCCTTAAATCTCATAAGAAGACCTCCCTTATCTCTCCTTAAATCTCATAAGAGATATTCACCACCAAAATGATCTTCGATGCCCTCTCCATGGCCTCAACGGCCTTACATATACTCACTCCCATCCCATGGGCCCTTTATAACTAACAATATTTCTAGGGCCCACTTCCTATTTCAATTGCTTAATTATTCCTATCATTCCCATTATCTATCCTCACCTTTACATGCTTCCTCTGCATGTACACTTTTGTCATTTGAGGCATTTAGGGTCAATCAGTACCATGGAAAATGGTTAATGGTTTTTTTCCCATTAAAATTTCTGAAAGGAGCATTTGACCACATAATTCCAAAGCATCTCTCCTTTGGGCTTGAAAGGGCTGCCAACCCAACCAAATTGTCATGCAATATTTCATTTTTTCTTTTCTTCTTTTTTAATAAACCAAGCTTTCATGGGAAAATAATTACAATAACATACAAAAAAAAAAAAAAGCCCCAAAAATGGAATTCCAACTTTAGCTATAGAAAAGAACTCCAATCCAAAAACACAAGTGCATTAAGAACAAAGTGCCATACAATATAACACCAAGAAACATTGTTCCACTAAAGATCCACTACCATTTTCAAGTCAAATGGAAATGGACAAACAAGCAATTTTGAGAATTGTCTTCTCAACAGAAAAGTGAACAGCAAGTTGGAAAAAGTAAGTAGGATTTAAGGGTTGTCAATTGACCAAGTGAACCTTAAAAGTAAAATATTGTCAATTTAAGGGTTGTAACTCCCAAGTACATGAATGTCATAACCACGAACACCAAAGTAACCTAAAAAACGTAAATGAAAGGTTTAAAACTTAAATTACAATAAAATTAAATTAAAAAAAAAATCAAAGATTGAAGTCCATTGATCAGATTGACAAAACAAGAATCTGCAAGGGTAAATCTTCCTCCCTGGGAAAAATGGTAGCTTTTTCATTTGTCTAACCTTTTAGAGACTCTTTCGATAACAAGGATTAGATATCCGGCTTGTTGGTATCTTTCCAATGAAAAATCAAGATAAAAAATAGAGATCAAAGCATCAGTCTCTTTTCATTTGCACAATAAAAAAAAATAATAATAATAAACTGAGGCCCAGAACCAACAAAAAATAACCAAGTCTCTTGACTTGCCTAGAGACTTCTCAGTTGTCCACATTAATATTGACAGGAAGGGTCTTCAGTATACTAACTAACATTCCTACCACAAGCTCAAAAGACTTTAGAGTTCCCAAAATATTATCCAGTTCCATGTCCCCAAAAGGCCGTACAAATAATGGTATAAACCACATATTGTAAAATGATTCAAATTGATTAAGTTGCTGCATGTCTAAGCCTTTGAGAAAGTCAGGGTGATTTGAGATGATGAAAGGAGAGATGGCATTCTTTTGAAGAACAAATTCTATCTCGAGGTTTACCATTATTGAAGACCAAGAATTTAGCAATATAAACTCTCCAAGAAATCCAATCAAACCTAGTTACGTTCAACCAAATGAAATGCTTTCTTGAGATCAGATTTCAAAACCCAAGCCTAACTGATGGACTGTTCAAGACCATTTCATTGAAGTCAACCACCAAAGCTGAGTTCAAATCAGCATATTTCTTACAAAGACAAGTTAAAATTTAGTGATAGTACTCAAGAGGATTGACTGAGCTAAGGATCATTTAGCAAGGATTCTTCCAAAGAACTCCATGTGTTAGCTATAAATCAACCCAACAAACCCGTGCTAACCTAGAGTAAAACATATGAATCAAACTGACAGCTCTGTTTCCACCAAATTGAACCAACATGGAAAAAGTGATGGAAACAGCAACAATTCATTCTAAAGTGCCATCTTTATAAATCCAAACATAAATGCTGAATACAATGATTAATTGCAATGTAACAATAGTATAACTAGACCAAGAAAAGAAGGGGAAGATAAAAACAAACCAAATTCCACAAATTAACGTCAAAAGTTAAACGATCACAATGAAAGTACACTATCCAAACCCAAATTGATCAATAGGAAATTACAAAGCTTAACTAAACTACAGAAGTCCATTTGCAGATTGCACACAATCATTATGTTATACCTGTCACCAGGGGGGCTGCTGCCTCTATACCCAGGTATCAAATCATCAAAAGCAGGAATCTCTTTCTCTTTAGTTTGCGTTCCTTTCCCACCCGTACTCTTCGATACACTTTCTGATTTACTAAACCCAGGTATCAGATCATCGAATGCTGAATCTGCTTTAGGCGGCGAAGACATAGATGAAAACACATCATCATACTGAACTTTAGACGAGTTTCTCAAGCCAGGAATGCCATCAAATATATCATCATCATATACGGGTTTATCATAAACCGGTAAGTTGGAAGCCGGCGGTTGACCAGAATTACCACCCCCACGAAACAGAGAGTCAAAATTAGAATCAGAATCCCCACCACGAGTCTCCGATTTTTTGGAAAATATCCCAGACCCACCAAGCAGATCATCGAAACCACCAAAATCGCGAGTCTCATGAGCACTCATCGATCGATTAAGCAAATCGTGGTCATCGGCGAGAGACCCAGATAAGGAATTGTTCGTCTTAGTCGATCGGAAGGAGCCACGAGATCCAAGATCGAAATTTGGGGAGCTGGTGGGGTTGATATTAGAACTACCCTTAGAAGCGGCCATTGGGGCGGCTTTACCTTGAGGTTTGAATCCATAATTTGAAGCTAGAAGACCCTCGAAATCGTTCATGGGAAAAAGTTAAAAGACAATATAAAGTGATTGAAGAAGAGAAAACAGCGATCCAGGGAGAAGAGAAAAGGGATCAGGGAAGAAGAGAAGACGGATGGGAAAGGAAGAGATCTGAATTTGGAGAAGCTAGAGGGAGAGAGAGAGAGAGAGAGAAAGCTCCTGCAATGAAGTGCAGGGGCATACGGTGAGGGATAGAGAGAAAAATTGATGGTAGAATTAGAGGGATTAATGGAATTCATTACACTTTTTTTTCCCCTTTTTTATTCTCAACATTTGAGGATGTTTGTGTTTGCAAGATGTGGAGTGTTTTTCATACTTTTCAAAAATAAAATTAAAAAATAAATAATAAATAAAAGTGTTTTTCATATGGGAATGAGAAATTTTCAGAAAAAGCGTACAATTATTGTTGTTTCTTTCTTCAATATTAAATTACATGTATGGAGTGGGAAAATTTGATGGCTTTATAAATGACAACTTGTTTCATAACTAGTTCCATTTTTTTAATTTTAAGAAATGTTTTTAAAAATAGAATCAAATTTAAGAAACTAAAATTCTCAAAATAATTTTTTAATACTAGAACATTTTATTTACATTATAAATTTATCTTCATACATATTAATCACATTTATCTCTTCTTTATCACTTTTTTTTGTGACTTTTTTTTCTTTGTTTATTGATTTTTTAATACTCTATTTTCCTTTTTCCTTTTTTTCTTTTTTTTTTTTTTCTTTTTTTGGTTTTTTATATTTCTCTCATTTCTCTAGGCTCTCCTTTCATTTTTCATTTTTTCCATTAACAAGTCGTTTAGTTATTAGTTATTATTTAAATATCTATTCTTAAATAAATTAATAAATATGATATATTTCTTTTTAGACTTTAGTCGTGCGTATGATTGGTTAATGAGAAGCACATGCATTGTTAAAGAAAAATAAATAAAATTTACTATTGAACTAAATAAATACGGGTATACTCGGTTTATATATATATGTATATTTGTTCAATAAACTAATGATGGTTGAAATTTTACTTTATAAAGTTCGACGCACAATTTGCAAATGAATGTAATTTGGACTAACTGATGTAAGTCAATATGAACTGGTCGATGAGAGATGACATTTTGCATATCAAATCTGAAGAACTTGCCCAGGAAGAAGCTTCAATAGAATTTATACTCTCTGAAGAGGAACTATACTGGAAACAACATTTTTGCTAACTCTATTAAAATGGGGAGATAGAAGTATTGCATGATTCCATCACAAGGCCTTGGCACATAAACGCAAGAAACCATATTTCAAGTTTGGAAGATTAAATTTGGGGAATGGCATTCAAATAAGCAAATCGTTTATTGTACGATCTCTAGTTTTTTGTTTAATAACATGTTTAGCTCTTCAAATCCTTCATAAAGTGATTTTGAGCGCATATTAACTTCTGTGGAGCCTAAAGTGGATGACGAAATAAATAAAGATTTATTACGTCCTTTCTATTCTAAGTGTATTCATATTTAAAACAAATTCATCCTAGTAAAACGTCGGGATTGGATGGTTTACTTGGGGCCTTTTTTTTTTAACTCATTAGTCTGTGGTCGGTGCTGATGTAACTAAGTGTTGTCTTGATATTCTAAATAATAGGATTTCCCCTATGCCCATAAATGACACGTTGTTTGTGTTAATTCTAAGCGTTCAGTCTTCAAAGATGATTTCTAAATTTAGGTCAATCTCCCTATGTAATTTGGTGTATAAGATAATTTTAAAGCCATCTTGACAAGATCATCTCTTTAAATCAGAGTGCTTTTATACCTAATCGAAGTGCAATTGATAATGTCACTCTAAGATATGATTGTATACACGCCCTAAATGGTTGACGATCGGGAAATTTCTAGTTGGGCCACTTTGAAACTTGACATGAGCAAGGTCTATGATCGAGTGGAATGGTTTTTTGTTGGCAAGATGATGGGAAAGTTAGGTTTTATAATTGAGTTAATACAGTCTTCCACATCCTCGGTCCATTATTCTTTCAATCTTAATGGTGATCAGGTTGGTGTCATTACTCCATTGTGGGGCTTAAGATAAGGCAACCCTTTATCTCCCTACCTTTTTTCCTTAATTGTGTTAACGGTTTCTCTTGTCTCCTTCATCAGGAAAAACGTTCGAAAGCTATTTTGGATTTGTAGTTTGGTAGATTTGGACCTCCAATTTCGTATCTTTTCTTTGTAGATGATTAGCCTTTTATTTTCTAAGGCCAATAAAAAGGAAGTGCAAGCTATCAGAGAGATTCTCCATTGTTACAGATGTAAAAAAGAGGGACATTATGCTAATAAATGTCCAAATAACATAAATGTAAACAAAATTGGTAATGAAGATTACTATTCGGAATCAACTTCTCAAAATTATTCTAGTTCATAAGAATCTATTTTTCAAATATAAATTACGGAAGAAACAGATTCTAAATTTTCAAGCAACGACAATGTTCCCTATGAAGGAATTACAACTTGTAGTTTGATTAATGTCATGACCTCTAAATAAGAAATTCTTTTCCAAACTATAGATTATATCACTAACAACGATCCAAAAAGAACTATACTTAAGATTCTAAAAGATTCACTAATAGAATCTAATTCAAAACCTCTTAAAAAGAGAGAAATTTGAGAAAGAAATCTCGTAGAAAAACTGCAAAGAAAAACAAAAAAGGCCGTAGCTATAGAAGATTTATAATTGAAATCAATGGTCTAAAAAAGGAGATTTCCCAAAATCATTCAGAAATTCAAGAAATTAAAAAAAAAATGACCTTAATAAAAATAAAGAAAAATCAAAACTGTGACTCTAAAAGGAACCCGGAGAAAATTTTTTGATAAATCAAATTTCAATGATTCATTTTCAAAATCGGTATTCTTTAATCACTTTTAAAATTTAAGATTTTAAAATTAAATTAAAAAGTCTTGATAGATTCGAGAGCAGATCAAAACTGCATACAACATGATTCCAACAAAATATTTTGAAAAAACGACTAAATTCTTAAGTAGTGCTAATGGACAATTGTTGAATATTAAATATAAACTTTCAAATATACATGTTTGCAATGAACAATTTTGCTTCATTGATAATATCCTTTTTGTAAAGGATTTAAAACACGAATTAATTTTGGGAACGTCATTTTTAACTCAACTTTATCCAATAAAAATAACTTAAAAGGCTTAGTAAAAGTAATTTCAGAAAAAGAAATTATTTTCAAGTCCATCAATCCTATACTTCCTCATGAGGTGTTAGGAATAAATGAATTTAAAAAAATGAAGAAATAAAAAGAAAACAAAGACAAATTCAATTCTTAAAAGAAGAAATTAGTTATAAAAGAATCGAAGAAAATATAAAAGATTCACTAATTCAAAACAGAATAAAGGAAATACAATTAAAAATTGAAAAAGAAATTTGTTCAAATATACCAAATGTATTTTGGGATAGAAAGAAATATATAGTTGATCTTCCATACATTAAAGAATTCAAAGAATTGGATATCCCTACTAAGGCTAGATCGATTCAAATGAATTTCAACCTATTAACACATTGCAAGAAGGAAATTTAAGATCTATTAGACAAGAGCACTAATAAGACCTTCAAAGAGCATGTGGTCATGTGCCGCCTTCTATGTAAACAACGCAGTCGAAAAGGAACGTGGTGTACTGAGGTTAGTCATTGAAAAAAAGTTTTAGAATGGATTAGATATCCAATCCCAAATAAACAAGATTTATTTAAATGAATTTCAAATGCAAAAATGTTTTCAAAATTTGATATGAATCGGGATTTTGGCAAATAAAAATTTCAGAAAAAAATGAATATAAAACTGCTTTCAAGGTTCCATTTGGATAATATGAATAGAATGTAATACCTTTTAGGCTGAAAAACGCCCCATCCTAATTTTAAAAGATCATGAATGACATTTTCAATAACTTTTAAGATTTTACAATAGTATATATTGATGATGTTTTAGTTTTTTCTCCAAGCATAGAAAAACAATTTAAACAACTCAACATCTTTATTGACATTGTCAAAAGAAATGGTTTGGTAGTCTCCCTACCAAAAGTCAAATTATTAGAAACCAAAATTAGTTTTTGAAATCCATTCGGGATTAATTAAGCCCATTCAAAGATCAATAGAATTTGCTTCAAACTTTCCCGATTAAATCCATGACAAAACCCAACTTCAAAGGTTCTTGAGCCGCCTAAACTATGTCTCAGATTTCATCCAAAACCTTAGGACCATTTGCAAACCACTTTTTCAAAGATTAAAAAAGAACCCATCACCATGGTTAGAAAAGCATACCAAAGCTATCCAAACAATTGAGGCTTTAGTCAAATCAATTCCATGTTTGTCTTATTAATCCAAAAGCTAAATTAATTGTAGAGACAGATGCCTCTGATATCGGATATGAAGGAATCCTCAAATAATGTCTAAATAAGACCAAATCAATCATCCGATTTCACTTAGGGATCTGGAATGATACTCAGAAAAATTACTCCACAGTAAAAAAAGAATTACTAGCAATTGGGTTGTGTTAAAAAATTCCAAGGTGAATTAATCAATAAAAAATTCATCATTAAAATTGTTTTAAGGGCATCTAAATTCGTTCTTGAAAAATATGTCAAAAATCTAGTGTCAAAACAATTTTTTGCTAGATGGCAAGTCATTTTGTCTTATTTCGACTTTGAAGTTTTCCCTATAAAAGGAGAACAAAACCCCCTAGCAGATTACCTCTCAAGGGAGTTTCTAACTCCAAAACTCTCCTCTCTCTCAAAATCTTCATCTCCTCCTCCAAAAGAAAATAAAAAAAATGAGTGATTGAAAGGCAATAGTCTCTTTTTCATCTTCAAAGGGTAAGAGCCTATCTTCCTTAAACACGACACCCTTTCCAATGAATGCTGATCATTATGCAACGGAATTAGGGTTCACTCCCGTGATCCATTCCAAAACGAGATTTGTTGGCATATGGCTAGGATCAACCATGGAGTCATCTACTCCACCACCAAGGGCTTCTACCTCTCTTGTTAGAATATCTACTGGTGGTGTTACTCAATTGAGGCCTACGATGCTTAATTTTATGAAGTGAAAATGTTGATGATATGCATTGATGAAATTGCATTGTGCACTCAAGTTTCCTCAGCGGAATCCAAGTGTAAATTTTCCTGAGTTTCCTGGTAAGTCCAGGGTCGATCACAGGGACTTGTGAAAACAGATTGCATTGGTAATTTTTAGGAAAACTTTGCGGTAACCAAATAAATAAATTGTGGGTTTGTTGTTGATTGCATTAATGAGAAAATAAACAAAATGCGACGGATTTGAGAAAAGTCAGTTGTGTGATAAATGCACTGAGTATGCGATGAACGGGTTGAGAAGATCTTTAGCTAACGTTACTTGGGAATGCTTCAGACTATGCGATCATGCTACCACCATGCACAACAAGTCATTTTTCAATGCAAATGCGATGCTCCTAAGTCTAGGACGCATGTGTTGAATGCAAAAGTGTCCATAGAGCTTATCTCTAAGTCTCTACTCTTGTCCTATGCAATGATGTAAGATGCATAAAAGCAAGGTGACCGCATACAATCGTATCCTATCTCTAGGATGCATGCAATGCATTGATAACAAATAGTGCTCATTCCTAAGCTCCTATCTCTTGATTATGCATTCTAATCTGACTCTCATGAGCCTAGATTCTAACATGACCTTCCCAAGTCTAGATCTTGTCCTTAGACTACCCTCCCGAGTATCTCTAATGGACGAATGAAGCATACATAATACAAGATAATCGCATAGCATGAAGATTCCCTAGTTGTGCTAGCTAAATGCTTCTCAACCCATTCAACTAATTTAGCTACTCATACATAAATAACAAAGAGTGAATAGATATAGAGAAATAAATTCCATTTCGATAAATGAATGGAGTACAAAATGACAATGGAAGTTAAAAGTAGAGAACCTGGTAGTAATTCCTTATTGACCGAGGCTTTTACACTATAATCTCTATTCGATTCTAAAGATGTTCCCACTTCCGCAGGCGTCGGCCCTTTGTCTATCCTTGAAGCTTCCGGCACTCTCCCAAGCTTACCAGAACAATCTATCGGCACAACCTTCTCTCTCGTGTCCGCCTTAAAATGAAAGAAAACTATGAACAAGGGCGTGCGAACTTGTGGAACAAAGAATAGTGAACTGTTAACCCTTTTTCTGAAGGATGCCTCTGGTATTTATAGAACATCTAAGGTGAACGATGGCTTCTCTCTCATGATTGTACAGATGGGACGGCTTTAATTCCCGATTGATGCGTCGAATATATTTTCACCGAAAAGCTAAATGTATTTGTGATCGTTATCGGGTGTCAACTTAATTCGGATTCGACTGTCATCAGCTTTCTATCCCATCACGATTAATTAGCCTTTCACCCAGATATGCCCACCAAGTTGCACTGACCAGGTTGCGGCGATCCTTCTCGGGCGAATGTTTGCGAGCACAATCATCGCAAAGCCTTGTGGTGAAGTTGCGCTCAACCGATGATTTCCTATGATCGCAATTCTTGCATTGCGTCAACGCATATTCTGCACAAAAATACAAAATTCAACTGTTCTAATGCGATGAATGCATGCGACCGTAATATTATGAAATTGATGCTTGATGGATGCAAATTAACATATTTCATCAACGCAGTCCAACATTGTTTAAAAACTTAGCACTATGATAACGTGCATTTCTGCCCGTTATCACCTACTGCCTCACCTTCACCTTCATCAATTTGGGAGGTTGCCAAATGTTCTATTTGCAACCTCGCTTTGCCCATCCGTTTAAGGATGGCTCATAGAGCTAAAAATAAGTTAGTACTGAAATGTTTCCACAAAGATTTCTAAAAGCAGCTCATAAATTTGATGTCTCTATCGGATACAATT
Organism: Benincasa hispida; assembly: GCF_009727055.1. NCBI lineage: Eukaryota > Viridiplantae > Streptophyta > Magnoliopsida > Cucurbitales > Cucurbitaceae > Benincasa > Benincasa hispida. The sequence goes on along the minus strand of NC_052351.1, from coordinate 69,604,930 downwards.
GTAAACCCCGAACTCTAGGTATCCTAAATAAGCATGTTTAGCCAAAGGAATGTTATATTACATATTTATTAAGTAGTAATTCATGTTTATTTATAAGAATTAGAAAGGAAGGGAAGGAAAGAAACATATCAAATGAGGGGTGACGTGGCGGTTAACTCTTTAACTCGGGAGGTGGCAAGAAGATTAAAAGAAAAAGAAACTTCAAAAGCTTGGTTTCGGCAATTGGCATGAGCAAGTTTAGTGAAATTAGTGCCATTTGAAAGCTGGAAGAATCTAGTTTTTGAGGTTGTCTTGCTAGAGAAAGATTACAGAAGAAGAAAAGCAAGAAGTGAAGAAAGTGCAGAGGAGGCAGAATCTCGGGTTAATTAGGGCTCGAGGTGAAGATTGAAAGCTTTAGGCCGAATTATAAGGAATATTTGGTTGAAATTTTAAGGTAAGAAATTTTACTCAATTCTAAACATGTTTGTAGAAGAAAATTCCTGCAAAAGAGGTCTGGATTTTGAGTTATGAATTTTTGAAGTTGTAACATAGAATCTGTGCATAAGCAGACAGCTGCTTGGGAAGAACAAGCAAACAGCTCACTTTGGAGAGTTATAGCGAGATATGGAGAATGAGGATCTCGCTTATGAAGGAAATCTCGCTGATTTTGTGATGAGAATCTAGCTCTAGAAGGAAATCTCGCTAGAAATTGGGCTGAATCTCGCTGGTAAGGTGAGTATCGCTAGGATGAAAGTTTGCCAAGAAAAGCTTGATCTCACTCATGAGGAGGATCTCGCTCATGAGGATGAATTCACTCATGATGATTATCTTGCTAGCAATGTCGTCTTTGTTGATGAAAGTTTCATTAGTAGATGAACTATTTGAGGTATTTTGCTGAGAATTCTAAGTAGTTTAACCGGGAATTATGTCCTTTCAGGCCAAGAGGAGCTAGGACAGGCGTATAAACCGTTAAAAAGCCCCGACGAGCTGTGAGTGACTAAATGAACTTAATGTTTCCAATACTTATGCGTATAAGGTCAAGTAAGTTATAGTGACATTAATGATGAATTTATACTCTCTCAAGTAACAAATGGTTGCAAAATAACTTAACGTATGTTTCCCGGCTGTATATGTGTAACACAGGCCAAGGTATGTCGTGTAATCATTACAAAAGTTAAGTTTCTAATGTTGAAATATGCTTCCTAGGGGAAGGCTATGAGAGAAGGAGTTCTTGTGTAAATGATATACAATGAACCTTAATTTGATGCTACGAAATACCCTGATACCGAAGGACATTTGAGAAGGTATCTGACCAACTTGGTATTGAAGGATATTTGAGAAGGTACCTGACCAACTTAATACCAAAGGACATTTGAGAAGGTATCTTAATAGCTCGATACTGAAGGACAATTTTTGAGAAGGTATCTGAGCAGAAGTACCTAAGGTATGACAGTACTTAGTATAGCCACGTGCACGTAGGTAGTTCTGAATGAGAGACCGGGGTCTCCTAGGCCATGCACCACCAAAGGGAGGCCAAAGTATGGGTCTCTTGGCCGATAATAGATGTTGGGAGTTAGAGCGTTGTAGGCTCGTTCTCAACTAAGAAATAATGATGTTTAATGATGTCTAAGAATGGTTTAAAGCTATATTTAGATATAGTTGCTTGAGATACTCATTAGTATATTAACATGTTTATAGTAATGTAATGCATGATGTAATACGATTCTATAGTCACTCACTAGGCTACTAGCTCACAGATTTTCTGTGTTTTCCTTTTTCAGGTAGCGGTCAGATTTCTTAGGGTTGATCCTGCTGCTACTTGCCACAGAAAGACTCGGCTTATTAAGAAGACTTAGGTTAATGATCTGTTTATGTACACATGTTTTGAGAGGGACTAGGGCTTTGTTAGAGTTGTTTGGCCCGTCTGTGGATATATTTTTTTTTCCCTTAGATGTTATGTCATGGCTGTATGCATGTGTTTATATAATATTGTGTAGAATCTTAAGGAGGCATACTATATGCATACATTATAAGTTTATACATGTTGGCATTTAGATTAGAGGCTAAGGTGGTTGGAGTGCTTGGCAGTATGGGCTATGTATTCTACCCTGCGGTCATAATCCTCTTTCATCATTAAATAGATGCTTAAATCTGGGAAGGGGGTGTGGACAAGTGGTATCAGAGCATAAGGTTTTGGGAATAGAAGGGGAAAGTTCATGCATAAGTCCAAGTCCCTAAAGTGTGAATCCTTAACATGTGTACATTGTATTAGGTGAAATTCTAAGGCAAAGTGGCAACAACAGAGTAAGCAGACAGGAGCAGGAATACTGACCAACCAAATAGGGGCTCAGAGGTTAGAAAGACGCACCGGGTAGGAAAAAGGTGAGATGATTCCAGTAGGTCAGTGAAGGACGTCTGAAGGAGAGTCTAGTACTCCCCAAGCAAGGATAGATTCTCAGCTAGAAGATATAGTTTTTGACAAGATAGCGCAGAGGTTAGCAAACAGTGTGGGCTCAGTACGAGCAGACCCAGAGAAGAAATATGGTATTGAGAGGTTTAAAGCCCTAGAGGCTGTGACATTTGAAGGTACAGCAGACCCAGCTGAAGCCAAGTTATGGTTGGATGTAGTTGAAAAATGTTTCAATGTTATGAGTTGTCCAGAAGACAAGAAAGTAAGGCTAGCCACCTTTCTACTACAGAAAGGAGCAGAAAAATGGTGGAAAGTGATATCCGCCAGACGAGCTAGTACAGATGCGATGTTATGGCCTGAGTTCAAGAAGGCATTTGAAGACAAGTACTACCCCAGCTCATTTCGAGATGCAAAAAGGGATGAGTTTCTCAAACTGACGCAGTGAACGATGTCGGTGGCAGAGTATGAGCAGAAATTTACAGAGTTATCGCAATATGCCCTACCGATTATTGCTGAGGAAAGAGATAGATGTAGAAAATTTGAACAAGGTTTAAGGAAGGAAATCAGAAATCCGCATTCATTTTCTCGAAATTCAAATCACATTTGAATATAAGGTCGGTCAAAGTTTGACTTTTCAAAGTCAAAAGTCAACTCTTTGACTTTTTACTTCTTTGACCATTTCCATTATTTTCGAGCTTCCGAATATGAACGTTTTCATATTCTTGATATTTAAATCACATTTAAATATTAAAGTTGAATCTCTAAACTGAAAACCCGACCACTATATCGCATATACTTGTCGGTTTCTCTCTCTTCACCTAATTCGAACAATTTGTATTATTCTATCATACTGTTCTAAGTTTATTCCATATGAGCTAGTAGGGGAACCTAATGGACCTATAGATCATGGGCTCCAACGATCTGAGATTAGCTAGCTAAACTCTTTAGACGGAGCTAATCAAGATTCGTTAACTAACGGGTCATTCTACTATAGTCCCGTAGTTGCACTCCCCTCACTATAGATATATTTGTGTCCATTTGATATAACCATGATTAGTAAGTTAATCCTTCATAGGTTTTTCGTAATCTCGGCTAGGTCATAAAAACCGTTTTACCCCCAAGACTACATCTTGTTCTTTAAGTTCCACTGATCCTCCAATGAACAATTGGTTTAAGGTCCAACCTATAAACCGAACTGGACAACGTTCATAGTTATTAGGCCAGCGATAATGAGCTACCCTCACCTATGCAGATCTAAGGATAATTTGGAGTGAACAACGATTCATAGATAGCTCAGGATTAAGATTAAGTTACCTAGGTCATCAATTAATGAAATAGTCAGTTTTATACATAAAACGACATTTAGAACGTAAAAAGTGACTATTTCATAGTTCAGTCTTATGCAAACTCATTGCATAGGATGTCCCCACTCACATATCTCTATATGAACGATTCAGGATCACATCGTTTGTACTAACTACAAAGTGGGCCGCATCCATAGTGTCCCCAGAATAAGGCGCCCAACCTTATTCATATACTATAGACCATTTTGGCTATATATTTGAACTCAAAGATCGGAATCATTATGCTCCCGAAGTTGGAAAGACAAGAATGAAAACGAACCTGAGAGACCCTATCAATTTCTAGAGTTTGCGGAGTTCCGAATCCTATAATACAGCCCTCCGATTGGTAAGGTCGCTTCATGGCAGACATGCAGGTGCATTATAAGGATCTCACGGTGCGACCTAATGGAAGAGACCGTAGGATATGTTGACACACTTCCTTCTCCCACTTACTATGAACAACTTTCCCTATTCACCTTAGTATTGACTCATGCAAACACTCTCTGAATGGAGTTTCTCCCAGGGCGACCCAAAGCCAAGCATGAATCTCACGGTGTGAACTCTTAGGGATGCTAGAGCTAAAAGTACATTACTTCTCTCTAGCTAAAGTTTCTAGACGGCTAGGTATAAAAAACTTAGCGATACATTTTGGCTAACTACCATATCCTAAGTCTAGATTCATCCGAGTATAACTTTTATTCTGGATTTTTAACCTAAGATGTCTAGGTGATAAAAAAAATTTATTACCTCACACCGCTCACGCATGCTTATAAAACCGATTTACCTAACTCAGACGCCGACTCGATCTCCAGGTAGTAGGTGTTCCGTGAACCGTCAACTTAAAAACCTTCAACCTTAGTCATCTTATCTGACTTTTTGCCAAGATCTTGCCGGGTGAGTTTTCTTGTAACTTCGGTTTTACAAGATATCGACCTATTTTCTATGGAAATTGGGATTGCTCGATGGTTAACCCTAAATGAGCATGCATCTTATCTTTGTTATAGATTTTAGAAGTCTAGGTTATTTTATAACAATTATAAAATAAATTATACAATTATAACTTTAGAGCATTCATCTATAACATGCTTCTTTCAATCAAACATGCTTTAGTATAACACTTATATTAAAACTAAGCATGCATAGTATATATTTTATAACACTTATAAGATATAACAAATGCATGTCACATGCTTTTCCCATGGTGGGGTTTTAAAACTATATGACATACTATATGCACACATAATCAATACAACATTATACATCACATGCATAATAGGTAAACAACAATAAAGTGGACTAATTTTGGCATTAAAAACAAATAAATAACTAATTTATTACAAAAAAAATAGCAACCATCTTCCCAGAACTGGCTTCAAACACTTTGAACCATTTGGAACCGCTCAAAAACCACTTGAACCAGCCCAAAAACACCAAAAACCAAATTGAAATCGGTCAAAACGGCTCAACTAGGTCAAATGGACCGGTCTAGACTATCTGGACCAGCTGGACAACGTTCGTTGGCGCAGTTAATGGAATGCGAGCGGGTCGGGCAAACAGAAAGCGCAGGTCGTGGAGCGCGAGCAGGCGGGCGGCGAACTGGGTCGGCACGGCGGTCCGCAAGCAGGCGAACGTGCGAGGCAGCTTCGAAGCGGGCAGAGAAATCGGGTTGGAGCGCAGAACGAGCCGG
>NC_052351.1:69573100-69599460 GCF_009727055.1 Benincasa hispida | reverse complement strand
TTGATCATATTATGTCACTACATAAAGTTCAAACTACATTAAATAGCCTCAGGACCTTAATTTATGGATCAAGATTACAATTTCAATAATAGTTTTTCGAAAAACAAACAGAAATATGTTATTAATTTACAAACTATCAGAGTTTTTAGGACATAAAATCTAACAAACTCCACTTGGACTAAAACTCCTAGTGGAGTATCACAAGTTGAATTTAAGTGAGAAACATATGAGTACAATAAACATATGAATATATAATAAACTAGGGCAATATACCCAAAAGTTCTCCCACTTGTCCTATTATACAACTTCGTAGACCTAGATTCTGTAGGTGACCTTCAAACATTTACCGTGGGAGGGGCCTTGTAAAAGGACAACATGTTTGCTCAGAAGATATCTGGGTCACTACAATCTCCATGATGTATTATCTCCAAATCAGATGGTATTTGTGCTCAATATGCTTACCCGCCTTGTGGCTTCTTGGTTCTCTTGAATTTGCAACTGCACACATTACACAATATAGGGTGATAGGAATGCATATTTGACGACTTCCAAATCATCAAGAATTTCTCAACCATACTGCTTTCTTTGCTACTCCACATGCAGCTACGTATCAACTTCCATTGTGGAGTCCGCAATAACAGTTTTGCTTACATACTTCTCCACACTACTGCTCCCCATTCAGAACGAACACTAATCCCAATGTAGATTTTCTGCATCTTTATCGTAGAAATCAAGTCAGTGTATCCAGTAAGGATCAAATCCTTAGTACCATACACTAGCATGTAGTTCCTCATCTTCTAAAGATACTTGAGGATATTCTTAACGACAATCCAATGATCATATCCAGGATTGGACGATACCTACTGACTATCCTACTGCGTAGCATATGTAGGTCTAGTACATAATATTACATACATCAAGCTCCACTGCGGAAGCATAGGGAATGCATCTCATATCCTCAACTCTTTGAGGTGTCTTAGGACATTGATCCTTTGACAAATGAATTCCATATCTGTAAGGTAACAGACCTCTTTTGAAATTTTGCATCTTATACCTAGACAACATTTTATCTATATAAAGTTGCTTGAGACATGGCTAGTGTTCTGTTCTTAACGGTTCCGAATAATCTGAATCCTAGAAATACTACGATTTCCTAATCTTCATTTGAACATATTGCTAGCCATTTGATGTCAGTTAGGTAACCTACTTCATTCCCAATGAGTAGATATCGTCAACATATAAAAACTAAAAACGCTATAAGTAGATTGACAATCTCTATGTAAACACAAGGCTTTTTAACATTCTTCAAGCATAAGATTTGATTGCAGTATCAAATATCTTATTCCAATATCTAGAAGCTTGGTTTCAACCCATAAATGGATTTTTGAGCTTACAAACCTTTTGTTCTTGAACACTGTGCAATAGACCTCTGGTTTGAGTCATATAGATACTCTCCTCAAGAATCGTCGTTTAAAAAGGCTGTCTTGACATCCATCTGCCAAATTTCATAGTCAAGGAATGTGGCTATGATAAGATATTCTAATCAACTTAAGCATGACAATGGAGAGAGAGGTCTTCATAGTCCACTCCTCTCTCTGGGTATACCCTGCCAGCAAGTCGAGCCTTAAAAATCTATACTTTAATCGACTTAGTCTCGTTTTCTCTTGTAGATCCACTACAACCAATGGTTTTAACATCATATGGTTGATCTACAAATTCACAGAATTGAAGTACATAGACTCCATTCGAGGTCCATGGCTAACCCACTATCACGGTCCACATCTTATCGCCTGTTTATAGTCGATGGATCCTCTATGCCACATCAGGTTTAAACCCAAGTAACGGTCAGGCGTGATGAACAACTCCCACTACATCAAGGCATTCTCACTCAGAATGTGATGTGACAGACAATAATACTAGTTAATCTACTACTTTTAGTAGATGAACTAGTTCTATCTGTAGCGTCTTTGGAAATTTCATTCAATACTAGTCTACTGCGAGGTTGATGACTTCTTATGTGGTCTTCCTCTAAGAATGTGGCATTTGTCGTACAATAGCTTATCTCTTGAGGAATCGTAAAATAGACCACTTTTGTTTCTTTTGGATAAACCTACAAATAGGCATAGTTTTTGAACGACGTTCCATTTTTTAGGAATTTACAACAACACGTGTCGGGCATCCCCATCCTAAAGTGACGTAAATCGCCTTTTTCAATAGCTCATAAGGTGTTCTGAAACACTTTTAGAGGAATGTTATCAAATATAGATAGCAGTACCTAATGCATGTCCTAAAGAAATCAGGGTAACTTACAAAGCTCATCATTGAGCGAACCCATATCCAACAAGATTCTTGTTTCTTCTTTCAGATATGCTAATTATTGGCTTTTTGGTCCTTAATCTCAAATTAATAATTTTAATAATTAATTAATCAATGTTTTGATGATAATAAACTCAATTTTTAATTACTGAAAATCTAGTGTTTTAATATGTCCATAGTGTAGGGCTCGGAAACAACGATTCCAACACCTCTGAATCACTCAAATCGAGCTAAAACGAAGACGATATGACCGAACAAGTCTATAGAGAAATACCGTGTGGATTGACGGGGCAATAACCAGACCATTTCATGAGAGTGGCAGCATATTGGTTGAATGGTGGATCATTAAGAGAATTAACATATGATGAAACTTTTGATTTTTTTGGATTGATTTAAAATAAAAAAATGAATTTAAAAAGAAAATAAATTTAATATTATTTTATGTTGTGTCTACGGCTAGTTTTACACATGGTATGTTTTTTATTTTTGGATTGACTTTAAAAAGATGAATTTAAAAATAAAATGAATTAAAAGGAAAATAAATTTAATATTATTTTATGTTTGTGTCTAATGGCTAGTTTTTGACACATGGTATGTTTTCTTATTTTTGGTTTAGTTTTAAAAAAAAATGAATTTCAAAAGAAAAGGAATTTAATATTATATTTTGTTTGTATCTAACGACTAGTTAGTTTAAAATCTCACCATTGATTTTTCTTTTCCAAAATCCAATGGTCCAAATCAATTGTGGTTTCTAAAAAATTTTTCCATCTCTATAAACCATCTTCCTCTCCAAATTTAAACCACAAATTTTACATTTCATAATCCAAAACTCAAAAGTTCCATTGTTGCTCTCTCAAGTTTCCAATTTTTTTCATCTTATTCTTGAGAGAGTGTTATTTGTATTGTGAGAATAAATTTGTCGAGTGCTTAAACTTGTAAATTCCACTCTATGAGAGTTGTATTGTGTTCTTCAAAGATTCCAACATTTGTAACGATTTGATCCTAAACCGTGGAAAGGATTGGGTTTGCTCTGAACCCATAAAGAAGCGGTGGTGTAATGGTTGGGCTCTAATCCGTGGAAAGAGTCGGAAAGATTTTATTCAAATTCCCAAGAGGCGTTTGGGATGTGGAGTAGGTCGAGTTTGACTGAACCACTATAAAAATATACGGTGTCTTCTTCTCTAACTCTTTCCTTTTTATTTGCAATTAATTTTAAGCAATTTATTGTATATTTAGTTGTTCTTATTTATTTGCTAAAATTTAAGATAGAATTAAATTATCACATTTTTCATCTTATTTGTGCATAAATTGAATTTTTCTATATTTTATAAAGAGTGATTAATTAGTTTAATTGGATTAATTTAGAAAAAAAGTTTAATTAAACCCTATTCACCCCCCCCCCTCCTCTAGGGTTGCATATCGATCCAACAGTTCTGCTGTGGCATATTAGGTGCAGAGAGTTGTGACTTGATTCCGTGTTCTATCTAATAGTCCTGGAATCTTAAGTCCATGTACCCCTACCTCGATCTGATCGCTATGAGAGCAATTATCGCAACCTCAGCCTTAATATCTTTGAAACTTTTCAAAAGAATCAGACTTGTGATACATTAGGTAAATATGACCATACCTTGAATAATCATCAATAAAATTGATGAAATATTCATACCACCTCGAGCTGACATTCATCGGTCCATAGAGGTCCGAATGTACGAGCTCTAAAGGTATTGTGGCTCTGAGACCTTTTCCAGTAAAAGATCTCTTAAACATTTTCCCCAAGAAAACTCACATGAAGATAAAGAATTGTCTTCTAACTGATTTAGGAGTCCATTTCTTAACCAATCTCTCAATTCCTTTGAGATTTATGTGGCCAAGTCTTAGGTTCCATAGATAGGCATTAGAATAAACTTTTTGTCTTTTATTCTTGAGTTTCGGCTGTTCTAAACATCTTAGTATTTAAGACAAATTTTGCTTTAGTTGGTTTTAACTTAATATAAGTTGTTTTTAAGTATAGCAGAACAAATTGAATACCTTTTCTGAAAATGAACACTTCATTAACTTTAAAAGATATTTATACACTTCATCGACAGCTAGCGAGCGGGCTACTCCGAATTGGGTCGAATATCGGATTGAGGGTTGGGTTTGGGAGCTTGTCTCAGGTCTGGTTGCAATTCCTTGCTGACCGAGGCTTTTACACTGTAATCTCTATTCGGTTCTAAAGATGTTCCTGCTTCCGCAGGCGTCGACCCTCTCTCTGTCCTTGAAGCTATCGGCACAACCTTCTCTCTCGCGTCCACCTTAAAACGAAAGAAAACTATGAACAAGGGCGTGCGAACTTGTGGAACAAAGAATAGTGAACCCTTTTTCTGAAGGATGCCTCTTGTATTTATAGAACTTCTAAGGAGAACGGAGACTTTTCTCTCATGATTGTACAGATGGGACGGCTTTAATTCCTAACTGATGCGTCGAATATTTGTCACCGAAAAGCTGAATGTACTTATCATCATTATCGGGTGTCAACTTAATTCGGATTCGACTATCATCAACTTTCTATCCCATCGTGATTAATTAGCCTTTCACTTAGATACAACCACCAAATTGCGTTGACCAGGTTGTGGCGATCCTTCTCGGGCGAATGTTTGCGAGCACAATCATCGCAAAGCCTTGCGGTGAAGTTGCGCTCGACCGATGATTTCCTATGATCGCAATTCCTGCATTGCGTCAACGTATATTCTGCACAAAAATACAAAATTCAACTGTTCTAATGCGATGAACGTATGCGACCGCAATATTATGAAATTGATGCTTAATGGACGCAAATTAACATATTTCATCAACGCAATCCGACATTGTTTAAGAACTTAGCACTTGATAATGTGCATTTCTGCCCGTTATCACCTATTGCCTCACCTTCACCTTCATCAATTTGGGAGGTTGCTAAGTGTTCTATTTGCAACCTCGCTTTGCCCATCCATTTAAGGATGGCTCATAGAGCTAAAAAGTAAGTTAGTGCTGAAATGTTTCCACAAAGATTTCTAGAAGCAACTCATGAATTTAATGTTTCTATCGGATACAATACTCTTTGGTATTCCATGTAATTGAACAATTTCCCTAAAAAATAAATTTGCAACATTCAAAGCATCATTAATCTTTTTGCAAGCCAAAAAATGTGCCATTTTACTAAATCTATCAACAACGACTAAAACGGAATCATATCCTCTTTGACTTTTAGTTATTTCGGGCACCAAGGCGATGAAACTCTTCAACGTAATCAAAGATTGATCAGTCCCCTTGTTTGCATGTTTGATATTGGTTGTAGAGCCTTTATTGGTAATTCAATGAAAGAAACCTCTTCTTCATCAACTTTAACAACTTCATCCAAGAACGGATTGGAGTCTTTCCATAGTAACGTCGATTAGTTTCAAGTTGATCCCACCAAGCCGATGCATCTCTTTGAAACTTGAATGCTACAAGTTTAACTTTCTTGTTGTCCAAAATATTAGCATATTCGAAGAAGTTTTCTACCTTTGAAGCCCAATCGTGAAGTTCTTCTGCTTCTATATGTCCATCAAAACTAGGTAAGTCAATTTTCATCTTATACTTAGTGTTTTCTCGATGGAATTGTTGTCTTCCTCGATTAAAACTCGATCTATCTTGTATTCCACCAAAATAGTTTCTCCTTCACTTGAACAATAAAAATCTTCCATCATAAAACCCCCTCGATGATGTTCTTGAGGTCTGAATCTTGCTTAATACAGATTTCTTGGGGTTGTTTCTGTTTTGTTTGGTTTCTTGATGAAACACTTCGTTGATCTCGGTCTTACCATAGTTTCTTTGTTATTCTTGCTTATCAAACATGACAAGATCTTCCTTTTTCTCCTTGTTCATTATAAAAACTTGAGGTTCTTGAATCCTAATTCCACATATGTTTGGTGCATTATCACGTTCTTGATTGCCTCATTCGATTTGAAAATTCATTTGACTCAAAACATGGGCCAGCATGAATGTAGTCACCCATTTCACCTCTTATCTCGCCAAAAAACTTCTCTATAGCTGATACTCGGACCTCCATCGTTGGGTTGTCTGTCCTAAAACTTGCAGTTTGTAGAGTTAAATATTTTTTATTATCAATAAAGATGTTATTTAACATTTCTTCAATAAGTTGTTATTGAATTTGTAATTGCACTTGTAAAGACTAAATCCAATAAACTAAGATCCATGGCTATTATATGAATACTTATACTTTATGTGAAGACATAAAAGTGGATCAAGTTCGAGTAAATAGTAAAAATGATCTATAGTATACAAATAAAGTTGGGTGTCTTATTCTAGTAACACTATCGGATGCGGCCCATCGTGTAGTTGTTACAATTTATTGTAAGATGTTACAAACGAAGTGATCCTGATTCGTTCATGTATTGACATGAGGAGTGGGTGATGGAACACGAGACATACGCAACAGAAAAAGGACCTAATTACACTATAATTTCTTTTAATTAAAAGGAAATTAGCATGCAATTGAAGGAAAAAATAGTAACTTAATAATTAACTTTGTAGCTCCTGAAACGTTTTTTCTCGTTGAATCTCGACCAAAACTCTTTTGGACTACTACTAGAGTTGACCTACTATCCTCTAGACTCAGAACCGGATTGTGGGACCCGATAGATGAAGAAACCAAGAGAGAGAAAGAGATGGAAAAGAAATGGATTTTTGGGTCGGGTTTTAGGTTATGAATTTTCTCCAAAAATGTGATTTTTTTCCAGCCCAAATTTACAAAACAATTTTGGCAAAATGGCAAAAGTTTTTCATCCATAATTGAAAGCCCAATTTATAAAAAAAAGCCATGCAACAATTGCATGAAACAAATCCATAAAAATCCAACACCTAAAATCCAATATCTAAATGGGCTTAATGTCTCCACTATAAGCCAACACCTAGCCCACTATTTTGTTAGTAGAATTATCCAACAAAAGTTTGGATTTTCCCACTAACTTTAGTCAAAGGGCAAAATAGTCATTTTGTCAAAGTCAAACTTTGACCAAAATGTGACTTTTTATGATTTTTTCCGTGTTGACTAATTTTGACCTCCCAAGCATGAATCCGTATCATTTTCTCGAAATTCAAATCAAATTTGTATATAAGGTCGATCAAAGTTTGACTTTTCAAAGTCAAAAGTTAACTCTTTGACTTTTTACTTCTTTGACCATTTTCATTATTTTCGAGCTTCCGAATATGAACGTATTCATATTCTTGATATTTAAATCACATTTAAATATTAAAGCTGTATCTCTAAACTAAAAACTCGACCACTATATCACATATTCTTGTCGGTTTCTCTCTCTTCACCTAATTTGAACAATTCGAATTATTCTATCATACTGTTCTAAGTTTATTCCATATGAGCTAGTAAGGGAGCCTAATGGACCTATAGATCATGGGCTCCAACGATCCAAGATTAGCTGGCTAAACTCTTTAGACGAAGCTAACAACATTTGTTAACTAACGGGTCATTCCACTATAGTCCCGTAGTTGCACTCCCCTCACTATAGATATATTTGTGTCCATTAGATATAACCATGATTAGTAAGATAATCCTTCACAGGTTGTTCGTAATCTCGGCTAGGTCATAAAAACCGTTTTATCCCTAAGACTACATTTTGTTCCTTAAGTTCTATTGATCCTCTAATGAACAATTGGGTTAAGGTCCAACCTATAAACCGAACCCCTCTCGAGCCAAGGAGAAGGTGGGGCCCCTTGTTCAAGACCTGGATTCAGTACTAAAGGGAACAACCTATCTACTATCCCTATAACGAGCAAGAGTGAATTCTGTCTTGCATCTTATGTTCCCAGCTATCCACCCGATCTTACCCTTGAAATGGGAGGCTTATTGGGCCAGCGATGATGAGTTGTCCTCATCTATGCAGATCTAAGGATAATTCCGAGTGAATAGGAGTTCATAGTTAGCTCAAGATTAAGATTAAGTTACCTAGGTCATCAATTAACAAAATAGTCAGTTTTATACATAAAACGACATTTAGAACGTAAAAAGTGACTATTTCATGGTTCAGTCTTATGCAAACTCATTGCATAGGATGCCCCCACTCACATATCTCTATATGAACAATTCAGGATCACATCGTTTGTACTAACTACAAAGTGGGCCGCATCCATAGTATCTTCAGAATAAGGCGCCCAACTTTATTCATATACTATAAACCATTTTGCCTATATATTTGAACTTGATCCACATTTATGTCCCTACATAAAGTTCAAACTACATTAAATAGCCTTAGGATCTTAGTTTATTATATTCAAGATTACAATTTCAATAACAGTTTTATCGAAAAATAAAACAGAATATGTTTATTAATTTACAAACTATGAGTTTTAGGACATAAAATCCAAAAGTGGAGACGTCCTATATAATGAGTTTGCGTAAGATCGGACCAAGAAATAAATCACTCTTACATTATAATGCTATTTACTGTTTAAGACTGACTATTTCGCTTAGATGACCTAGGTAACTCGATCTTAATCCTGAGCTATCTATGAACTTCTGTTTATTCGGGATTATCCATTGATCTGCATAGGTGAGAGTATCCAACATTACTTCTCAGTAAGCCTCCCATTTTGGGGATAAGATCGGATAAATAGCTGGGGACATAGTTCTGCAAGATGGAATTCACACTTACTCGATTTAGGGATAAAATGAAGGATGTTGTTGAAGGAACTCATTTTACAGAGAACCTTTGAGCAGAAGCAGTTCGTCCAAATCCCATTTCGATTGAAATAGACATTTACAGTTAAACAGACAGATTATGCATAAAACATAAATTACAACATGCTTTACAACAAGAAACAAGGGTTTAGAGATTATACCTTTAAAGAACTCTTCTTTATGTAAATTCCTCGAACTTATACGAACACTTCGAATGGCACGAACTCTCCTCGATCAAACAGCAACCAGAACACAAACGAAAGGGAAGGACAATACCACTTGGTGACCTTGGTATTCTTGGTGTGAGAACCTAGGAGTGGTGGACTTTGGCTATTTTGGTTAGGAGGAAGTTTGTGGTTTGGAGAAGGAAGACGACTGAAGGAAGAACAACTCTATCGCATAGGTTTTTCTTCAATCATGTAGGCGATTAAGTCTATCGCATAGACTCTCTAAGATGATTGTATAGTCTCTCAATCGTGTAATTCACAGCTTATGGAAAAAATAAAATCATTTTTTTTATCCCAATTTTCCATAAAACTACTTAACTTTCCACTAAGGTGGTTAGAGAGAAAAAGGGGACAATTATCAAATATAATTAATAATATAAATAAATATGATAACTAACTTATCATATTATATTTATAACCTATAGTTTTAATATTGCATCATATACAATATATAAACCATAGTTCTTTTTCTCTATTTTATGGCATTTAATATAAATCATATTTATATTAAATTTAACAACTATGAATCTTATTCATAGAAAATATATTTGAATCATATTCAAATATTTGTTCCTCCAATCAAACTATAATATATCATATACATTATGTCAATTATATCATATATAATTGAATTAATTGAATTATATCATATATAATTAAATTCTCTCTTATTAATTTGAAATTTGAAATTAACCCAAAAATTGATTCTCAACTAAATCCTTTTGAGCTACCAAGGGGACCTTATGAACCTGTAGCTTGAAGCTCCAACGATACGTGAATAACTAATTAAACTCTTTAATCACATTATCCACCATCCATTAACTGTTAGTACTCCACTAAAGACCGACAACTGCATTCTTTACATTACAGATATATTTATGTGTCCATTGGATATATCCAATCAATAGTGCGATGACCCTTCACAAATTGCTCATAAGATAACTGGGCCAATTTACCATTTTGCCCTTGTAGTTATATCTAACTCCTTAAGTACCACTGATCCTTCTAATGAACAATAGATCATAGTCCTACTATGACTAAAACCCCTATCGGGTTAGGAGAAGGTGTGGCGCCACATTGTTCAAGACCCAAAATCAACCATTAAGGAAGCAATTTATCTACTTATTCCTGCTTCGGGGAATGAGTAAATTTCATCTTGTGTAGCTGAGTTCCCAGCTCCCCAATCAAATGAATCCCCAAATGGTAGGTTTGAGTTGGTGATTTGGTCACTCTCACCTGTGCAAATCAAATGACCGCCATCATAGGCAGGAGTTCACAACTCACTCAGGATTAAGGTCATATTACCTATGGTCATCCTAGTGAAATGAAAGTCTCTATTATGAACGATGTTATAAAACGAGACTAAACATTTCGTGGTTCGGTCTTATACAAACTCCTTTGTATAGAATATCTCCCCTCGCATATCTAATACATGAATGATTCCTATCAGATCATTTATAGCACTTTACAACATTTGTAACACTTACAAAGCGAGTCATACTCGTAGTGTCACCAGGATAAGGTATCCAACCTATACTACAGACCATTTAGGTTATCACTTAAACATGATCCATCTGTATGTCTCCACATACATGTTTAAGTTACAATGATAACCTTGGATGTTAGTTTATAGGTTTGTGGTTAATGAAACTAAAATATCATATATTTCATAAAGAAAGTGAATAAAATATCAAATATTATTAATCATAGAATTGTTTGTTCATACAAGGTTTACAAACTATAGAACCGTACGAGATTTAGGGCATCAACCCTAACAATCTCCCACTTGTTCTAAAGCTAGTAGGGTGTACAAGATAATCAAATTACAAATACAATAAACTAAGACACAATATGCCCAGTACAAGATCTCCCACTTGCCCTAGTCCAGCCATGGTTTGTCTCATAGACTCATACTCTGCAAGTGACCCTCAAACACTGTAACCATGAAGGCTTTCATAAACGGATCAGTAATGTTGTGCTCCGAAGCTATCTTCATGACAATCACGTCCCTTCGATGCACAATCTCTCGGATGGGATGGTATTTTCGCTCAATGTGCTTATCGCGCTTATGACTCCTAGGCTCACGGGAATTAGCCACAACACCACTATTATCACAATAAAGTGTGATGGGCTTTGACATGTCTGGAACAACTTCCAGATCAGTCAAAAATTTCCTAAGCCAAACGACCTCTTTAGCAGCTTCACAAGCCGCTACATACTCAGCCTACATGGTGAAGTCTGCGATGCACCCCTGCTTGGTGCTTCGCCATACTACAACCCCTTCATTAAGAGTGAACACTGATCCTGATGTGGATTTTCGAGAATCCCTATCAACCTGAAAATCAAAGTTCGTGTATCCTATAAGGATCAAATCCTTAGAACCATACATAAGCATGTAGTCCCTCGTTCTCCAAATATACTTGAGGATATTCTTGACGGTTACCAGTGACCATATCCTAGATTAGACTGATATCTACTGACTATCCCCATGGCATAGCAGATGTCAGATCTAGTACATAACATCACATACATCAAACTGCCTACGGCAGATGCATAGGGGACCTGTCTCATTTCCTCAACCTCTTGAGGTGTCTTAGAACACTACTCCTTAGACAAAGTAACTCCGTGCCTGAAAGGCAAAAGGCTTCTCTTGGAGTTTTGCATCGAATATTTGATCAACATCTTGTCAATATACGATGCCTGAGATAGTGCTGGCATTTTGTTCTTTCGATCCCGAAAGATTTGAATACCAAGAACAAACCGAATAACTGTAGTCAGTAAGCCTACATCATTCTCAATGAGTAGCATATCATCTATATACAACACTAGGAAAACTACTGAACTGTTGATGATCTTCTTGTAGACATAAGGCTTATCAACGTTCAGATCAAAGCCATAAGATTTAATTGCAGTATCAAATATTATATTCCAAGATCGAAATGTCTGTTTCAGTACATAAATGGACCGATTGAGCTTGTAAACCTTTCGCTCTTGACCTTGGACTATGAATCCCTCAGGTTGCACCATATAAATGGTCTCCTCAAGATTGTCATTCAGAAAAGCAGTGTTGACATGCATTTTCCATATCTCATAGTCATAATATGAGGCAATGGATAGGAGGATCCAGATAGACTTCAGCATGGCAACAGGTGAGAAAGTCTCTTCGTAGTCGACTTCCTCTATCTAGGTATAACCCTTTGCCATCAGTTTAGCCTTGAATGTTTACACCTTCCCATCAGTACCCCATTTCCTCTTATAGATCCATTTGCGATCTATAAGTTTAACCTCATCAGGTTGATCTACAAGATTCCAAACTAAATTGAAGTACATAGACTCCATTTCGAGATCCATGGCTTTGATCCATTCATCTCTATCAACATCCTCCATTGCCTTCTTGTAAGATAATGGATCCTCAACCTTGCCATCAGCTACCATAGCTAGGATTTCAGTTAAACCCATATAACGAATAGGTGGGTTCGAAACCCTCCCACTATGTCAAGGTTCCCTCAACACTTGAGGTGGATTTGACCTACTAGATGAACCTAATCAAAAACTCTTGTTGAGGTAATAGGCTCTTCAACAACTTTTGTTGAAGATTCAGTAGTTTCTTTGGAAAGCTCATTAAGCACGTTTGCTTTTTGGTCTGTGCTCCTTTATCTGATCCTCCTAAAAAAAAGTAGCATTTTTCGATATAAACACTTTGTTTTCTTTAGGATCATAGAAATAACCACCTCTTGTTCCCTTGGGGTAGCCAACAAATAGGCATAACCTTGAACCTGGTTCCAGTTTCTTAGGATTAGCCTCAAGTACATGTGTTGGGTAACTCTAGATCCTGAAATGACGTAAACTAGCTTTACGACCATTCCATAACTCCAAAGGTGTTCTTGCAACACTCTTGGAGGGAACACAGTTCAGGATATAACTGCAACCTCTACTGCATAACCCTAAAACGAGTCAGGTAAGGAAACATAACTCATCATAAACCGAACCGTCGAACAGGGTTCGATTTCTCCTATCTGATACACCAATCTGCTGAGATGTACTAGGTGCTGAGAGTTGGGAAACTATTCAATGTTCTATGATATAGTTCTGGAATGATGAATTCAAAAACTCTCCACCTCGTTTAGATCGAAGTGTCTTAATCGTTCTATTTAATGCGTTTTCAACTTCAGCCTTGAACTCTTTGAACTTTTCAAAGGATTCAAACTTATGTTGCATTAAATAAACGTACCCATACCTTGAATAATCACCAATGAAAGTGATGAAATATTCATAACCTCCCCTAGCTCATACATTCATTGGACTACAAAGGTCTAAATGCACTAGCTCTAGAGGCTCTTTGGCCCTATGACCTTTTTCAGTAAAAGGCCTTTTAGTCATTTTGCCTTCAAGGCATGACTCACAAACAGGTAAAGAATTTTCTTCTAACTTACTTAGAAGTCCATTCTTCACCAAACTCTAAATCTTATTGAGATTAATGTATCCTAACCTTAGGTGCCAAAGTCGATAGTTTTCTTTAGGAGAAATTTTAAGTCGCTTATTTTGAGTTACGACAGTTTTAAACATCTCTATGTTATGAAGGGAATTTGTTGCTAACGACCTTAGCATATACAAATTACTTTCCAGTTGTACAGAACAAATATCAACACCATTTTTTGAAATAAACACTTTATTAACTGAAAAAATGTAGTTGACATTCAAGCAAAGACTTTACATAAATTAAGTTCCTCTTTAAATCGAGAATTGCATATACATCATTTAGAATGAGAAATTTATTCTATAAAGTCAACCGGAGACCTCCCACTGCCATAGCTGAGACGACGTGCCCGGTTCTAACTTGCATCGTCATCTCACCAACACCAAGCTGCCGATAGGAACTAATTCCCTAAAATGAAGAAAAAACAGGCAATAGTGTCAATAATCCAGGCAAAATCATCATTCTCCACTAAACAAGTTTCCAAAACTAGTAAATCATATTTACCTTGTTTGGCCTTCTTCTTCCCAGCCAAATATCTGGGGCAGTTCTGCTTCTAGTGCCCATTCTGGTTGCAATGGAAACACTTTCCCTTGTCAACACTCATTGGTTGTCTACCCTTTGGAGTAGTAGATTGTGGGTTAGCAGGCGTCTTCCCCTTACCACCATTCTTCTTCTTCCACTTTCTAGTGCCGGTGGAAGAAGGTGTAGACTTAGTTTCAAAAGTCAAACCTTTGTGGAACTTTTTGGATGATGAAGCAACATTTGCTTCACTAACCTTCTTCTCCTTGCTTTTCAGCAAAGATTGGAAAGTTTACAACTCATTGAGTAGAGTTGTAAAGTTGTAGTTAACCCTGTTCAGAACAGCGTTGCTAACAAAGTGAAGGAAGCTTTCTGGTAAGGACTCTAGAATTATGCTAACCTGGCTGGCCTTATAGATGCTCGACTCGTTCATCTCCGCCACCTTGAAGTGGATCATCATATTCAGAACATGCTCCCGACAAATGTTCCTTCCATCATGCATGAATTGAAGATGTACTTTAGAGCGTCGGGCTTGAGTTGCATGGACAGTTGTCCGAACATTCCTTTCAGGGACTCCATGATCTCGCGTGCAGTGATTATGGGCTCATACTTTTTGGCCAAAACTTTGTTAAGGCTGGTCAAGATGTACGCTCTGGACTTTTCGTTCGCCCATGTCCAGTGCTCATATGCTTCTCGAACGTTTCGAGTAGCAGTAGGAGATGGAATAGGAGGCACTCCTTCGTAAGGACGAACTTAAGATCATCGATGATAAATATCGTGTTAATGGTGTTTTTCCAACTAGCATAATTTTTGCCAGTCAGTTTATCAGTGGCAAGAAAAGAAAGAGTAGCAGTAGCCATAATTAAATTACTGAAAAAAAACAAACTTAATTAAGTCTACTTGCATTAAACCACTTTTAGAAAACCAATTAAGTTTTAGCAAAATAGTCTAGTGTACCTTAAGTGATATCTATTTTGTAATAATGCTTTAGTGAGGCAGGACAAAAGTCACTGTAGGGTGATCAAGTACCCCTTCACTAAAATGAGACAATCTCAACCAATAGACAGAAACAACTTCTTGTAACTGAATTTAATAGTCACCAACCTTAGGGAAAAGCCGATTAGGACAAGAGACTAAAGCAATCCTATCCATTTCTGGAGATCAAATAAAGAGTTGTGCAAAATTGCCATCCTTTAGGTGGACACCCATGATGCCACAAGGCGATGCACAAAAACTTTATCCAACCTAATGAGAGAGACCGAGGGATATGTTGTCACATGTCCCGCTCCCACATACTATGAACATTCTCTCCATTCACCTTGATATTGACCTACCCAAATGTCACTCGTAGGGGGACACTCCAAAGGTGCCTTGAGTCCGAGGATAGATCTCATGGTGTGAACTTTTAGGGAGAAACGTGTGGAGGTTAAAGTGAAGTATCATATACCTCATTTACCTCCCACTGAATGTTTTACCTAGGGTTCATTAACTTAGAAAATTCGGCTACTGATTTTAACTAAGTGGTTTGTTTAATTTGCTAAAAAATAACACTTGCTTTTGATGATTAAACGACTTTGATTCAAGTTTTATTAAACAGTTTAACAAACTTTCATCAAATTTGCATGCATGTAACAAATCTATCTAATTCACTTTTTCAGGTAGTTTCCCAAGTAGGGGTACGACATTTCCATCGATTTAAGTACCCTAGCCTAGCCAGAACCAGCCTTAGCCAAAAGGTCCCTTATAGATACATTTGTTACATATTTAATCTTTTATTAGAATCAATTTAATCCTATTAAATCGATTTAAAAGATTAAACTTATATTTCTAATCTCATTAGAAATGTCATCTTAGGTCTATCTCAATCAAATTTTAAAAAATCAAATTTTAAAACACTTTTAAAAGATGATTAAAGCCTAAGGTTTGCATGCAACTCTTTATTATTGATTTTAATTCTAATTTCATTAATTATAACTTTTATAAAAAAAAAAATGAAACAATTAAAACCATTCAACATTGCAATAATGACATACACAAGTTATTTGTAACACTTATAAGTAAACCTAAGGTAGTGTCATGCTTCATGCAATGTTCATTCATTACTAATATATAACTTTTATATAACAAAGTAATGAACTAAGCTATAGCATACAACCCATACATACATACAACCTTATATTATAAATAATATTTATAATATAAATGATGCATGGATATGCTATAATGCATGCATATATTATAACTTTTATATCATATGATGCATGAGCATGCTTTAAGTAATTTAATCATGCATACTAATATATTATAACTCTTATAATATAAAATGATGCATGAAAAAAATGCATAACCTATGGTGGGTTTTAAAACTATATGACATACATTATGGCATATAAGATGAACATACATCATATGCATATTTAAATAAAAGTTGATGGACCGGGATAGTATATCTCAAAAACAAAAAATAAAAGTCTAATCTATTACAAAAGTTTGAGTCAACTGGTTCAGAACAGATGAATCGGGTCTTGAACCACTTGCCTCGAAGCCTTGCAGCTTGATCGTGTAGCAAATCCCTTGATCATCGAGCAACGAGCGTCGAGTGTAAACGATCACGTAGCTTTGGACTATGCAATGAGCATGAAAGTCCATGCGATCGTGCAACATGTGTTGAGTAGCGCATACCATGCGATCGTGTAGCTAACGACTATGCGATGAGCATGATAGTCTACATGATCGAGTAGCGTGCGCCGAGTATTGTGTACTATTCGATCGTGTAGCTACTGACTATGTGATGAGCATGATAGTCTACACGATCGTTTAGCACGCATGCCTTGTGTCGAGTATCAAACGCACGATCTTTTACTCCTCCAGCGCCTACGTGATCATGCAACCAATGCAACACGATCGAGTAAACCCTTTATATGATTGCGTAGTATTAGCTATGCGATCGTTTAGCAGATGTTACACGATCATTTAGAAAATTCTACACAAACGCATAGTCGAGTCTAAACGATCGTTTAGCTCAAGCTACACGATACGATTACCGTTTCGTCTTCTCCATCGAAATGAACTGAAACTTTTGCATCTACTGCATCACGAATGACTCAAAATTCTAAACGACTATAGACTCGATTGCACGAAATTATGCAAAAAAACGCAAGGGTCCTTACAAATTAACTTTTGTAAACTAAACAGAAAGCCATAAACAAAGACAACTATCTCAAAATTATCCATCAACAAACATCCACATACATTTAACCATTAAACATAATGCAGAAGTAAGACCCATTAAACTGTAAATGATTTCAAGCATAAATGGAATTTGAAAATCAGAACACAACTTGGTTCTGATACCAATTAAAGGAACTCGTTTTACAGAGAACCTTTGAGCGGAAGCGGATCATGCAAATCCCATTTCGATTGAAACAAACATTTACAGTTAAATAGATAGATTATGCATAAGACATAAATTACAACATGCTTTAGAATAAGAAACAAGGGTTTAGAGATTATACCTTTGAAGAACTCTTCTTTAAGTAAATTCCTCGAACTTACACGAACAATTTGAACAATATGAACTCTCCTCGATCAAACAGTAACCAAAACATGAACCAAAGGGAAGGACACTACCACTTGGTGACCTTGGTATTCTTGGTGTGAGAACCCAGGAGTGGTGGCTCTGGCTATTTTGGTTAGGAGGGAGTTTGTGGTTTGGAAGAGGAAGATGACTGAAGGAAGAACAACTCTATCACATAGGTTTTTCATCAATCGTGTAGGCGATCAAGTCTTTCGCATAGACTATTTAAGATGATCGTATAGTCTCTCAATCGTGTAACTCACAGCTTATGGAAAAAATAAAATCATATTTTTAATTTATCCCAATTTGCCACAAAACTACTTAACTTCCCATTAAGGTAATCAGAGAGAAAAATGGGATACTTATCAAATATAATTAATAATATAAATAAATATGATAACTAACTTATCATATTATATTTATAACCTATAGTTTAAATATTGCATCATATACTATATATAAACCATAGTTCTTTTTCTCTATTTTATGACATTTAATATAAATAATATTTATATCAAATTTAACAACTATGAATCTTATTCATAGAAAATATATTTGAATCATATTCAAATATTTGATCCTCCAATCAAACTATAATGTATCATATACATTATGTCAATTATATCATATATAATTGAATTAATTTAATTATATCATATATAATTAAATTCCCTCTTATTAATTTGAACATTTCAAATTAACCCAAAAACTGATTCTCCACTAAATCCTTTTGAGCTACCAAGGGGATCCTATGGACCTGTAGCTTGAAGCTCCAATGGTACGTGGATAATTAATTAAACTCTTTGATCACATTATCCACCATCTGTTAACTATCAGACACTCTACCAAAGATCGACAACTACACTCTTTGCACTACAGATATATTTATGTGTCCATTGGATATGACCAATCAATAGTACATTGACCCTTCACAAATTGCTCATAATTGCAATTGAGTCAATTTACCGTTTTGCCCCTGTAGTTACATCTAACTCCTTAAGTACTACTGATCCTTCTAATGAACAATAGATCATAGTCCCACTATGACTAAAATCTTTCTCGGGCCAGGAGAAGGTGTGGCGTCACATTGCTCAAGACCCGAAATCAACCCTTAAGGGAGCAATTTATCTATTTACCCTGCTTTGGGGAAGGAGTGAATTTATCTACTTACCCCTACTTAAGGGAGCAATTTATCTACTTACCCCTGCTTTGGGGAATGAGTGAATTCCATCTTGTGTAGTTGAGTTCTCACCTTCCCAATCAGACGAATCCTCGAAATGGTAGGCTTGTTGAATCGGCGATCTGGCCACTCTCCCCAGAATAGTTCAAGTTCAAATTAGGGTTTGTATAATTATATTCGATATAATTAATTAACATTTAATTTATTAAAATTAAACAAAATTAGAGAGTTTATAATATTTAAATATTAATTACATGAATAAGATTCATGTCTAATATTTGGTGTATGATTAATTTAATATTTGATGTTAAATTGCTATTTAATTTATCAAATATGTTTAATTAATTAAAAATCAAATTAATTTTCAAATTTAATTTAATTTGAGAAATTGAATTCTGAAATTTTGATTTAAATTAATTTTGAATTAATTGAAATTAAATTCAAATTATATCTAAAAATTGAAATTTTCCACTTAGTAGAAAAATCCAATGTTTCATCAACTAGTAGGTGGAACTCTACAATTCACACATCTATCCCACTCAATCTTCAAGTTTTAGGTGTCTTTGATTGAATTCAATCATGCCTGCATGTAGTTGAAGAATAAAAATACTCCAATTGGTAGATGGATAAGGCTAGGTATCTTGTCCCGGTGACACTACAAATACGATACGCTTTGTAGTTGTTACAATTGTTGTAAAGTGTTACAAGTGATCTGATCCGAATCATTCATGTAGAGATATGTGAGTGGAGATATTCTATACAAAGAGTTGTGAATTCATGCCCATGAATCCTTTAGTTTGCATGGGTGAGAATACCCAGTTTCACCGATTCAATATGCCTATTATTTTCGAGAATCGTCTAATTGGGGAGCTGGGAATACAACTACACAAGAAGGAATTCACTCATTACCTAGTGTTAAGGCAAGTAGAGAAATTGCTCCTTTAAGGGATGATTCCGGGGCTTGAACAATGTGGCATCACATCCTCTCTTGAACCGAGAGGGTTTCGGTTATAGTTGGACTATAACTTATTGTTCATTAGAGAAATCAGTGGTAGTTAAAGAGTTAGATGTAACTACAAGGGCAAAATGGTAATTATGGTCCAACTGTACTTACGAGCAATTTATGAAAAGTCAATGCAATATTGATTAGTTATATTCAATGGACAAAGAAATATATTTGTAGTGCGAGGAGTGCGGCTGTCGTTATTTGGAAGAGTGACCTACAGTTAATGAAAGTTGCTTAATTTAATTAATGAGTTCAATTAATTAATCAAGTACAATTGGAGCTTTATCTATAGGTCCATAAGGTCCCTCATTAGCTCAATTGGGAATAATGAGAATTGAATTAATTTTGGATTAATTTGAATTGTTCAAATTAATAAAGAGAATTAATTATATAAGATATAATTAATATAAAATTAATTATATGAGATATAATTAATGTATATGATACAATTATAATATAAAGTTTTATTTGAGAGAAAATAAATATTTGGATATGATTCAAATATTAATTATATGAATGTGATTCATATTAAATACTTTAGCTTAAATGAGAGGATATTAAACTATATATTATATTATATGTGATATAGTATAAGCTATAGGTTATATGTTATATTTGATATAACATATGTTATATATATTTATTAAATTAATTAATTTATATTTTTTATTAATTAATTAAATTAATTATGGGAGTGAGTTATGAGATAACTCCCTCCCTTTTCTCTCGTTAAATGTGTGAAAAGGGGAGAAAGAAAGTCTCTTTTATCTTGATGCAATTGTTCTTTTAGAGGAGTATTGCTCATTTTTCTCTGAGAAACTTAAGTGTGAACTTGCTCTAAAAAAAAAAAAAAATCCTCCCTTCCAAAATTGATATTTTGAAGTCTACGCACTCTTAGAGATTCTCTACTATTCTAGAATAACGTGGTTTTAAGTGGTTATCATAAGTACTCGCCATTGCAATTAACTTATGGCCATGAGCCAAATATTTCCCATATGAGAATTTTTGGATGTGCAGTATATGTTCTAATTGCTCTACCATAACTTACTAAGATGAGTCCTCAAAGGAGGTTAAGAATATATGTTGGATATGATTTCCTATCAATTATTAAATATCTCAAATCTCTGACGGGTGATGTATTTACTACACGATTTGCTGATTGTCATTTTAATTTAACAAATTTTCCAACATTAGGGGCAGGGATTAAGAAGTTGAAAAAAGAAATTACATGGAATGTATCGTTATTGTCTCATTTAGATCCCCGTACAAATTAAAGTGAACTTGAAGTTCAAAAGATAATTCATTTGTAAATATAGAAAATCAGTTACCAAATGCATTTATAGATATAAAGAAAGTAACTAAATCACATATACCATGTTTCATCGAAAATTGATATCCCAACACAACAAGTTGTCATAATGAGTCTGGAACACACTAGAAGTGTGGTATACCAGTGTGTTCCAAAGATAAAAATTCTCGAAAGCGAAAAATAATTAATAGTAAAAAAATACTTAGTTGAAGATGTAAATATCCATGAAGAAACCCTGGACATGATTGATAGTCGAATTTGTGAAGAAGGCGAAATACCTAAAGATAATAATAGAATTTCAATAAACTATATTATGATAGAAAAAAGATAGAATCGAACTAATGTAGTTATTGACAACACTTTTGTGTATAATGTGTTGCTCTTGATATTATATCTGAAAATGAAGATCTTGAACCAAAATATGTTAAACAATGTCAACATAGAAAATATTGGCTTTAGTACAAAGAAGCAATCGAGGCAGAATTAAACTCACTTTCAAAACATCAGGTATTTGAACCAGTAGCCCGAACATTAGAAGGTGTCAAACTTGTGGGATATAAATGAGTATTTGTGAGGAAAAGAAATGAAAATAATGAGGTCATAAGATATAAAGGAAGACTAGTTACACAAGGTTTTTCACAAAGACCTGGTATTGATTATGAGGAGATGTATTCTTGTGGATGCAATTACATTAAGATATTTAATTGGTCTGACTGTGTATGAAAATTTGGATATGCATCTTATGATGTATTCATAGCATATTTATATGGATCTTTTGATAATGATATATATATGAAAATCCCAAAAATATTTAAGGTATTTGAAACATATAAATCAAATTTTCGGGAATTGTATTCAATAAAGTTACAAAGATCACTATATAGATTGAAACAATTAGGACAAATATGGTACAATCGCCCGAGTGGATATTTGTTGAAAGAAAGATATCAAAATAATCCAATATGTCCCGCCTGAGTAGATATTTGTTGAAAGAAAGCTATCAAAATAATCCAATATGTCCCACCTGAGTAGATATTTGTTGAAAGAAAACTATCAAAATAATCCAATATGTCCATGTATTTTTTATAAAGAAATCAAAGCCATGATTTACTATTATAACTGTATATATTATATTGATGACTTAAATATAATTGGAATTTCTAAAGAGCTTTAAAAGGCAATAAAATATTTTAAGAAAGAATTTGAGATGAAAGATCTTGGAAAAACAAAATTTTACCTTGACTTGCGTATGGGCATTTAGTAGATGGAATATCTGTTCATTAGTCAACTTATACAATGTTTTGAAAAGATTTTATAAATATATTATAAATATGTTAAATTGGGTGTAATGTAGATGCCCATTATTAGTATCCACTGTCATTTATCCATTATCCCCATGTGTCTCAAGATTACATACTACATGTAATCCACCTCCCCAAATTTCCTATAAATAGTGGCATTTGATGGGTTTTGAAAGACACATATTGGGTAACGTCCATGAAAATTGGAGAAAGTGGAGAATTTAGATAAATTTATTATTTTATATTTTGCTAATTTATTTTATTTTTTTATTTATATACCATGTTTAATTTATTTTAATATTTATTTGTTTTATTATTATATTATATTTTATTAGTATCCGTGTTCTTGTTGTGCTCTCAAGTTCACAACAACTTTATTAATAATAAATAGGATAAAACTTACATTAGTTCTTATACTTTCACTAAGGTAACAATTTTTGGTCCACAAACTTTTAAAAGTAATAATTTAGTTCCTATATTTTGAAATTGGTTACAATTTAGTCCCTACAATTAAAATTGCGGTTAAAATCTAACCGAAAATGAAGTGACTCCCATCTAGGATCCACGTGTACATATTAATAGGCAATTTTTGTACACATTATGGGTTCGTTAAAGCTTGGGTCGGGTTCTAAATTGAACTGGTTCAAACAAAATAGATTAAAAAGATTCTTTAACATTGAAAAAGTTAGGGTTTTCGTCTTTACAGTAGAATGAGGATTGAATTCTCCTATTTTTGCACTTCTCTCCCCATCCATACTTGCAATCCATAGAACTTCTCCAAGGGTTTTTCTACTGCACAATCTATCATGAGATCATTTTCTACTCCAAAATTTCTGTTAGAATTGGTAATAACAAACAAATATTCCTTCTTCATGTATTGGATCATGTGTCCTCATTTTATTAGGCATGTTATCCCTTTTCAATGATATACAAAATACGAATAGTCAAAAGCCAACATCACTCTGTCTATCGCTTAGTAAATTGATTTCATCATATACAACGATCAGCTAAATGATTGAATACTTCATTCATCTATTAGTGCCTAGAATCCCTCGTGTACAACGAAAGGGTAGACGACAGCCTCTATTGTGTAGCGCCAACATTCTATCGTTTAATACGACAAAGGTAAACGATAAGGTGAACGATACTACTATCGCTTAGCTTTCGCGCTCCATCGCTTAACAAGACAAGGTAGACGAACTATCGCTTAGTTTCCAAAACTCCATCGTTTAGTACGGTAAACGACAAGGTTGTCTTGCATCGTTTGACCGCGTGACTCGATCGTACACAAAGAAGAGGTAAACGATTCAATTTCCATCTCTTTATATTTTCTAACTTCCATTCAGGTTCGTGAAAGTATTTAAAGAGACTTAGGTAAATTTTCTTCGAAGGTCGGTTTGATTTTGTTGGTTCGTAACCTATTTACATTCACGTTCCATCAATTAGGGTTTGTTTTTAAGTAATTTGGTTTGATTTTTATGTTCATATTCGTTGGTCACATGAGCTTCAAATAGTTTCTACTGGCACTTTTAGAAGTTATTTTGTATGAACATAATCTAAATGTTCCATCAGTTTTGATCTTAAATGTAATGTGCTGGCGTCTCACAAGTTTTGTACATTAATTACATCAATCCATATTGATCAGAAGGAATAGATCAATTTTCTCTGTGATTTAAATACCCTATTTCTTAATACAAAATCTTTCTACTTTAATCATATTGTGATTGTTATTTCCACCTAACTTTTTTAGGGAGCGTTTGAATTGATTATTATAATTCGTGGTTATTATGATTGGGTTAAAATAATTTTGTATTTGGGATATACAATATTTTAGGTTGAGGAAATAGTACACACTAATAACAAAGAATAAACAAAAAAAATGATGAAAGTTAAATAGTAAAAACGGTAGTTAATAGTAAATACCATAATAAAGTGGTTTTGAAATAGTTTTGAGGTAGCTAATTAAATAGTATTTATTGTAACAATGAGGAAATTTAATAGTTGAAGCCTAATTAAAGGTCCAAACGGCCCTTTAAAAAAAATCAAATTTCATTGTATCTTTTTTGTTATTTAACCAAAGTCTGCATCTTCGGAAGAAAATGGTATTTACTATAACAATGAGGGAATTTAATAGTTGGAGCCTAATTAAAGGTCCAAACGGCCCTTTAAAAAAACTATCAAATTTTATTGTATTTTTTTTGTTATTTAACCAAAGTCTACATCTTCGGAAGAAAATAGTATTTACTGTAAAAATGAGGAAATTTAATAATTAAAGGTCCAAATGATCCTTTAAAAAAACTATCAAATTTCATTGTATCTTTTTTGTTATTTAACCAAAGTCTGAATCTTCGGAAAAAATTAGATAAACACGAACCAATCAAATTAATATCTAAAAAAAATAAATAAATAACAAAAGCGACAAATATATGTCAGTAAAATTTTGATTTCACCCTCTTATTAGGGAAACAATAGCACAAAATAATTCTTTACATTATCTTGTTCACATTTTTGTAATGGTCATTACAAATATCTTACTACTGTTCACAAAACAAATCTAGTCTCAAATACATTTTCCCATATACTAAAGAAAAAAAAATACATTTTCCCAACTACCATCATGAAAATGTTTATTTCAAATATTAGGTTTGGAATGAGTTAGGCATCCTAAACTCAACTCATATTTGAGATAAGAGTTTAGGAAACCAGACTTCTTACACTCTTTTCCACGAATTTGAATAGTAAACACTATTCAAACCCATGTGTTACGCTTTTTTTTTTCTAATTTAATTTAGGAAGTTTGTCGACCGACTTTCGGATACCACTTTCGGTGACCGCTGTCAGTCAACTCCGACCATCACCTCTGACGACCACCATCGGCACCTTCGGTCGCTACTTCCAAAGATCCTATTGGTGGACTTCCGGCCACCGACTATATCCAAACTTCAGCCGTCGTCGGCCAACTTCGACCGCCACATTTGGCGACTGCTTTCGATCAATTTCGACGACCACTACTAGCCACCTTTGGCGACCCCTGTCGGCGAACTTCCGACCATCGACTTTGACCAAACTTCGACGGCCAACTTTGGAAAACATTAATAAAAATATTTTTAATATAAAACAAACCAAACAAATTTGTATATAAGAATACTTCTAAGAAAGAGTTGTCAAACACATGTGTGTTTTTGTTTTAAGTAGTTTTCTTTAATCAAGAGTGTTTAAATAAATTTTTTTCTATCATTTCAAATAAACCCTTAGTTTAATTACAATAATATTTTTTAAAATAAACTTTTTCATTTTGAGTTTTTTTTTTTAATTATTTATTTATTAGATTATCTTTTTTAATTCACCCTATTCCCTTATTTATTTATATGTTTCCTATATTTCAGGAGATTTCATTTATGTTTTTGCTATTTCTCCTAGTTGTAAATTGATCACTACAACAAACATCTCTTATATGCTTTTTTTATATTATTATTATTATATAGACAAATTTTTAACAAAAGTGAATAGCAAGGAGGGCTAAAAAGTAAATTGAACTAGATTTTTGCTTAATTAAGTATATTTATTTAAACTACATGTGTAAAAAAACCCTAATTTAAATTAGTAAAAGAGACAAAAGTTTATATAACATTTTATTTCAAAACCTAGTAAAATCAAAGTATCAAATTATAAAAATATAAATTAAATAAAATTATAATTTTAGTCAAATATATATTTAAAAAAAAAAAAAAAA
>NC_052351.1:69423494-69573091 GCF_009727055.1 Benincasa hispida | reverse complement strand
AATTCTTCTAAATTTTTTTGATTATTTTAAACTTAACTATATTAAAATAATTAAGATGACAAGTTTAAACTAATCTAAAATCTAACAATTAAATACAAGAAGATATTTCACAAACTCAAGATTTATAAATATGCACTTCATTCGTAGGTTTCCTAAGCCTACACTCCAAACACAGACTTCTAGACACAAGTTTCTTAAACCGAGACTTCCAAAACCTGCACTCCAAACACAGTTTTCTTAAACCTAGGCTACCAAAACTTACATTCCAAACACAGACTCCAAACATAGCTTTCTTCACATTTCAGGCTTAGCATTCCAAACTTGCACAACAAACAAACGCCCCCTATATGTCAATTTATTCCTTTTCAACGTTTATAGGCAACTTGGATTGAATATTCTTTTGAATTTCTTGGGAAGATGAACTTTCCTGAAAAATCTTAATGAAGTATGAAAAATATCAAGTTAACAATAATAATTTTCATCGGATATAATAGAAGAAAGTCATTTGCATCACTAACTTGTGGTTGTGGAAGAATGATGTGAATATTTCGTATTGCATATAAGTGTATGTAGTCAAGTTATAATATTAAAATAGTTTGTAAGGCTGAGTATTGTCTTCATGGATCAAATTAACAAGTTATTATTTAGCTATCTCAGAATTGTATCAATCTTAGCTAAACAATCGAAATCGAGTTGAATTTATGATTTTGTAAAATAAAAGACAATAGAAGAATTGTTTGAAAATTTGAGAATGAAAGCGTTCTAGGATATTGAATCCATTAATTATTTCATTAGATCTATTTAGCCAATTCATGAAACCATGTATAAACATCATGCCTAAGTCTAGAAACTTAATTCAAGATTACTTTCTCTAAAAAATAACATATTTTCATGCAACTTAATAGATAACATTCTCATGAAATCAAATTAAGATACAAGGCATTAGGAATTGTCATACCAACTTTCACTATTAACCTAACTATGATTATGATAGATTAATAACGATTTAATGGTATAAATCTGGTAAAATATTCAATCTCTCAATTAAACATTTAACCTAACAAATATCAATGGCCAATCATTAAGAAGTAAGCATGATACCATTAAAAAGAAAAGTGTTCAACAAACATCCATGAAAAGAACTAAATTCAATCTAAATTCATAACAACTTTATCAATACCCTAAACCAACAAGTCTAACCACTCATAGCATGCAAAAATATATTTTCATGCACCAATTTAAGCAAAAGATTCAGAGAAAGAAAAGAAAACTGAAGGATCCTCTAAGCTTGCCTCAATCGTCACCTCAAGAACTTGGACGATCTTCAAAATATCCCTCAAATTCTCTAACTTTTAAGCATAAACTCTCTTTTAGGTCTCAAATCTCAATCTTTATCACTAAATTTGGTCAGAATGATGTCCAATTATATAGAGGATGAGAAATTTGACACAAAATCTTTACCAACATTATCAGATTTTTTCAATTAAGGAAAGCCAACGTTGCAACACTGCTCCAGATTTGCCATAGCGTTGCAACGCTACATCTTAAATTGTAGTTATTGTCTTCTGGGATCAATCCTCACTTCATGTCGTAGCATTGCAACGCTACAACCAACGTTACAACACTCTCTTGTTCTTTAAAATATTGCATTTTCCTCTCTTTTCTTTACACCATTTGGTCCATTGCTCGGTTTTAACTCCTTTAAACCTAACTTAGTCCTTTTTGGGTTTTTTTTTAGTATAATTCAATTCTCGATCATAAATCTTTAAAATCACTAGCAAACACGTCAAATTCGATAAAAAAAACACACTAAAAACAATAGCAAACACGTCAAATATGATAAAAACAGACTAAAACAATCCTAAATATAAGAAAAATAACGTACATTTTGTGTGCATTTCACCATCCCAAACATAAGTTTTTTCTAGTCTCGAGCAAAGAAGAAACAAGAAAATAGAAAAGTTCCAAATAAGTGTGCTAGTGATTTATGCCTCATAGAATAATCAGTTGAGAACTTAAGCAGAAACATTCAAGCAAGTCTATCATTTTGGTCATCCATGACCAAATCTAATCATCTCCTATGTGTGTGTCAAGTCAATTAAAACTAAGAAACTGAAAAATAGGTTCAAGAAAGCATTTCCAGTTTTCCCCTTACTCTGGCTCATGCACCAATCATCAAGTATCTACACATTTCAAGAAAGTAATATGTCCATTAAGGTGCCTTAATATAAACAACAAAGGGCCCTAAACTTACATCGTTTTACCTAGGGGTACTAACTTTCACACATTCACTGCAAGGATCTGTACCTAGTCAATTCCCAGGTGTCCTAACTGATCACAAGAAGGTAACTCTTTTTACCCCTATCCATGCATACACATTATAAATTTACAAAACATAAAATAGAATATTTATTTTAAACACATGAGTGTACACTCTTTTTCAAAGACTAACAAAATATTCTTCTCTTTTCTCTTAGTCTAACATTACAAACCATCATGCACATCAACTCTCCAATCGGTGGGGCCTTTCGAGGTGACAACCAAATACACTAAACATGATTCTAGTTTTAGTTAACGTTTCTAAATTAAAGTGACTACGTGCTCATGATATGAGAAACTCAAGAGGGACATAAAGAGATCATATTTCAAGATATTACTCCCCTATTTCCATTTTGAGTCATTCAACATGTATATTCAAGTCTCATCACGGACAATCAACACCAACAACACACAACAAAGAACTAATCCAAATATTCTCAATTCACAATCAAAATTTTAAAATTTTTCCAGTTTTACAAAAAAAAAAAATATGCATATCATCAATAAAAACACATTAGCTTGCATAGCAGGATAAAAACAAATAATACAAAAGTACAAATGTCTTTCCCACCCCAAACTTAAAAATATGCATTGTCCTCAATGCATGAGAAAGATAGAAATACAAGTCTAGGAGTGTACGGAGTCCATCAAATAGGCTTTAGGACTGGGTACTTTTTTATGTAAGAAAAATATCTTGAAAAATAAAAACTACAAGTGACTCTCTGATTTTAAAAAAACTAAAAAAAAAAAAAGCAGAAAAATAAAGAAAGTAGTAAAAATATTGGGTTACCTCCCAACAGGTGCTTAGTTCAACGTCTTCTAGTTAGATGGGGCTTATCAATCATGCCAGATCCCAAAGTGGTTTTGTCATGTCAATCCTATAACATCCTGGAATAAAAAATATTCGCCCACACTGACATTCAAAAAAATAATCATCGTTTAAATTAACATTGCTAGTAAAAATTTCATGCATTACTTCTTTCTCCTTTATCTCAACATCTCCTTTACAAATATAATCAATAACATTCAATGTATCATCTTTACGAGTATTGACTAAAGTAGAAATTTTACTCAAATTAGCATTACATTCACTACCCACTCCATCATCTTTATCAACTACCTTAAAGAAGACTCTTGAGGTTCATTATCTGCATGCTTAAGAGTTTTGTAAATATCAAATTTTACCTCTTCATCATTGAATCTAAATGTTAGCTTATTATCTTGCACATCAATGAGAGCCTTACCGGCAAGAATGGTCTTCAAAGAATTATTAGAATGTTGGCATCTTCTTCCTTATCAAGCACCACAAAATCCGCTAGAAATATGAACTTGTTTACCTTAACCAACACATCCTCTACAATACCATAAGAATGAGCATATGATCTATCGACTAATTGCAAGGAAATTGATGTTAGTTTCACCTCTACAATGTTAAGCTTCCTAAAAATAGACAAAGACATTAAATTAATTGAAGCTCCAAGATCACACAACTTTATTAATCATAATATCACCTAATTGACAAAGAATAAAAAAACTCTCTAGACCTTTTAATTTTGGAGGCAATTTCTTTAGTATCACTACATTACACTCTTCATTCAAAGTTATTGTCTCATGTTTGCCAAACTTATTCTTCCAAGACAAGACATCTTTCATAAATTTAGCATATTTTGGCATCTTTTCCAAAGCTTTGACAAAAGGTATATTAATATGAAACTTCTTAAATATTTCCAAAAATCTAGAAAAACTGTGCTTTTTCATTCTTTTTCCTAAACCTTTAAGGATATGGAATATAATTAGGAACAGAAGGCAAAGAGTTAGAAGTACTCCCTACTTTTTACTCAAACTTTTCTGTAAGCTTTGCTTTTGTAGGCTCATCAACAAAGGTGGATTCAACCTCCTCTTGAATTGGTTCATCATCATAATCATCTAGAAGCTTGTTTAATTTTTTTTTCACTTCTAAGTGTGATTGCTTCGCACTCTTCCCTAGGATATTTCTCAGGACAACTAGGAAACTTACCTTTTTTCAAGATTTGCACAACATAAGCCACTTAACTCATTTGTATCTCCAAATTTTGAATGGATTTGTCATGGTTTTGTAGGGTGTTCAAGATAACATTAATTGAATTCCTAAAGTAGATGTTTGTTCTTGAATTACCTTGACAAGGTTCATCACCAATTACTCTAAGGATGATTTTTGTTCAGTTTGGGTAAAACCTGGAGGAGCCACAACATTTTTATTATTTGCATATGAAAAATTTTCATGATGTCTCAAACCTGGATGGTAGCGTGTGAGAATTTGTTGTTGAACTCTATAATGCCCTCTATCCACATAATTAGTCATCTCACTATCTAGTGAACCCTAATTTTGTTGAGTTTCTGATGCTTTAGCTACTAGAGAGGCTATGGACATTGAATTCTATGTTTGACCACCTGTACTCAATTTATTCAAAGCATTAGTAATTATGGTAAATTGAACTTTAATAGTACTTACCTCATCAATCTCATAAAGTCCTGCTACTATGTTGGTAGAAATTATATCACTTGGCCAATTATAACTTGTAATGACCATGTCCTCCAAAATATTGTGAGCTTCCGTAACAGTTTTAGAGAAAAGGAACCTTCCAACCATGACATCTAGAATGGATTTAGTGCTACCATTCAGTCCATCATAGAAAAATTGTATTTGCAACCAACTAGGATATCCATGCTATGAGCATATCCTCAAAAGATCTTTATACCTTTCTTAACATTTAAATAATTGTTTATTTGGTTGTTGAGAGAAAGAAACAATTTTAGACCCCAATTTAGAAGACTTGGTAGGAGGAAAATATTTATTAAAAAATTATTGAGCTAGCTCCTCCCAAGTAGTGATGCTTTCCGACGGTATGGCCTCAAGCCCATCCTTAGGCCCATCCTGTAAAGAAAAAGACAACAGTCTTAGTCTAATTGTATCATTCGTAACTCCATTAATTTTAACTATTCTAGAAATTTCAAGAAAGATCTAATGTGCTTATGCAGATCTTCAATGGGGCATCCTCTCCATTTGAATTAACCCC
Source organism: Benincasa hispida (assembly GCF_009727055.1). Lineage (NCBI taxonomy): Eukaryota > Viridiplantae > Streptophyta > Magnoliopsida > Cucurbitales > Cucurbitaceae > Benincasa > Benincasa hispida. Next base: position 69,567,716 of record NC_052351.1, on the reverse strand, counting down.
GACTTGAACTCAAAGTTATTTTCATTGATTGGTGCCTCAACAATTCTGGGTTGAGCAATAGGGAGAAGTGTTTGGAAGTAATCCCTAATTGCCTTCTCTTGTTCTTCGACCATCCATTCTTCTACGCCTTGCATATTCCTACGATTTCTTCTCAAAGTACATTTAATCTCGGGATCAAGAGGCAAAAGAGGAGTGTCCTTATCACGGTACATGCACAAGAGATAACCTCAAGAAAAATTAGAACAAAAGTAATCCCTAGTCTAGAATATCTCCAACTCTTAAAATATTAAATGAAAACCATTATTTTGATCTCTAGCAACGGTGCCAAAAACTTGATGTGAATATTTCATGTTGCACGTAAGTATACATGGTCAAGTTATAATATTAAGACGGCTTGTAAGTCCAAATATCGTCCTTAGAGATTAAACTAACAAATTATTGTTTAGTTATCTCAGAATTTTGTCAATCTTAGCTAAGGAATCAAAATTGAGTTGAATTTATGGTTTTGTAAAATAAAAGACAATAGAATAATAGTTTGAAAATCTGAGAATAAAAGCGTTGTAGGATATTGAATCCGTTAATTACTTCATTAGATCTAATTTAGCTAATTCATGACATCATGTATAAACATTATGCCTAAGTTTAGAAACTTAATTCAAGATTACATTCTCTAAAAAATAACATATTCTCATGAAACTTAATTGATAACTAATCTCATGAAATCAAATTAAGACACAAGGAATTAGGAATTGTCATTAACAAATTTCACTATTAACCTAACTACGATCATGATAAATTGATAACGATTTAATGGTATAGGTCTGGTAAAACATTCAAATCTCTTAATTAAACATTTAACCTAACAAATATCAATGGTCAATCAATAAGAATTAAGCATGATATCATTAAAAAGCAAAGTATTAAAAAATCATCCATGAAAAGAACTAAATTCAATCTAAATTCATAACAACTTCATCAATACCCTAAAACAGCAAGTTTAGCTACTCATAACTTGCAAAAGCATATTTTCATACTTCAATTCAAGCATACAATTTAGAGAAAAAGCTCGCCTTGATCGTCACCTTGAGAACTCAAACGGTTTTCAAAATATCCCTTAAATTCTCTAACTTTTAAGCATAACTCTCTTTCAGGTCTCAAATATCAATCTTCAGCACTCAATTTGGTCAGAATTCTCTCTCCATTTGGTCAGAATTGCGTCTAATTATATAGAGGATGAGAAATTTGGTACAAAATGTTTACCAAAATTATAAGATTTTCTTAATTAAGGAAAGTTAGCATTGCGACGCCTCGACAACAACGTTTCAACATTGCTCCAGATCTGACATAGCATTGTAACACTCAATCATAGCGTTGCAGCACTGCATCTTCAATTGCAACTATTGTCTTCTAGCATCAATACTCGCTTCATGTCGGTTGCAATGCTACAACCAGCGTTGTAACACTCCCCTATTCTTTAAAACATTGCATTTTCCCTCTCTTTTCTTCATTCCATTTAGTCCATTGTTCGATTTTGACTCCTTCAAACCTATTTTAGTCCTTTTTGGCTTATTTTGATTCACTTCTTGATCATAAATCCTTGAAATCACTAGCAAACATGTCAAATCCAACAAGAACACACTAAAAACAATCCTAAACCTAAGGTAAATAATGTATATTTTGTGTGCGTTTCAAAGAGTTTCCTTATTACAACTTCTTTTGTTATGGCCATATTGGTAATGTTTACTGCATTTCGTAAATAAACCTTTCCTACCAATGGTGTTACCATTCTTGGTTCATCAAGTTCTCTCTTTCATTATTGATCTTTAATGTTTTTCTGTCATTCTCATGCACAATTCAATGCTAATCTAACATTCTAGTTATAGTTTTAAACTATAACTAGGATGTTAGACTAGTTCTTCAATATAATTTAAAAGAACCTAATTCAATGAAATAGTGACCAAACATGTGATTGGGGAAGTGACATAGTAAAAAGTTAATTGAATTCACTTAATCAAATTATTTAAGTTCAAGCACAAACAATGTTGAAATCAATCTAACCCTGGAACTACAATCAAATAAGCTACTCATATTATTCAAACAACCAACAAAAACATGCTATACAAAAATTTAAAGGCAAAAACAAAAGAGGAATAGAAAATCAGTCGTTGATCTCAATTTGTCACCGACATCGCATGAATGTCTTTTTCACTATCAGACTCCAATCAATCCCAATGTAAACCTTTGAAATCTCTCTCAATAAACAACCTTTCAACCTCTACAGAAGCCTTCATGGAAATGTTAATTGATCTTCCCAACAAATGACAACAAAATACAAAACAAATAGGGTTTTGAGGCTCCGTGTGTTGCACCTGAAGTGCTCTACCATGCATTCCGTGCTTTTTCAACCCTTTTCTTGTCCTAGGTCAAATTTTGACTTATCTATGTTGTATTTCCATCATTTTCCACTCTAATTAGTCTGTTTTAATCCAAATGCTTGATTCCTACAAAATAGACAAATAAAGCATCAATGAACACATTTATGCAATAAAAGTAACAAAAATCTAAGCCTAAAATAGCAGTTTTCAAGTGCTTTTCACCACACAAAATTTAGAAATTTTTTAGTTGATAAACAGAAAGTTGTTGAGGCTTTCTGTCAATCAAATAACATTTATAATAACACCTATACTACTGAGTAGTACAGGTGATATGTCTAGGTCAATTTGCAAGGAAGCATGAAGATTAGTTTCATTTAAGCCATTTTTTAGTTAAAGCGATAAGTAGGAGGAGGGGGTTTGATGTGGAATTGAGTATAGAAATGTGCACAAAAGTAGAGTGTGAGAAAAGTAAAGGGATAGTAGTGCAATCTAATGGAACATTGTAGTTGAAAGGAATGGATTCACCTAATGCAACATTCCTTCTTGGATATTTTTATTCAATCATCTCAAGCATGTGGCCTACTTCAGTTGAAAAGCAGACATTAAATGCCCTAAATTATTAATTAAGAGACTTTCATCCTAATTAAACTATATGTCAATTAACTAACAATGCAAAGCATTCGTTAATTAACCTAATCACATACATTAAGGTCTAGGACTAAGCCACGACACGATTAGCTGATGGAAAAGTCGATCAACTAATCAATTGACTATTCTTTATCTCTAAACCACATAAGATAACTATATGGGTTTGTGGAAACGTCGTAAAAACCCATATACCAATGATATGACCATAGCTACTTGCAATCAACACATAACAATTATGTATTTCGTGTTAAATATAAGCGATTAGCATGCAAAACGAATTTGGTATGTTAAACATTTAGCATACCAAAGTATTCATTCAAGAGATAAGATGCTTGAAATATAAAATTAGTTACATTAAGCATAAAATCCTCAAAATATTACAATAGGTTCCTCAAAATTCCCCTAAACTAGACAAAATATAGGATATCTTACTTTCCTGTGATGACGAGGAAGCCAAAACCCAACATCATTCTATGAGAATATATGAGAAAAATGAAGAAAATACAACTGGAACAGAAAAACGGAAGAAAATCGACTGGGGGTGGGAAACCTCAAATGGAATGCTTAAATTTGAAAAATGGTATTTATAAAATGCAAATGAGCATTGCGGTGCTTGGAATAGTGTCGCAGGGCTGTCACGCGCTGATTCATGCCATAAAATAGAATTTGAGCTTTTATTTAGGCACTTTTGCTATGAAAATGGATTCGTGCATGAATTTACTTTAATTTTAGTTCTAAATTGTTAAATTAAGTTCACTGGGAACAATTGAGGTTAAATATTGTTATTTTCTATTTTAGAATTGATTTGTTGAATTTTGGTAGGTTATGGGGTTGTTTTTGTAAAATTGTACATCTGATGCACCCATATCAATGAGCCCTAAAATTCCAGATTTTGAACCAATCAAAAGCTGTTACGGATTTTACGTTCTGATCAATTAAAAAGCTTTGATTTCGCATGAAAATTGTTCAAATCTTGAACTTCGGTCTTCCACAACCACTTTTTGTCTATAAAAGGGATTTAGACTTTTCATTTCATGATATATAACACTGTTCAGGACAGAGACTTTCATTTCACTAGGATGACCATAGGTAACATGACCTTAGTCCTGAGTGAGTTGGGAACTCCTGCTTACAAGGGCGATCCTTTGATTTGCATGGATGCGAGTGGCCAGATCGCCAACTGAAATCTACCACTTTGAGGATTTTTCTGATTGAGGAGTTGGGAACTCAACTACGCAAGACGAAATTCACTCCTTCCCCGAAGTAAGGGTAAGTAGATAGATTGCTCCCTTAAAGACTGATTCCGAGACTTGAACAATGTGGCGCTACACCTTCTCATGGCCCGAGAAGTGTTCATTCATAGTAGGACTATGATGTATTGTTCATTAGAGAATTCAGTGGTATTTAAGGAGTTAGATGTAACTACAGGGGCAAATCAGTAAATTGGCTCAACTGTACTTACGAGTGATTTGTGAAGGGTCATCGTACTGTTGATTAGTTATATCCAATGGACACAGAAATATATCTGTAGTGAGAAGAGTGCAGCTGTCGGTCTTTAGTGAAATGCCCGACAGCTGACGGATGATGGATATCGTGATTAAAGAGTTCATTCAGTTATTCATGTACCGTTGGAGCTTCAAGCTACAGGTTCATAAGGTCCCTTTGGTAGCTCAATGGATTAAAGTTGAGAATCAGTTTTTGGTTAGTTTGAAGTGTTCAAATTAACAAGAGAGAATTTGATTATATATGATGTAATTAAATTGATTCAATTATATGTGATATAATTGATTTGATGTATTAGATATATTAATTGGAGAAATTAATATAAATATGATTTATATTAAATGTTATAAAAGAGAAAAGAACTATGGTTTAAATATTACATATGATGTGATATTAAAACTATAGGTTATAAATATAATATGATAAATTAGTTATTATATTTATTTATAATAAAAAAAATTATGAGATAATTGTTTGGTTGGTTATTCTCTCCTTTAACCATTGCAAGTGGGAAGTTACTATCAGTTTTGTGAACTGAGGGATAAAAGTAAAAAAGGTTTTCATTTTTTGATTATCGCATAAAATTCGATTGAGTGAAAAGAAAAGCTATACGATAGCCCTTTAAGAGAGTGAACAACGAGCGTGTATACTAGATGACAGCTTCTCGTTTATTAGACGATCGAGTACCATACGATAGACTTAGCCTTTCTCCCACTTACTCGATCGTATAATTTCTCTTTCCCTCTACCAAATCCACACAGAGCCCACACTTCCTGGATTCTCACACTAGGTTCGAGAATCTGATAATTCATGGAATTACACTGGTTGTTCGTTGCGTTTGTGCTCATGATCGAGTTTGCTGGGACACATGACTGGTGTAGATCGAGAGAATACTTGAAGAAGAGTTCTTCAAAGGTATGTCACTCAATTCCCATTGTTTTTAAATGAAAAGCATGCTGTAATTTACTCGATAATGCATAACTGTTCTTGTATGTTTGTAAATGCTTTATTCTTTCACAATGAGTTTGGAACGATCTTGCTTCCGCTCGCTGGTTGTCTTGTTGAAGAGTTCCTTCAACGACGTTGCGTGCAACATATAAATAATGCGTTGGGGTTCAGCCTTCAACAAGCAGAAAAACAAACAACCTCATATCGCATTTCTATAGCGAAATACTTCCGAATATAGTGAATTTTGAGGGTTTAGTTCGGTTTTGGGAGCCATTAAAGTTGAATTGCTGAGCGACCATCGCTATAGTCAGCCTCGACTCCCTTTAGATCATTATAATTCCAATATACCTTTTAGAGACTGTAATTTTTTTAAGATAGTTTGTTTGTCTTAATTCTTGAAGTACTAGTTTAATTTATTCAATTGTTGTGAACCCTTCGGGTAGATTCGATTTATTAATAATAGAGTTTTGATAAAATTTTCTGACAAATTAATTTATCGAATTTCTTGTATGCAAAATCATTCTAGCTTGTGCATAATTGATTGATCAAGTTGCACATTTTAGGATCACATGTTTAGGGTCTACACTGTTTCTGGTCAAATTCATGTATGCCCTAGTATAATCCTTCCCAAATAAATCATACCATAAGATGTGGCTGTCCGACTTGTAGTGTGTCTCGACAACTGTACCCTTTCTTAATGCTTTTCAATTTTAACTTGTATGTCGCTAAGAAGAAAAAGTTTTAAACTGAATTAGTGTTGATTTAGATTTTTATCAAAATTGGCTAATTGGGTTATTAAAATTTATAATAGGTTGAGGGGTTCACATAATTGGAGAAATTAACTAGTACCTAATGATAGAAAATAAAAAGCATACAAACTAATTCCAAGATTTTCCCTCAATTTGATTCAACCCTTTTCTATGCTAATTCTTATTTATTTTTCTCTGTTTGATTTTTAATTTATTTTACAAACAAAAACAAGAACCATCAAAACCTGTTTTTAGTGGAATTCATAAATTGGCCTAAGTTAATTCAACATTCTCCCTGTGGATTCGACCCCGATCTTACCACTTTGCTAAGTTTGTAGTATAAGTCTTGGATCGGTGAAAATAAATTATCTTTGCTCAGGCCGGGAGCGGTTATGACAATGCTATTCCTGGAGTTCGAACAAAGGGCATGTAAACCAAGTTCAATTGGACTTGTATTTGACTAATCCCTCATACATATGATCCTCCTCTTAAACAACGTCGAATAAGCAACGCTAAAAATTTGCAAAACATGATTAATTTTCTCTTTCTTTTCATGTTCATTTTCATTTTTTTTCATTTTTTTTTCATTTGTTTCCTTTCTTATTTTTCCATTTCTTAGCATACTTTTTTCAATAAATAAAAGAATGAAAGGATACTTGATTTTTCTTTTTCTTTGTAGGTAAACTGAAGAAAAAAGAAAGCTCAAACAAAAATAAAAACAAGGAATTTTTTCAAGCAAAAGAATAAGCAACCATAAAAACTAGGGAAGTTGCTCTATAATTATGACTTTATTATTTTGAGATTGTGAATCATGATTTATTTTTGATGCTCCAAAAGACTATTTTGCTATAAATGAATAAATACATGATTGAATGAGTGCATGAAAATACAAAATACAAGAATCACCATTCATTTTGTTTTATATTCTCATTTGATTTTTGCACAACTATCTCTTTCTTATCAATGAAATTTTGATGACACTCTTTTTTGTAAAGATACAAGCAAAGTTTTATACGCTTTAAAATTTTCTAACAAAATTTTGGAACCATTTTCCAAAAGAAAAATTATTTTCCTTTTAATTTCATAAAAAATCAAATGCTTTGTTTTTATGTTTATTTAGAATCTTAGACTTTTAGAAATGTCATTTCTACATGCTTTTCTTTATCATCCCGATACGATAACTTTTGGTCTTGAGAACAACCAACTTGTTTTAGAAGTAAGTCTAGACAAAGAGGAATAAAAAGGACCTAATGTTAACCAAAAAACAAAAACTTGCTAGCATATAAAAATAAAGCAAGCTTGCAAAATAACATGACTTCTTAAAATAACTTTCACTAACGTGTGTGTATGTGCAAGGATAGAGGTGAAAAGAGTTACCTCCATCGTGTCTAGTTAGGGCCCATGAGAAAAGAGTGATAGGTTCCCGACGGTCGGAGTATGAAAGCTATCCCTCTAGGTAAAAAAAATGCCAATTAAGATTTGTGTGCGTGAGTATAAAGGCACCCTTGTCTTAGAATTGCCTTTTTTTNTCGTTTTTCTTTGAATGAATAAATGCATGATTGATTGAATGCATGAAAACACACAATAAAAGAATCACATTCATTTTGTTTTATGCATCATTAGATTTTTACACAATTATTTCTTTCTTATCAATGAAATTTTGACAACGCACTCTTTTTAGTAAAGATACGAACAAAATTTTAGACCTCTTAAAAATTTCAAACAAATTTTTGAAACCATTTTTCAAAAGAAAAAATCTTTTCCTTTTAATCTCATACAAAATCGAATACTTAGCTTTTAGATTTATTTAGAATCTTAAAACTTTTAGAAATGTAATGTCTACTTAATTTTCTATCACCCCGATAGGACAACTTTTGGTCTAAGAACAACTATCTTGTTAGAGTAGCAAGTCTAGACAAAGAGGAATAAAAAGGACCTTCTAAAAAAAAATTGACAGCATAAAATATAAAGAAAATTTGCATAATAGCTTGCAAAATAACATGACTTCTTAAAATACTTTCCATTTAGGTTTGTTTTTGTTAAGTTTTTAAAGGCACCCTTGTCTTAGAATTGCCTCTCTTTCTTGCAAGTTTAGGTATATCTTAGATCGATAGCCAAGCCAGCGTAGGACGAAGAGGAATTAAGAGTTAGATATCACCTTTCCACTAGCCTTAAACTCTTAAATAAACTAATATTTTGCATTCCTGTCTTTTATGATTTTGCTAGAATAAGAGTTTTCTTTTCAGAAATTGATAGACTAAACATACATATAGTGGAAGAAATTATAATCAATAAGTACTTTAATTACCGCTAATTTGAGTTTAAAAGCATGCATGAAAACTATTTTCAAAGAAGAGGGTTCAAGAATGTTATACTTTTGATGGAACTCTTCAATCTTTTCTCTTCTCCATGAATTGAACCTTCAAATTGACAGTAGACCACCACAATGATCTTTTCTACTAACCTCTAACTTGGATTGAGAGGTGGAATCTCAAATTGAAGTCAATTAGGTGAAGGGAGTGAGGAGGGTTTAAGAGAGATTTTAGGATTTTAGAACTTCCAATTGCATTAAGTTCCAAATTCTGAAATTGGAGTTTTTAAAGAGTTAATTCATGCAAGCACTACTTGGTTCAGCTGATTGTCACTTCAATCAGCACCAAGATAATGGGAAAGGTTTCCAATTTGGGTGGATTAATCCCAAATTGGAAGAAGTTAGAAAATTCCACTAAGTTGGAATTTTCCAATTTTCAATTTTCAATTTTTAATTTAATTCTCAATTAAATTAAAATTAATTTCAATTTCAGAAAATTGAAATTTAAAATGAAATTTGATTTTAATTGAAACAAATAATTTTACAAATTTAATTAATTAATTAAAAATAATTTAATATCAAATATTAAATTAATCAAACACCTAATACATACATGAGTCTTATTCATGTTAATCAATATTTAAATATTGTAAACTCTCCAATTTACATTTAATTATGATAAATTTAACCGTTTAATTATATCAAATATAATTTACCAAACCCTAAAATTGAATTTGAACACTTCAAATTCAAAAACTCTAATTTCGATTTCGAACATTTCAAATCCGTTCAATTCACTAATCGAAGGAGTAATTTTACGAGCTAATAGAGAGACCTTATAGACCTACAGATCATGAGCTCCAACGACTTGAGATTAATTGGCTAAACTCTTCAGACCGAATTAATCAATATTAATTAACTACCAAGACACACCACTATAGCTCGATAGTTTCACTATTCTCACTGTAGATATATTTCTGTCCACTTTAACCATAATTAGTAAGTCAATCTTTCACAGACAGTTCGTATTTATAGCTAGGTAAAAATTACCTTTTTACCCCTGTAAACGCATTTTGCTCCTTAAGCTCCCACTTATCCTCTATTGAACAATTGATTTATAGTCCAACTAATAAACCATAACCCTCTTGGCCATGAGAGGGCAGGGCCCTTTTGTTCAAAACCAAGAGTCAGTACTTAAGGGAACAACCTATCTGCTAACCTTAAGTTGGGTAGGGTGAATTCCATCTTGCAAGACTATGTCCTCAGCTATCTCTCTGGTCTTATCCCCAAAATGGGAGGTTTATTGAGCAGTGTTGTTGAACTACTCTCACTTATGAAGATTAAAGGATAATCCCGAATAAACAGGAGTTCATAGTTAGCTCAGGATTAAGATCGGGTAACCCTAGGTCATCAAATTTGAATATAAAGAAAAGTGACTATTTTGTGGTCCATTCTTATGCAAACATCCTTTGAATAGGATGCCTCCACTTGCATGTCTCCACATGAATGAATTTGGGATCACATCATTTGTACCGGTATACAAAGTGGGCTGCATTAAATAGTGTCACCAAGATAAGGTACCCAATCTCATCCATATACTTATAGACCATTTTGGCTATATACTTAAACTTGATCCACTTTTATGTCTCCACATAAAGTTAAAGTATTCATACTATAGCCATGAATTTTGATTATTAGATTTTTATAATAGAATGCAATATCAATAACATTTTATTGAATGAACAACTCAATAATACTTTTATTGATAGAATATGTTTTTAATATTTATGAACTATAAGTTTTTAGAACATTCCCAACAAAAATAAGTTAATTCTTTGTTAGTAAAATTTTAAATTTCTAAATGCTTGTTTGTATCAAAGAAAGAGTTAAGAATCAAATATTTGTGTAAGTCAAACAAACATGTATGAACAATTTGAATGAACAAACAAATAAATGAATAAACAAATAAGTGATTCATATTTTATTTGACTGAATGTATGTTTCTAGTTTAACTTGTTTGGAACGATCAAGAGCTAAGTTAGGGGTATTTTGATAAGTCTTGAAAAGAACTACATTTTAGTACATAACTCCCTCAATTGAAACAAATTTGCACACGTCAACTCAAGATCGCAATGTCGCAATGCTCACGCTAAGCCTACACCCAACGCTTGCCTGACGCTGAAAGGCAGAATACTGATATATAAGATAATGTCGTAACGCTACAAGCTTTGATGGAAAAATAAAATCCACGCACACTCTTTTTGCAAGAGAGCGTCGAGCCAGCGTCACTTCAGGGTTGCAACGCTGCGACCTACAACTATTAAGAAACCAATTTTTCAGAAATTCATGTGGAGAGACCATATTTTTATGAAAGAGAGATCAATTTTCATGATTCTGAAGGGAAATTTCTTTAATTTCTTCATTCTTGTATCATTTTCTTCAAGATTTTGCCACTTCATGAGTAGGTAAGTTTTCTTTCTTGGGGATTATGTTAGATTAATCAATTTTTGAAACTTTCCATTCAATTTTCTCTTGTAATTTGTTTGTTCTTGAATGTTCTTGCTCTTAATATCAATAAAATTTGTTAAAGATGAATTGAAAACTCAAATTTAATTGATATTTGTATGCAAAATTACATGACTCTATAGCATAATTGTAATTAGATTGCAAGAACTAGTGGTTTTGATGGAAAGTTTGGACTTTATTTCCTATTTTCTTGAAAAGATTTACTAGTTTAGAACATTCATACTAATCATGCTTGATTTCAATCTTTTGTATTTCAAGAATGTCATAGTTGAGAAAACCCAAGAAACGCATGCAATTTAGGAATTAAATGTAGAGGGTCTTTAGGAAACATCTATGATCTAAATTAGGGTTATTTAGATTAATTGACTAATTAGGGCGTTACGGCTTAGCCGTAATGGGCTATGGAACAAATGAGTTACATGAAATCAATTAAGTTTATGATAAAACTAGGTTAATCGACATAAATCCCCAAGATCCTTTTTCCATTTGAAATTGTTAATAATTTCTTTCATACTCTCTCTCATTAATCTCATTATCAAAATTTCATATAAATTCTTGTTTTACTTTTACTTTGTTTCTTAAAAACCAACAAACCCCCCCACAATTTGATTTCAAAACTCAATTTTGCCAAATTAAAAGAGGTTCCCTGTGGATTGACTTCGTACTCACTATATCTACTTGTAAATTTTATTTGTTTAGGGCTAATCTTGAAACTAACGACATCATTCTTGGTCCGAACAACGTTGCATTGTAGAAAAAAAAGGAAGTGTCCGCTACTCTGGAGGCATGTCATAAAGCTCCTTGCGAAGATTATTTTTTGGGTACAAAAATAGCTGCCAAAGTGCTGCAGTGCGGGTATTTTTTGTCAACACTATTTAAAGACACCCATAAATTCCCTAAAGAATGTAACAAATGGCAGAGAATAGGAAATCTAACAGCTCAAAGTGAAATGCCGATGAATTATATTCTTGAAGTGGAAATTTTTTATGTTTGGGGTATAAAATATTGGGCCATTTTCAACATCTTTTAGAAATTCTAATATCTTGCTGACTGTGGATTACATTTCAAAGTGGATTGAAGCTACGACTATTGCCTCAAATGACGCCAAAGTTGTGAAGAAATTCCTTTTGAAAAATATTTTCTATAGGTATAGAACATTGAGAGCACTGATTAGCGATGAAGGTACCCACTTCATCAACAGAACTATGGTGAGACTATTGTAGAAATACAATGTAAAGCATCAAATAGCTACAATAAATCACCTCTAGACTAATGGATTGGTCAAGCTCTCGAATAGAGAAATCAAGAGTATTCTCGAAAAGACGGTGGATACATCAAGAGAAAATTGGGTATTAAGCCAACTAAGTTCGAAGAAAGACAACAGGTTTTGTTTATTCAATTCCAGGCCAAGACACTTCCCAGGAAAGTTGAAGTCCAAATTGTTAGGACCATTCATAGGCCAAAATATTCCTACAAAGTGCTATGACACTATGGGACAGAGACCGCAACTTCAAAGTCAATAGGGAAAAATTGAAGTCGTATTGGAGAGAGATGGTAAACAATCGGAAAGCTTCAGTTTCCCTTGTTGAATTGGAATGAGTATGAGCCCCAATATAAATGTACGTTTTTTTATTTTGTAAAAAAAAAATGCTTCAATAAATAAACTCTGTCTAGGTTTGTTTTGTCTAAGGAAAAGGTATTTAAGATGACCATAGGGAACACCTCGACTTTGAAACCTACCTAGGAGTTTATTTAATTGGTTGAACTTTCTAAATTTTTCACTTAAGTGTGCAGATAAGAAAAACAGAAAGAAGGGTTGTGCCCACATCCACACTTAAAATTAGGGTTTGGTGATGTCACTTCAGCTAAGTGGGCCAAACCTACCTATAAATAGGTTAGCCTGCCCTAAATTAATTCAAAATGCCTTTTGACCTACCTTGAGAAAAATTCAATTTCCCTCCCAAGACCCGCCGACGATTAAACCCACTTGGGGAGTTCACCTTCTCCGTAAACCTTAGCCTCAAATCGCTCCCCTTTCAAAGATGAAATCGACTCCTAGTTCATCCTCAAAGGGCCGATCACTATTGGGTGGTTAAACGTTCATACGGAAGGGGGAGTTGCGCAGCGAGCCCCGAAGCAAATGCCTCTCCCGTCCGTTTCGTCTTCATTCAAATGCCCCAAGAAGCAAAAGGAGCTCGGGTTCGTTCACAAGCTTGGTGGAAGGATTGGGAGATAGAGGCCCAAAGAATACGAGTTTTTATAGAGGAAACCAAGAAAATGAAGGAAGCATGGACGAAGGTCTTTGTTTCAGAAAAATAAGGTATGGTTCCTCATCCCTCTTTTTTGTCCAATGTACAAGAAGGAAGCTTTTCATTCAGAAATCCTTTATCTGAGGAAGTTTGGAGAATAGTACGGAGGATAGTAGCCTGTATCATGAAAAAATGGAGGAACCAATATTAGGAGAATTTGAGATATGAAGAGGTCGAGAGAGAACTTCAACGTAACCTTGCTGAAGATGAGGAAAAGAAGGGGAAGGAGGAAGAAGAAGTGCGAGTGGAGGCAGATAGAAAGTCAAAACAAGAAAAAGGAAGTCCACACATTGAAAAGAAAAAAAAGATTAGCCAGTAGGACTCTGATGCGACCGCATCAGTCCTTCCCCCATAAAGAAGCTGAGGTAGCAGAGCCTGAGCAACCGGAGGACTTTGATGCGGCTGCAACACCCTTCAAACAAAGAAAGAGAAAAGGCCATGTTGAAAAGGAAGAGGTTTTTTATGACCTTTTCACTTACAAAGAGAGAGAGCACACACATTGGTTGAACCCGACTAAAGAGGAAAAGACAACAGAGAATGAAGATGTAGTGGAATCCCTAAAGGCTACACCAAGTTAAGAGACTCCTAAACGGGTCACAAGATTCGTGAGTAAGAGAAAACTTGAAGAAGAAGGGGATTAGACAGTGAATAGGTAGAGAAAGAAGTTTGTTGCGTGAATTATAATTTCATCTTCCAGTTATGAGGATGATGAAAATGAGAGGGAAAGGAAGATAGAAGTGCTCAAGAAGAGAGAAGGATTTGAAGAAAATAGGTTTTCTACCCAAGAAGAAGAGCTCCCTCCCAACATCACTTAAGTAATTTCCTACTACCAAAGGGAGTCTCACTGTGAGAAGCCAACGACCACTAGCATAACCTTGGTAAGAGAATTCTATAGAGGGATACAAACCAAGAAGTGAATCTCCATGGTTAGGGTTGTAAGTAGACTTCTCACTAGATGCCATAAATTATGTATACTCAATACCGGATGATCATGAAGAAGAGAGCTTTATACGCCATGTATGCTCCATCTGAGGAGTAAATTAAAGATGCATTGTGCAAGGTGTGGTTGCCTGGGGCAAAGTGGATATTGTCATCAACTGAGTGTCGCACCTTGCGAGGGGGAGATATTATAGAAGACTAGTCCATTTAGCTCTACTTCTTTAAACACCAAGTCATGCCTACCACCCACAACACCAATTTATATATAGAACGTGTGATGCTTTTAAATAGTATCCATATGCACCTTTCTATCAACTTAGGGGTATTATCAACCAGGAGATTTTGCAGTGCGACCCTAGAACAAAGGGGCATTTGTTCTTTCCCTCTCTAATCTGCAAGCTGTGTGTTGGGCTGAGGTGGTGATTATGCGATCAAACATTTGTAAGGTTAAACTTGGCATTAATATGGCTTTGATTAAGAGATTGCAAGGGAACAGGGTGGCTCGTGAGGCCAAGACAACAAAGACTCTATCCACAATTTCCTCTCATTCCACTAAGACAACTCCATCTGAGAGTGTTGTGCAGCCTCATCCTGATAATGATCCTTGTTGAAAATAGAGTTTTTACTCTAGGGTATTTTTGTAATTGCCTCTAACCCTAGGGTTCTCTACAAGTCTATTTATTCACACTGTTCTCATGTATTTAGTGTATTAATTTTATAATAATAAAAGAAAAGATCTGTACCGTGGTTTTTCTCCCTGGTCTAGGGTTTCCACATAAATATTGTGTTTTTCCTCTGTTATTATTTTCATCATGGTATCAGAGAAAAGGAACGAAATTCTAGCCATTATGGAAGAAAACCATCCACAATCTCCTTTCTCTGGTAGATCTTCAAGTTTTGATATACAACCCGCTATTAGGGTTGTAATTAAGAAGGGTTTTCAGGCTGCCCTACTAGACTTAATCTCCATCGTCCGATTGCAGGCAACCAATTATTCAGGAAACCATCCGGTTGCAATGGGATCACAGTTGCCGATTAGGAACAGCCCAAGATCACAGTCGCCGATTAGGAACAACCTAGTTAAAGATGCTATACGGACAAAGGCGTTTCCGATGTGTAGGTGACAGAAGAGCTTCCGATCGCTCCTCCTCAACAATCTAAGTTTCCGATCGCCGATTATGGGGTTTCGTCGTCTGTCGAACCCGTTTTTCCAATCGATGAAGCAGCACCGTTTTTTCGATCTTCTACCTCTTTCAGAAACACGACCGTGCTGCTGGTGTACACTCAAGGAGTCGTGACGTGCCTGGTGAGTTACTCCATCCGACAAGGAGAGCAGAATCTCTCCGATTCTTTTCTTGGTTCGTTTGACCAGAGAGATGAGGGTTTTTCCGGCAACCATCTTGAGCAGTGCAGCCGATCGGGGCCTTTTCATTTACTGACGATCTCTTAGTCGGCTACCAGTGCCCCGCCGGCGACCATGGCGACTCGGTTTCCAGTCGGTTGTAGTTCGATTAATTACTCCGATGATGTGAGACAACAGTTGGCCTTTTTGCATCAGCAGATTTCAGATACAATGCTTGGCACAACTTCCCAACCGTCTACTGGTCCAGAGAATTTGATAAACTCGTTATCTATTTTGCCCAATACAAATTACTTAACTGGTTCAGTGGGAAATTCTGCAGGAGTTCTTGTTGGAGAAAAACTGAATGGGGAGAATTACTTCTCATGGTCCCAGTCAGTTGGAATGGCTCTAGAAGGTAGGCATAAATTCGGATATCTGATAGGAGAAATTCCGAAACCCATCCCAGGTGATCCTCAAGAAAGAATCTGGAAAGAGGAGGACTCTTTGCTACGGTCTGCTCTTATCAACAGTATGGAGCCCCAGATTGGCCGGCCTCTTCTATATGCAGCAACTACAAGAGATATCTGGGAGGCAACCAGGGACTTGTACTCACAACGACAAAACGCATCCCGATTGTACACTTTACATAAACAAGTCCATGAATGCAAGAAAGGAAACATGACTGTTACGTCCTACTTCAATAAGCTGTTAGTTTTTTGGCAAGAAATGGATTTGTGCCGGGAGATTATCTAGAACTATGAACAGGATAGGGCACAGTATTTGAAGCTTGAAGAGGCAGATCGGGTTTATGTGTTTTTGGCCAGATTGAACCCAAAATATGATAGTGTTCGAAGTCGCTTATTGGGTCAATGATCTATTCCCTCTCTCCAACAGGTGTGTTCAAAGATTCGTCTAGAAGAAGACCGATCACAGGCTATGAACAGTCCGGTGATAGCCTCTGTTGATGCATCAGCCTTTGTCTCAAAGGCGTCCAATTCTGACATGACAAAAGCCCATACCTATCTGTGAGCACTGTAAGAAGTCGTGGCATACGAAGGACCAATGTTGGAAGCTACATGGCAGGCCCTCGAACAGTAAGAAACGACAGTCCCATGACAGATCAAANAACAGTAAGAAACGACAGTCCCATGACAGATCAAAATCCAGACGTACTTCTGTAAGTGATCCAGTTACTGAAAATTCACAGCATTAGTCTTTAGCCCATAGTAAGACCAATGTGAATGTCGTCGGAGTAAGTGCCATTGCTCAATCAGGTACGTTCTCAGCTCTTGGTCTTGTTAGCATTAATGACAAGAAACCCTGGATCGTAGATTCAGGGGCCACATATCATCTCACTAGTTCTTCAGAATTATTTGTCACTTACTGTCCGAGTGCGGGGAATGAGCGTATCAGAATTGCAGATGGGTCTTTTGCCCCAGTTGCAGGAAAAGGGAATACTTTTCCTCTTGATGGTTTTATTTTACGTGATACTCTTCATGTGCCACAAATATCATATAATCTTTTATCGGTCGGTAAATTTACAAGAGATCTGAACAGTAAAGCTATTTTTTCACCAGACTCTGTTATGTTTCAGGATCAGAAGTCGGGGATGACGATTGGCACTGCCCGGCATGATAGGGGGCTCTACTTTCTTTCTGACGAGACTTCTTCTAAGGAGGATCACACCGCTGGTTTTATGTCTTTAAAGTTTTCTACTTCTGAAAATCACTTTATGTTATGACATTATCGTTTAGGCCATCCGAACTTTCAATATATGAAATATTTATTTCCATATTTGTTTTGCAATATTGATATAGCATCTTTAACTTGTGATGTATGCATTTGTGCCAAACAAAGTCATATTTCGTTTCGTTCTCAACCATATAAGCCATCTAATCCCTTCTCCCTTATTCATAGTGATGTCTAGGGACCATCACCAACCACTACCTCTACTGGTAAACATTGGTTCGTTACCTTCATAAACGATCATACACGTCTTACTTGGGTGTTCTTACTAACCGATAAGTCAGAGGTGTCATCTACCTTTAAACAATTTTATACTATGATTGAAACCCAGTTCCATGCCAAAATTGGGATTTTAAGGAGTGATAATGGACGAGAGTTCTTTAATACCTCTGTTCATGACTTTCTTGTGTCTAAGGGAATTATTCATCAGAGCTCGTGTGCTTATACTCCTCAACAAAATGGAGTAGCCGAGCGTAAAAATCGCCATCTGATGGAAGTTGCCCGGTCTTTAATGTTGTCTGCTACTCTTCCGTCCTACCTATGGGGCGATGCCATTCTTATAGTAGCTCACCTCATCAACAGTATGCCTTCTCATGTCCTTGACTTTCATAATCCCTTAGACCTTTTCAAAGAGTCCTTTCCGACTACTGGTCTGATTTCCGATGTACCCCTCCGTGTCTTCGGCTGTGTCGCTTTTGTCCACTCTCATGACCTAAATCGCACAAAATTTCACCCTCGTGCTAAAAAATGTGTCTTTGTTGGGTATCCCTTTCATCAACGTGGATATAAATGCTATCATCCATCCTCTAGAAAATATTTTGTATCCATGGATATTACCTTTGTTGAAGACCAACCTTTCTTTCCCGTTAGTCATCTTTAGGGGGAGAGTCCAAGTGAAGAGCCTAACTAGTCCACCTATGTTATTCCCTTAGGGGATTCCACTCTGATCCCTTCCACTAGTTCTGAAAGAGCCTGCCCTGTTCTCCCTACCAACCAGCTTCCTTGGATCTGTCTCTTATACACATCTAGATGTGTATAAGGCTATTCCCTTAGGGGATTCCACTCTGATCCCTTCCACTAGTTCTGAAAGAGCCTGCCCTGTTCTCCCTACCAACCAGCTTCCTTGGATAACCTACTATAGGAATAATCGTCGAAAGGAAGAAATGCCACCTGTTAATCCGTCAGCTTAGGTCCAGGAGTCAGAACCGACATCTGATTCAGGTACGTGTATTCCTGAAACTAGTGAAGTTCATATATGTATGGAGATTGACAAGTGCAGGGACGAAAAAGATGAAGGAGGTCGAAATGACCATACCGAATATGTGACAGATGAAGAAACAACTGAAAGAGAGAATAATAAAGGAAAAAGTCCTGTTGTTGACAAATAAATGGAAGATAAAAGTCCTGCTGTTGACAAAGGAGTGGAAGATATTACTACAAATCTCGAGTTATAGGTGACCAGTCATACTGAGATACCGAAAGAAATGGAAAATCATGATGCCTCTCTCGACCTTCCGATAGCACTAAGGAAAGGTACTCGCTCATGTGCAAAGTACTCTATGCATAGTTACTTGACGTATAATAACTTGTCTTCCGAGTTTAAAGCATTAACCACTAGCTTGGACACCATAATAATTCCAAGCAATATCCATCAAGCCATGGAGAACTCTGAATGGAAATCGGCTGTTATGAAAGAAATGAGGGCGCTTGAGAAAAATGGTACATGGGAACAGGTGCCTTTACCAGAAGGACACAAGACGGTTGATTGCAAATGGGTTTTCACTGTAAAATACAAATCAGATGGGACGATTGATCGGTATAAGGCCAGACTTGTTGCTAAAGGTTTTACCCAGACTTACGAAGTTAATTATTCTGAAAAATTCTCTCCTGTAGCTAAACTCAATACTATTCGTGTGTTCTTGTCAGTTGCTGTTAACAAAGATTGGCCACTGTATCAATTAGACGTTAAAAATGTGTTCCTTAATGGTGAACTTGAAAAGGAGGTCTATATGAGCCCGCCTTCTGGATTTGAAAGCAGTTCAAGCACAAGGTTTGTAGACTGAAGAAATTCTTATATGGATCGAAACAATCCCCAAAAGCTTGGTTCGATAGGTTTACTACATTTGTTAAAACACAAGGTTACAACCAAGGGCACTCAGATCATACATTATTTACAAAACGATTGGTTTCCGAGAAGGTTGTTGTTCTCATAGTGTATGTTGACGATATTGTTTTATCCGGTGATGATGAGAGTGAAATTTTGAGGCTTAAAATGAGAATGGCCAAAGAATTTGAAATTAAAGACCTTGGTAAGCTGAGATACTTCCTGGGAATGGAGGTAGCTCGATCAAGAGAAGGTATTTCAGTATCGCAAAGAAAATATACACTTGATTTACTCAAAGAGACAGGCATGACTGGCTGTAAACCTGTTGACACACCTGTGGAGTATAATGAAAAACTTGGTGTTACAAACAACGAGGTTCCTGTGAGCAAGGAAAGGTACCAGACGTTGGTTTCATATGCAGTAAGCGTTGTGAGCCAGTTTATGAAGGCTCCGTATTAGGAACATATGAATGCAGTTGAGCGTATCCTTCAATATTTGAAGGGAACCCCCGGTAAGGGCTTAATGTTTAAAAAATCTGGGAAAAGAACGATTGAAGCCTATACAGATTCTGATTGGGCAGGTTCTGTTATTGATAGAAAGTCAACTTCTGGATATTGTACCTTTGTTTGGGGTAACCTTGTCACTTGGCGAAGTAAGAAACAGAGAGTAGTGGCGAGGAGTAGTGCTGAAGCTGAGTACAGGGCAATGAATTTGGGAATATGTGAAGAAATTTGGTTAAATAAGGTGTTGACTGATCTTTACCAAGACAGGGAGCTTCCAATGAGATTGTTCTATGATAATAAAGCTGCAATAAACATTGTGAACAACCTAGTTCAGCATGACAGGACCAAACATGTAGAGATTGACCGACACTTCATTAAAGAAAGACTGGATAACGGGAGCATTTGTATTCCCTATATTCTGTTTAATCAACAAGTGGTAGATGTTCTCACCAAGGGGCTGCTTAGACCAAAATTTGACTATTGTCTCAGCAAGTTAGGTCTTATCGACATTTATGCATCAACTTGAGGGGGAATGTTGAAAATAGGGTTTTTACTCTAGGGGTATTTTTGTAATTGCCTCTAACCCTAGGGTTCTCTACAAGTCTATTTATTCACCCTGTTCTCATGTATTCAGTGTATTAGTTTTATAATAATAAAAGAAAAGATCTGTACAGTGGTTTCCACGTAAATATTTTGTTTTTCCTCTGTTATTATTTTCATCAATCCTTTGAACACAAACTATCAGACTTCTTCTTTATTGTAGTAGACTCCAACTTTGATTCATCCTCCAATCAGTCAAAGAAATGCCCTTAGTTGCTACTTCTTTTTCTGTTGCTGCCACATTAATTGATGCGCCCGCGTGCAACTGCCATATGGTGCTAATGCCCCATCTTTCCATGCCACCACTATGATGGGATTTATGGCTGATTGTTGGAGATGTTCATGGAGCAATCTCATGATTATTGGAAGTATTCTAAGGAGTGGGATGATGCATTCCGACGTTTCCTCAATTTTGTCCATCCTGGTTATTACCCAGCTGTCCCTCCATTCTCAGATCATATCCTTCATGACCCGATTGATGAAGAACAAAATCCAGAAGTTGATGATGATGCTCTATTTCCTTAGGGGAGTATCGTGTTCCTTCTCTTGTTATTTCCTTTATTATCTCAGAACTCAATTTATGTTTACTTTGTTTTTAGTTTCTTTTATGTGTAATTAGTTAGCTTTTTCTTTCAGTAGGATAGTTTTCTTTTGGTTGCTGGAATCTATTTTGTGTGGCTGGCATTTTGTAAATGGTTTGCTGTATGTTTTTTTTTTGGTGCAAATATGCTCTTCATGATGATACTTAGGGCATATCTCTTTTTATATACCTTGCTTCCAGCCTCACAGACGCAAAATCAAGAGTTTTCTATTTGTCTTTTTCTGCAAAACCTTTCTAGGCTAGTCTTTCGCATGGCCACTAGTTTTGTGTACTAAGAGATCCTAGCCATATACTTTGTAACTGAGCCAATGCACCATTATCTTGTTTTTGCCCCTTTCTTTTGCAGTTTCTCTTTCTCAAGCACTGAGGACATTGCTTATTTTAAGTTGGGGGGGGGGGGGTGGGAGAACTTTACGGCATTTTGTATATTATTGTAATATTTATTGTGAGCCCTAAAATTATAGATTTCGAACCAATCAAGAGAAATTTCCATTTTCACATTCTTATCAGCTAAATAGATTCAATTTCGCCTAAAAATCGTTCAGAGCTTGAAATCTGATATTTTTCGACCATTTTTTTTGCCTAAAAAAGAAATTAACGCTCTTTATTTCACAATATCAACTCTCTGTTGCTTCAAAGAATTTGCCATCTTTACAACAACCCCTTGGTTTTCTTCTCAATGTTTCAAGTTAATAGCCTCAAGAATGGAAGTTCCTCTTAGGTTTAGTGGCTCTAGGATATCTCTCCCCATGGAAGTGTGTGTTGAGGCACGATTTCACCTTGAAAAAGTTGAAATCATCCTAGGGAAAGACTTGAAACTTGAGGATTTATCCCAAGTTCTTTTGAGTTGCAATTGTCTAGCTTATTTTTCATTTAATTCTTGCCCATTTTTTCTCCAATAGAACTACATCGTAGCAATGATTCTTGATTCAATGAAAATGTTTATTTTGTCATTTACCATTAGCTAAATTCCTTTAGGGGCTCATTAATGTTGATGCCCTATGGTGTTTATGGCTTAAGTAATATTGCACTTCATACCAACTTGATTTATGCATTCTTTTTATTGATTTTAAAGTTAGTATTGATAAATTCAATTGACCACTTAATTTAACAATCTTGTGAAGCTTTAGTACTGAGAAAGCTAGAGTGTAAGTGGATCTCACGAAGAGATATGGGACCAAGAGCCTAAGAATAGGAGGGTCACACCACTTTAGGAATAAAGGCACCATGGGGTAAAGAAACTGAACTCTAATTAATCTAAGATTCAACTACCTATGGGAACATTATGTAGTAACTGCTTAGAACTCCTAAAGGGACTTGACACAAGACTGAATAGGTGTAGATTTGTGCCCATGCATATTTCACTATCCTGGTGTGATGCGGCCGCATCACTTTTGACATAGAGTCCAAAAGATTGAAGCGTTGTTGGCACTATTCGATCACCAACGTTTACTATTTTTTTAAATTTAAATTCCTACTCATTGACAACAAAATTGACCACATGATGCATGAGTGTGTCATGCGCGTGGACGAGTGTTATGGGATGAGTGTCTTAGACAACTTCTTGTGAGGAAGAGTAACTCAAGGACAGTATCGGGTGGCATGGGTGTGTTGACATTGCAACTTCTTGGGAAGAGTAGAGGTTGGTATATATGCTTGGGCAGCAACACAGTATCACGCCATGATGATGTTCGTATTGACGATTGAACCGTTGGTCTTGGTAAATGTGAATGACTCGAGAGTCTATTCTTAATAGTAGTGTCCCTATGTGAAATGAAGTTGTATGTCATCCTAAGCTTCGAGATGGAATCCTTAAATCTCGGTGGACACCCGGTAAGCATAAGAAATTTAATCTTCTCTCAGTTAGAAGTAAGATTTATCCCGATTGGCAAGTTAAGCTAGTTCCTGACTCAAGATGAAGTAGGAAGCTTACAATGAGTTTGATAAAGTAGTACTGACCTCATGATAGGTCAGGACTCATGTCGATAAGGTCTCGACTCGATATGAGGTATGTGATGATCGAGTGGTTGTGAACTAGGGTGAAAAAGAGATGGTGGAATGTATGAAGGAGCGATGTACATTGCCAAGATAAGCTAATTTGTAAGCATTAAGTTGAGAACACTTAATTAAGACAATGTCACTGGCGAGCGAAAGAATGTTCACAAGTATGACTAGCCAAAAGGATGTTCGATGCAAGTTGTGAGACAAAGATTATGTAAGCTCGGTTAAGGATGAAAGAACCTCGCCAGAATTTTCAAAAGAGTAAGATGACTCGAGGAAAAAGGATGTATTGGCTAGAACTAGCCTTTAGGCTGGCCATGGTCGAGAAAAGATCATGGCATCGCACGGCGGAAGAAGTACAATTGTGACATTGCTTCATATCAAGGGTGTTTTTGTCTTTTCCTATTTTGTTTTACCTGGTTGTTTCGTTACGACTCCAAATTGATTCATTTTAGCTCTATTTGCTCCCTACTGCTCGTTTCTACATCTTGGATGCTCGATACCTATAAAATAAGGAATTTATCATATTAAATGGCAAAATGTTCCTGAGTTAAGCTGAGGAAAATAACACATTTTAGGTGCTATCACTAGTCTCGAGCAAAGACACAACAAACGTAGAAAAATTCTAAACAAGTACAAATGACTCGAGCCTTATTATTAAAAAATATATGTCATCATTTAGCTATTGCATTTATTTTTCTTGTTGCTGGTCATATGTATAGAACTAACTTCGGGATTGGACACAGTATAAAATCTTCGAATCATTACTATTTGACTTGGACCTATTCTAAAAAAGCTCAACCAGCCATTGATAATCACTTTTGTGGTTCCCAATCGGGAGGGACCCGATGAAAAAAATGGGATCACTTCTTATGGACTTCCAAAGTGGTATCTCACTGATGGCTCGAGCCCCCTCGGAAGGGGGCCTTCTTCGCCTTCCACCTAAGCTGCGCAGGAAAGGTCCCCCTTAGGATCCTTTTTTGATTTATGATGCATCTACTCTATATAATTGAAGGTGATCCATAAGCAAAATTATTTCGTGCACATCCATTGTTGTAGAAATTTAAGGCTCAATCTTTTTATCCCTCACGTGTGTGTATGTGTGTATGCTCAAACCTTTTTATTCAAGTTCTAACTAGCTTGTCATGATTTTAAATGAATCTCTCTAGTTTTCCCCTACTTTTTTTTGGTGATACTTATTAGATTTTTCTTTCTTATTTGTGTAGCAAAAAAATACTAGATTGATAATTTATTACTTAATTTTTTTCATACAAAAGAAGAACTTTTCAAAACAAACTACCTTCATTTTGGTTTGCCCACATGGGTTTCATGAATGACATCCAACTACGAGTAGTGTCTCGATTGAAGTGCCTAAGCTTACTCACTTCTTAAGCTAGCATATGATAGAATAAGGAGTAATCTTCTTCAAAAATTATTTCACTTTTGCTTTTCCCCCTTTTTCTTATACTTTTTATTTTTCAATCAATCTAGTAAATAAAGCTATATAATACATACAAAATTTTCTAACTCATTTTAGGATCTTTTGAGGTGACAACCTGATTAATTCAAGTAAACTCATGCTTTACTATCAAGAACCTAACAAAAAAATGGCTACATGCTCAAACATGCAAAGGATTTCAAGAGGGACTTAAATAGATTTTAACTCAAGATTATTGATGACAGGAAATTAGATGTCAATTACTCGACAACTAAAATCCCTTGGACGCAATATGTTGTGCATGTTCTTAAGGTATGTGTTGATAGTCATGTGTCGATGGTCATGTGTTGGAATTACTATGCGTTAATGAATGTATGCGATGACCATGCGTCCTGTCACAAATTTTCTTGCGCTCACGTCAAGTATAACGCGAACGCAAGTTTCTCGGGTGATCCGATGTCAAACACAGGGACTTGTAGTTGGGTGAATGTGGTAATGTGCATGCGGCGATTAAATAAAATAAAGGATGGGAGGCTGCTAAGCTAACACTACTCCTACTCCTAAGTAACAGACAATGCAATGAGAGTACGAATGAGAGGTAGAGACACGACAATTCTTGACATGAAACAAGTGAATGGAAGAATAGATAAAATGCGGAGATGTCTTCATTGCAATACTCAAGAGTGACCCCAAGGGCAACCTTAGTCAACGCAAGCCATGCGACCATGCTACACACACTTGAGCTTATCTCTAGGATGTATGTAGTGGATATGCGAAAGTGTCGAGAAGCCTATTCCAGCCTAAACCTCTATAACCCGCTCACGTGCTTTCACCGCATGAGCGTGATGGCCACATATAACCACCATATCCTACTTCCTGGACGCATGCAATATCCTATCCGTAGGGTGCATATGCTGTGTGGTGGCAAACGAAACTTATTCCTAAGTCTCCATTCTTGCTTATGCAAACCTAATCTAGCTCTTCCGAGCATCGATTCTAACCTAGCTCTCTCGAGTCAGGTTATTTCTTTAGATTCTCTCCCGAGTAGCTCTAAAGATGCAATGGATGCATAAACAAGACAAGGTAACCGTATAAACTTGGCTAACGTAAGATTATTTCTATTCTTACTGAATACTTCTTACATTATTGCTTAATGCGACCAACTACTTACCCTCCCGGGCAGTTAGTTGTTGCTGACTCTACTCATGGACAAGCGTGCTACAGCTTCACACTAAGAAAATAAGGTTTTCTCACACACTCACGCAACTCACACCTTCCGATGGTTTGCTACATGCTTCATATCCCTAATCCACATGATTAAGTATGTGATACTCGAGCAATCTCATTAAGTGATGCAATGAAGTTATGGATGCTAAGTAAAGAGGATAGAGATGGAGTTGAAGGAAAACAGAAATGCATTGAACACATAATGTATTAATTCCTTAATCACAAAATGTAATACAATACAATATAAGAAGATAAGAGAAAATGAAATGACCAACTGGAAGCAAAGACTTACTTCCAACGGATGTGCGTCAAGGTTGTCGGTGGTGCCATGGATGGACGGTAGAGCTGACTCTCCCGAGATCTAGCTCCGATTGAAGGTTTCGGTCGTCATTCGGAATGGATGAAGAAGGTGAAGAACTCTTAAGCTTCTTCTCACGCATTTGTCTGGATCACAAGGATCCGCCCTGGGCGAACCTCAGGCGAAAATCTTAGATAGCTTGAAATTCTACTCATCGGCTTCTTTATATAGAGCCTGGATCACCGACAACATTAATGGACTGCTCTGATTTTGACATTCGGCGTGTTTAGTCCTTTTTTGAACCTCTGCTGCCAACGACATGGTAGGTGAAATTTGAACATCATCTTTTGATTTTTCCAAGGTAGATGCGTTGATGCGTTCATTCCACCCATCTTGCGTTGATCCCATTATCATATGTTATCGTGTAGCCGCAATCATTCAATGACCGCATTCGCTTAATACCGCAACTTCTACACGATGACCACAATCGCTTGACGATCACAACTCCCATGCGATGGACGCATGCGACTGATTATTGTAACACCCATATGTTGATCGAACACGTTCACCTTTACGATGGAGAGTTTCTCCGCATGCGATCATCTATGCTGTAGTCCGATTTTCGCGTTTTCGTCCACTTCTTGCGTTAGTTACAAAAATAGACAATTGAACGTATAATAACGCATAATAATGGGTTAGTTGAGATTCTTAATGTTGAACGCTGCAAGCTCAATTTTTCGTGAATTCCTAACATAATTGTCGTATATTCTGCTTAATAGCCCTCATAATTCTAAATAAAAGGCCTAAGATGACATGCACTTCTGCATATCATCAATTATGCTATCATATTTCCATAGCAAATCATCTAGCATGCAATTTAGAATAAATCCTATGCTCTAATAATCACTAACATGCTCATAAAACTACTCATATTAATGCACACATAAAATCATAACTTCTACTAAAAAAAAATCTCTCTCTAAATTTAGCTATTCAGACTTTCCAACTTATTTAGCATTCATAACTAAGATATTTCCTAAAAACATGCATAACAAGATCAAATGGCAAACACACAAAAGTACGCAATACTTGAAGGGATTGAATCATAATGTAGAAACAATTTATCGTTTGCCCCAATTTTGTTACAAAAAAATTACAAAATAGAAACATAAATAATTAATCTAAACATGTTTTATATAGTAATTAATTAGGGAAGATTAATTAAAACCTTTGTAGAACCAATTCTGAAAGACCTTTTCCCAATCTTCTACATCCACTACTCGATCAAATCACGAGCAAGACACGACCATCGATCTTCTTTTCTATTCTCCTTGGAATAAGGAAACTTGTAGGAGCTTTAGTGTTCTTGGAAAAGGGGAAGGCAAAACTAGAGAACTCTTCTATATTCTTTTGTTACGTGAGAGTGAGATAGAGGTATTCTATATCTCTTAGTCTCTAGGGTTCAAAATAAAATGTTAGAGGAGTTAATGAAGAGATCGGATCCTGCAGCGGATGCGTTCTCTCGTGTGAGATCACCTTCATCCCACGATTCAATTTTACAATAAAAAAATCTATTATACTAGACGAAATAGATAAATACGTAAACTAGCATGTTGTTGGGGAAAAGGTTAGAACGATTCTTAACCTTTGTAGATTCCCCAAGTACCACGAACAATCCTCTTCAAGGTTCCAACAAACGAATTTCCGAACAGTATTGATCATAGAAAACTCCTTGAGCGATCTCGAACACTGGCACGAGAGTTACCCGCTATTCTCTGGGATTCCAATAGAGAGGTAGGTGGTATCCAACTATTGGGAGAGGGAGAGGAGAATAAGATTTTGGAGAGTAGAGGAGATTTATGACTTCGAGAAAATTCTACATAATAACACTAAGGAGTTATGTATTGTCAGAGTTTCTCTACAATGAGAATTGTGTATTCAATACATTCTCAAATGGTCATGGAGAGGTCTTTATATAGAGAAGAACTAAGGATCTTTCCCAATATATTTTTCTTTTCTATAAATAATTAAATATTAATCAATTAATTAATTAACTCATTTAATTAAATAACACTTATTCAATTAATTAGCGCAATTAAATAACACTTATTTATTTTGCACAATTAGATAACACTTATTTAATTTTGATTTGCACAATAATTAAATAACTACTTATACATTAAACTCAATTTAATGTATATATTTAATTATCATATAAATCCCATGTATACGTGCAAAACCTCTCCATTAATTATTTTTCTGTGAATGTAATTCACTTGAATTAATTAATTTGAATCTTATCCAAATATTGCTCTACAACTTAATTATAGATCATATCCATAGCTAATTATATTTTAATCACATTAATATATGGTTTCTTCAAATTAATTTGAACAATTCAAATTATCTCTCTTAAGTATCCTCTAGTAAGGTGGACCTGTAGATCAAAAGCTCCAATGATATGAGATTAATTGGTTAAACTCATTAAACATGTTAATCAATATTCCTTAACTGTGGGTACACTCCACTAAATACCCACAACTACACTTTTCTCACTACATATATATTTCTGAGTCCATGGATATAGACCAATACCATCAAGTTAGTCCTTTACGAGTACCCCAACTAGGCTAAATTATCGTTTTACCCTTGGGTTACCTCTGGCTTCTTAAGTATCAGAAACCCTTCTTGGGCCAATGATAGGGTAGGGCCCTTTGTTTAAGTCCTAGAGACACCATTTAAGAGAACACTCATTTACTTACCCTAAAGGAGGGAAGGAGTGAATTCCATCTTGTATGATTATGTTACAAACTACCCACTCGATCTTGTCCCTAAAATGGTACACATATTGGGTTAGCGATCTGGCCAGCCCCACCCATGCAAATCAAAGAACAATCTCTCGTGAACAGAAGTTCATAATATACTCAGGAATGAGACTAAGTCGTGTAGGTCATCCTATTGAAATAGGAACCAAACTAGTAAATAGTGTTATATCTAGTGGTTACTATTTCGTGGTCTATTATTATGCAAAGTCATTGCATACGATACCCCCACTCGTGTAACACCTATATGAACGCATTGGATCATTAGTTTGTATCGAATAAGAATTGGGCTGTATCCATAGTGTTATCAGGATAAGGTACTCGACCATATTCCTATACTATAGACCCTTTAAACTGTATCTTGAATATTGATCCCTATATGTCTTCACATATAGTTCAAGACTCATAAGACAACTTTGAATGTTAGTTTATTGGATTTAGGGTTACTAAGACAAAATAGACAATAATACAACAATAATATTTATTCATTTAACACTTTATTGATGACGGTCAATTAATACATTTAATATCTATGAGTTTTAGGGTATAAAATCCAACAGTTAAATCCCCTTATCCCAATAACCACTCCCCTACATTCTGATTAATTTATTTAATTTACAATTTAAATTAAATCTAATTTAATTTAAATAAATTAAATAAATAATCAAAATTACTATCTATTTAATTGTTAGTTAAATATAAAATTATTGATTAAGTTGATATTTGAATCATATTCAAATATACTTCTCTTTAATGAGCCATCGTTTTCGGTGCCAGAGTCCCGCTCTAATGAGCCCACCGTAGGGAAGAAGAGATCAAATAAAGAAATGCGCAAAATTGACATCCTTTAGGGGGACACTCCTAGGGTGCCTTAAGGCGATGCACAGTAACTTTATTCAACCTAATGAGGGAGACTGAGGGATATGCTGTCGCACTTCCCGCTCCCACTTACTATGAACACTCTTTCCATCCACCTTGATATTAACCTACCCAAACACCATCTGTTAGAAGGATACGCCAAAGGTGCCTTAAGGTCGAGGGTAGATCTCACGGTGTGGACTATTTAGAAGAAATGTGAAAGGTTTAACTGAAACATCTCATGCCTCAAGTATCTCCCACTGAATATTCTAACTAGGGGTACATTAACCTAGACAATCTGACTACTGATTTTAGTATAAGTTATCTTTTTAAACTCTGCTCATAAACAATGTTTGTCTATGAAATAGGAACAAGTTCAAGTAGTCACATTTAAACACTTTAATGGACTGTCCTTAACTTTCATGCATGCATCAAATCTATCTAATTCACCTTTCCAGGTAAGTTCCCAGGTAGGGGTGTTACGTTTCCATCAACTTAAATACCCTAGCCTAAATAGAACCCACCTTAGACAAAAGGTCACTTATAGATAGATTTGTTATACTTTAACCTTTTATTAGCAAATTTAATCCTATGAAACTGATAAAAGATTAAAGCCTTAGGGTTGCTAATCATATTAGAATCGTGATCTTAGGTCTATGTGATCCATGTTTTAAACACTTTAAAACCATGAATTAAATCTAAGTGAGCATGCATGTCTTTCTTATTTCTTGTAGTTCTAATTTCTCTTTAACTTTTAAAAAGAAAAAACTAAAAAACATTACACACAACGAGGTATTTATAACACTTATAAAGTAACCTATGTGTCATGCTTCATGAAATGTCCGGTCATTTCTATACTATAACAATTAAAGATGATGCATGTCAATGCTTTTTATGCATGCATAAATATAACTCTTATATTATATGATGCATGAGCATGCTCTTACATAATTAAATCATGCTTCTCTAAATTATAAGAATTAAAATAAAGAGATTATGCATGACCAATGCACAACCTAAGGTGGGA
The DNA here is from genome assembly GCF_009727055.1 of Benincasa hispida. NCBI lineage: Eukaryota > Viridiplantae > Streptophyta > Magnoliopsida > Cucurbitales > Cucurbitaceae > Benincasa > Benincasa hispida. The sequence continues at coordinate 69,536,841 of NC_052351.1, read as the reverse complement.
TTTAGATATGTTCATACCATATGGCATATAAAAACCATACATCGCATGTAATAAATAAACGATTAATGGACCGAGATGAGCCTTTACTAAAACCATAATGAAATAACCCTATCTATTACATTTTCATCGAGTAAACCGGTTCACAAGCGAACGGGGTCTTGAACCGCCAGGAGGACTCCATCGTGTAGTAAATGTCGAAGGTAGACGATCGCCCAACGCGCACTAGACGATAGACGCATAACCTAAATGATCGCATAGACGACAACGAGGCTGCAAAACCTGATCGTCTAGGTGATCACTTCACACGGCAACAGGTAAACGATTTACCTTGCGTTACTAAGCGATGAAGCTTGCTGACTTAAATGATCGTCTAGTGCACGTGCGCGTTAAATGATACGTGAGCATCCCATCGTCTATACGACCTGATACTCAGTGATTGCTTACCCCATCGTCTACAGGATACGATCAACCCTTGATCATCTTCTTCCTCGAAGAACTACAACGCTTGCTCCAATCTTCTTCACAAACGATCCAAAACTCAAATAGACTTTGAATTATAGACTCGATAACGATTATCAATCCCCAAAAATGTAGGGGCCCTTACAAACAACCACAAATTTAAAATAATTAAATCCAACCGAGGCTAACATCCACGAAAATATCAATTGATCCGCACATCCACAGCAATTTAACAAATTTAAACAGAGCAGACATGCACCCACCATGAATGTATATGTAATTCGTTGTAATAATGAAATTGGAATATCAGAACTTGGCTCTGATACCAATTGAAGGATATCTTAACGAAGAGCTTCCATGAGCACGTTCGGATCTTTCCGATTTCACCGTGACCGAAATACAACATATACATTCTAACATACAGTTATGCAAATTAACACTAATTAAAGGCATACTTTGAACAATAAAATATGAAGGGAAAGAGTTCTCATACCAGTTGAAAACCCTCTTCAAGCTTTAGAACTCAAATACGGCGGAAGAACCTCCACTCGTACTCTATTGCCCAGTAAACGCGTCGTCTGCAGCAGCACGATCAATCATAAACAAGTGAACGTAGCGGGGACGAAACCACCAAAATGGAGCCCTTGGTATTCTCGGAGTGAGAACCCAAAGTGTGGTCTTTGGTGAGTTTGGTAGAGGTAGGAGGAAGAACAAATCGTGTAGACGATAAGCAAGTGGGAGAGAGAAGGAAGCTATCATATAGCTAAATACTTATCGTTTAGAAGAAGCTACATGATCATGTAGATTTTACTAAGCGATCGTTTAATAAAATGTGGACGATTGTTTAGAAAACACGACACACTATGCGATCGTTTAGGAACTAGCGTGCAATCGTTTAGGCGCGAGGTGTGTGATCGTTTAGGTGCTGAGAGACTATCGTATAGGCTCTCGAATTATGCGATCGTTTACATTTCCACACCGATGCCAAATTTTCCGAACCTGTGTAAAATGAAACCAATTTTCATTTTATTCTTCGGTTACCATAACTGAAGCGACTGCTCCCATTAACGCACGTCCGAGAGAAATTTTAGGTCAATTATCATATAATTAACCAATTAAAATCATATTATATTCTTACCCTATAGTTTGATATCACATATCTACTATAGTAATTTCTCCTCTACTTGATATAAATCATATTTATATCTAATTTCCTCCAAAATAATGTATCTCATGCATTTAGCCAATTATATCATATATAATTAACCAATCCAATTATATCATATATAATTGAACTTTCTCTTGTAAATTTGAACATTTCAAATTAACCCAAATACTGATTCTCGACTTTATCCAAGCTACCCAGGGGACCTAATGGACATGTGGCTCGAAGCTCCAATGGTCCGTGAATAGCTGACTAAACGCTTTAGCCACGAGATCCACCATCCGTTAACTGTCAGGCATTCCACTAAAGACTAACAACTGAACTCTTCTTACCATAGATATATTTCTGTGTCCATCAGATATAACCAATCATGAGTACTATGACCCTTCACAAATGTTCGTAAGTACAGTTGAGCCAATTTACCATTTTCCCCCTGTAGTTACATCTCATTCTTTAAGTACCACTGATTCCTCTAATGTGTTATACAACATTGTCCAACTATGTATGAACACCTTTCGAGCCAAGAGAAGGTGTGTGGCATCACATCGTTCAAGCCTAGGAATCAGCCCTTAAGGGAGCTATCTATCTACTTACCCTACCTTAGGGAAGGAGTGAATTCCATCTTGTGTAGCTGAGTTCCCAGCTCACAAACCAGACGAATCCCCAAAATGGTAGGTTTGAATCGTTAACCTGGCCACTCGCACCCATACAAATCAAAGGACCGCCCTCAATGGCAGGAGTTCCCAACTCATTCAGGATTGAGGCCATGTTACCTATGGTCATCCTAGTGAAGTGAACTATCTGTCATGAACGGTATTATATAACGAAACGTTAACACTTTGTGGTCAGGTCTTATTTAAACTCTTTGTATAGGATGCCCCCGCTCGCATGTCCCCAACATGAATGATCAGGATTAGACCATCTGTGACAAGTCACAACACTTATGACCATTTCACAAAGCGGGCCGTATTTGTAACATTACCAGGATAAGGCTTCCCTCCTATATCCAAGGTGTCCCTCCTATATCCATATACTACAGACCATTTTGGTTATCACTCAAGACATGGTCCATTTGTTTGTCACCACATACATGCTTAAGTTACATACAAATAATCAGGGATTTTATGGTTTTTGTTTTGTGGTAAAGCAAATAAAACATGCAATTGAGCAAAAAACAAGATGTGAAGTAAAAATCATATATTATACAACACAAGCGTTCGTACAAACTGTTTACAAACTACAGGACACGAGACATTAGGGCATCAACTCCAACAATCTTCCACTTATCCTAAAGCGAAGTGGGGTATACATAAAACTAGTACAAAACAATAAACTAGGGCATAAAAGCCCAATACAAGAAAATCTCCCACTTGCCCTAATCCACCCACGGGCGATCCTATAGACCCATGTTTTGTAGGTGACCCTCAAACACTGTAGCCATGAGAGCCTTTGTAAACGGGTCAACTACATTGTGCTTCGAAGCGATCCTAGTGACGATCACATCCCCTCGATGCACTATCTCGTGGATCAAATGATACTTTCGCTCTATGTGTTTATTGCACCTGTGACTCATTGGCTCCTTGGAGTTTGCCACTGACCCATTATTATTAGAATAGAGAGTAATGGACCTAGACATATCTGGAACAACCTCCAGTTCTGTCAAGAACTTCTTGAGCTAGATGACCTCCTTAGCAGCTTCGTAAGTGAACGATACTACACGATGAGGTCGGTGATCGTTTAGCGGTGCGGTGGGCGATCGTGTAGTAATTGCGTGGAGCTGAACGATGCACTAGACAATGCGAAAGACCGCACTAAACGATGGCGTTATATGTTGGACGATAGCGTAAGCGACACTACACGATCAACATCAGTGCTAGATGATGAGCTGCACGATAAATGCTAGACGATAGGCACTGGGCGCTAGACGATAAGCGCTGGGCATTAGACGATGAAGTATGCGATGCATGCTAAATTTATATTGTGAGGCGAAGGCTTAACGTGAATTATGAAGGAAAGGAAGGAAAAATAAATTATTGAAGAAACTCAATAATGGGAATTGGCAGGAAGCACTAAGTGCTAGATGAGGTGGCAGTTTGACCTTTGAACAGGGGAGGTAGAAGGAAGTATAAAAGAGAGAAGAAATTCAGAAGCTCGATTTTGGAAAATGACTTGAGCAAATTAAGTGAGATCAGTGCCGTTTGAAAGTTGGGAGAATCTAGTTTTTGAGGTTGTTTTTCTGGAGAAATATCTCACATGGAGAATAGCAAAAAGTGAAGAATTTTCAGAAGGGGCAGATTCTCGGATTAATTAGAGCTCAGAGTGAAGATTGGAAGCTCTAGGACAAGCTACAAGGATTTTTTGTCTGATATTTTAAAAGCAAGAAATCTAACTCAATTATAAACAAGTTTGTAGAAGGAAGTTTCTTAAAAAAAGTCATGGATTTTGAGTTATGAATTTTTGAAGTTGGAACAGGGAATCGGTGCGTAAGCAGGCAACTGCTTAAGAAGATTAAGCAGGCAGCTCACCATTGTGAGTGAGTGTGAGAGCGAGGTAAGAAAATGAGCGAGAGCGAGAGCGAGATACGAAAATGAGTGAGAGAAAGAGTGAGTTAAGGAAGAGGAGGATCTTGCTAAGGATGAAGATCTCACTGGTTTTACGCTGAATCTCACTAGAAGTCACAAATCTTGCTGGAAAAGTCACAAATCTCACTGGAAAGTTACAAATCTTGTTGGAAAAGTCACAAATCTTGCTAGAAGTCACAAATCTCACTAGAAGTGGTAAATCTCGCTCATGAGGGTGATCTTGCTTGTAATGATCATCTTACTAGTAATGTTGTTTTGTTGGTAAGTGAGCTACCTAAAGCTTTTTGTTGAGAATTCTAAGGAATCTAACCGGAGATTATATTCTTTCAGGCCAAGAAGAGCTAGGATAGGCATATATACTGTTTAAGAGTCGCGACGAGTTGTGAGTGACTATAAATGATTTATAAATAATTTATAAATATTTTAATAATCCATGCTTTATTGACAGTTAAATTTATGTTGGTTATTTTACAAGAAGTTCCAAGCAATGCATTTCTCTAAAGTTAATAAACGCATGCTAGTTACAAAGTTTATGAAATATGCTTTGGTATAATGGTTGAACCATGGTAGTTTTCAAAAGGAGATTCTATGACATGTTTATGTTACAAGTATTTGTATTATGTTTTAAAGCATATGTGCTCTTAATGTTGTTGAGCATGCGTTAGCAAATGATGTTCTTGTGAAAACTATGATTTATGAGATCAAGCTTTCAGTAAGCATGTTTTATGAAAATGTTTTCCTATCATGTATTTTCAGCTCAATACTGAAGTACAAGGAGAAGGTATCCGAGTTGTACTACCTAGTTTCAATTATGTTATGATTCTAATGCTAAATAGAGAAAGTATCAAAATAATTCACTCAGTTTAGTGATAAGCAGTTGTACCTTGCCTCAGTTATGATCCTTGACATTAGGATCCAATTTTCTCTACGTGCACGTATGACAGTTAATCAGTTCAGTAGGATTGAACCACGAGGGTTCTTTCCTAGCATTGGTTGTAAGGTGCTGAACAAAAGGGTTTTCACCCCAGCCCAGGCTTATGTTTGGAGAGATCGAACAAAAGGGTTCTTCTCTCTCAAACATGATACCTAGCGATAAGATTGAACCACGAGGGTTCTTTCTTAGCATTGGCTAGAAGGTGTTGAACAAAAGGGTTCTCATCCTAGGCCAGGCTAATATTTGAGAGATTGAACAAAATGGTTCTTACTTGAACATGATATCCGATGTTGAGATTGAACCACAAGGGTTCTCTCTCAACCATGAATCAGTTTAGCTATGTTTTCAGATACCATGGTTTTAAAAGTTTTATGTACACGTTTGCTTGGCATGTTTTAGTTCCAGTATTATGTTTTCTAGCTTTCAGTTTAAGCATGAGATTTATGTTTTTATTAAGTCACTCACTGGGCTAGTAGCTCATTCTTTCAAATGTTTTTCTTTTCCCAGGTAGTGGTCATCTCCCTAGAGGTTAGCTATCATCTTGCTCTGCCACTCAAGGACTCCAGCTAAAAGTCTAAAGTCTAGAGAGAAGTTTTAAATGTTTACTCTATAAATGTCTGTACATATGTGTTGCTCATATTAGGGACTAGTAAAGTATATTGGGACCGCTGAACTCTGTATGTGTGAATATGATGTAATTATGTTGTTGTTGATCCCTGGTGTTCTGAGGTTATTTTTAAAGTTTCATTAGTTTAGTGAATGTTATATATGTATTCCAAGGATCTAAGTAGGTTAAGGATGTTAGTTAGGCAGTAAGTGCCACAAAAGGGTTGGTAACTACTGTCGTCACATTCACTTCTGGATTAAGAAGGGTAATCTAGGAGGGGGTGTGACATACTGACTATGCTCACAATGTAGTAGATGTCTAGATGAGTACCGAGCATCGCGTACATCAAACTACCAACGGAATACGCATATGGGACCCATCTCATCTCCTTAACCTCTTGAAGCGTCTTAGGACACATGTCCTTAGACAAAGTGACTTCATGCCTAAATGGCAGTAGGCCCCTCTTGGAGTATTGCATTGATTACTTGAGCAACATCTTGTCAATGTACAATGCCTGAAACAATGCTAGCACTTTGTTCTTACGATCCCGAAAGATCTATATACCTAGAACAAATTGAGCCTCTCCCAAATCTTTCATTTGGAATTGGGTTTCTAGCTAGTTCTTAACTGCAGTCAGTAGACCTACATCATTCCCAATAAGTAGAATATTGTCTACGTACAACACTAAGAAGACTACTAAAGCATTGATGATCTTCTTGTAGACACAAGGTTCATCAACGTTTTGGTCAAAGCCATACGACTTGATCGCAGTATCAAATTGTATGTTCCAAGATCGAGATTCCCATTTTAGCCCATAAATGGACTAATTCAGTTTGTAAACCTTTTGCTCTTGACCTTGGGCTATGAATCCCTTGGTTGCACCATATAAATGGTCTCCTCAAGATTGCCATTTAGAAAGGCCATCTTGACGCCCATTTGCTAGATCACGTAATTATAATAAGTTGAAATGGACAGGAGGATACAGATTGACTATAACATGGCAATAGCGAGAAAGTCTCCTCATAGTCGACTCCTTCTACCTGGTTATAACCCTTTGTCACAAGTCGAGCCTTGAAGGTTTATACCTTCCCATCAGCACCTCATTTGCGCTTGTAGATCCATTTACAACCTATAGGTCTTACCCCATCAGGCTGATCTACAAGATCCCATACTGAGTTGAAGTACATCGAATCCATCTTGAGATCCATGACCTTGACCCATTCATCCTGGTCAACATACTCTATTGCCTTCTGATAAGACAACGGATCCTTAATGTCGCCATCTACTACCATAGCAAGGATCTCTGTGAAACCCAGATAGCGAATGGGTGGGTTTACAACCCTCCCACTACGTCTAGGTTCCCTAAACTCTTGAGGTGGAACCGACCTACTTGATGAACTCCCATCAATAACTCTTGCTGATATAGCAGGCTCTTCAATAACTCTTCTTAAAGTTTCAATAGTTTTATTGGAAAGCTCACACAACACGACTTTACTTCGTGGACTGTGCTCCCTTATAGGATCCTCCTCCAAGAAAGTAGCATTTTCATCGGATCATAAAAATAACCCCGTCGTGTACTTTTGGGGTAGCCTACAAAGAGGCATAACCTCTATCGTGGTTCCAACTTCTTAGGATTAGCCTTAAGCACATGTGCAGGGGCAACCCCAAATGCGGAAGTGATGTGAACTAGCTTTAAGCCCGTTCCACAACTCCAGAGGTGTTCTCGAAACACTCTTGGAGGGAACACAGTTGAGTATGTATACCGCAGTCTCCACTGTGAAACCCCAAAACGAGTCCAGTAAGGAAGCATTAACTCATCATCGAGCAAACCATGTCTAACAAAGACCTATTTCTCCTCTCTGCTACATAATTTTTATAATGTGTAATCGGTACCGAGAGTTGAGAAACGATTCCACGTTCTATTAAATAGTCCTGGAATGCCGGGTCCAAAAACTCTCCACCTCGATCCGATCAAAGTTTTTTAATCCGTCTATCCAATGCGTTTTCAACTTCAACCTTGAACTCTTTGAACTTTTCAAAGGATTCAGACTTTTGTTGCATAAGATAAACATACCCCTACCTGGAGTAATTATCAGTAAAACTGATAAAATACTCATAGCCACCTCGGGCTTGCACAATCATAGGACCACAAAGGTCAGAATGTACTAACTCAAGAGACTATTTGGCTCTATAACCTTTTCCAGTAAAAGGTCATTTAGTCATCTTACCTTCAAGGCAAGACTCGCACACTGGTAAAGAATTTTCTTCTAACTCACTTAGAAGTCCATTCTTCACCAATCTCTCAATTCTATTAAGATTGATATGCCCTAAATGTAGATGCTAAAGATGGGCATTTTGTTTTGGAGAAATTCGTCGATGTTTTGATTGAGCTACAACAGTTCTAAAAAATTCAGTATTATGGAGGGAATTAATGGCCAATAGCCTTAGCACATATAAATTCGATTCCAGATTTGTTGTGCAAATAAAAACGCCATATTTATGAATAAACACTTTATTCACATTAAAAGAGATAGTATATTTACATTGCAATAAACACTTTACAGAAATGAGGTTCCTTTCTAGTTCGGGAACAATATACATCATTCAAAACAAGAAACCTATTTTGTAAAGCTAACTGGAGCCCTCCCACTGCCACAGCTGAGACGATGTGCCTGGTGCCTACTCGCGTCATCATCTCACCAACCTTCAGTTGTCACCAAAATCTAATCCTTGAAAAGAAGAACAAACATGGTTAGTGGCGCCCGAATCAATTATCTAGGCTGGATCATCATTCTCCACTAAACAGGTTTCAAGAGCTAGTAAAATCATATTTACCTTTATCGGCCTTGACATTAACCTTGGCTGCTTTTTTCTCTTTCAGATACTGAGGACAGTTCCTCTTCTAGTGTCCATCATGATTGCAGTGAAAACACTTTCCCTTTTCAACCGGTGGACACCTTCTTGGGGCGACAGGTGGTGGGTTAGCATGCGCCTTCCCTTTTCCCTTACCCACCCTTCTTCTTCTTCCCCTTTGTAGAGTTAGAGTAGAAGGTGCAAACTTCGTTCCTGAGGTCAAACCTCTATAGAACGTCCTGGAGGATGAAGCAACATTTGCTCACCCTTCTTCCTCTCCTTACTTTTTTAGTAAAGATTGATAGGTCTGCACTCTGTTGAGGAGAGTTGTAAGGTTATATTTCACTTTGTTAAGAATCACATTGCTAACAAAGTGCAAGAAGCTCTCCGGAAATGAATGCAGGATTATGCTAACCTAGCTGTCCTCATCGATGGTAGACCCATTCAACTTCGCCACATTAAAGTGGACCATCATGCTACACATGTTCACGAACAGAGGTTCCTTCTTCCATTTGAAGTTGAATATATATTTAAGAGCCTCATGCATAAGCCATTCAGACGGTTGTCCAAACATCCCCCGTAGGGACTCCATGATCTCACGCGCTGAGACCATAGGCTCATGTTTCTTGGCCAAGATTTCAGAAAGGCTTGCCAAGATGTAGGCTTGGGCCTTCTCATTCGCCCTTGTCCATCGCTCGTATGCCTCCCGAAAATTTCGAGCGACATTTAGAGCTGGAATAGAAGGACAGACCTCCATGAGAGTGAACATGAGATCCTCGATGATTAAGATCGTCGTGATCATATGTTTCCATATTGCGAAATTATCGCCAGTCAATTTTTTGGCGCTTAACAAAGCAACCGTGGCTGTTACCATTTTAAAAATATTGTTCCTAAAAATATGAACAAACCTTTATTAGATTTTGCTAAACCACTTTTAAACCAATCAGTTTGGTAAAACAGTTTCAAGTACCCTAAGTTATAGACTTTTATTTTGCAATGATGCCTCAGTGAGGCAGGACAAATGTCACCGGTGGGGTGATCAGTTACTAAGCGATGGAGCTTGCTGACCTAAACAATCGTCTAGTGCGCCCATGCATTAAACGATATGCGAGCATCCCATCGTCTACACAACCCGATACTCAACGATTGCCCTATCGTTTACACGATGCGATCAAATCTTGATCGTCTCCTTCCTCGAAGAACTTCAACGTTTGCTTCGATCTTCTTCACGAACGATTCAAAACTCAAATAGACTTTGAATTATAGACTCGATAATGATTATCAATGCCAAAAAGCGTAGGGGCCTTTACAAACAACTGCAAATGTAAAAAAATTAAATCAAACTGAGGCTAACATCCACGAAAACATCCATGAATCCACACATCCACAACAATTTAATAAATTTAAACAGAGCAGACATGAACCCACCATGAATGCATATGTAATTCGTTGCAACAATGAAATTGGAATATCAGAACCTGCCTCTGATACCAATTGAAGGATCTCTTAACGAAGAGCATCCATGAGTGCTTCGGATCTTTCCGATTTCACCGTGACCGAAATACAACATATACATTCTAACATACAGTTATGCAAATTAACATTAATTAAAGGCATGCTTTGAATAATAAAATACGAAGGGAAAGAGTTCTCATACCAGTTGAAGACCCTCTTCAAGCTTTAGAATTCAAATATGGCGGAAGAACCTCCACTCGTACTATATCGTCCAGCAAACGCGTCGTCTGCAGCAGCACGATCAATCACAAACAAGTGAATGTAGCGGGGACGACACCACCAAAATGAAGCCCTTAGTATTCTCGGAGTGAGAACCCAAAGTGTGGTCTTTGGTGAGTTTGGTAGAAGTAGGAGGAAGAAAAAATCGTGTAGACGATAAACAAGTGGGAGAGAAAAGGAAGCTATCGTATAGCTAAATGCTTATCGTTTAGAAGAAGCTACACGATAATGTAGGTTTTACTAAGTGATCATTTAGTAAAAGGTGGAAAATTTTTTAGAAAACATGGCATACTATGCGATCGTTTAGGAAAGCTAAGCGATCGTTTAGGAACTAGCATGTGATCGTTTAGGCGCGAGGTGTGCGATCGTTTAGGCGCTGAGCGACTATCGTATAGGCTCTCGACTTATGCAATTGTTTACGTTTCCACACCAATGCAAAATTTTCCGAACCTTTGTAAAATAAAACTAATTTTTGTTTTATTCTTTGATTACCATAACCGAAGCGGCTGCTCCCACTAACGCACGTCCGAGAGAAATTTTAGGTCAATTATCATATAATTAACCAATTAAAGTATTAATAAATATAATCATATTATATTCTTATCCTATAGTTTGATATCACATATCTACTATAGTAACTTTTTCTCTACTTGATATAAATCATATTTATATCTAATTTCTTTCAAAATAATGTATCTCAAACATTTAGCCAATTATATCATATATAATTACCCAATCCAATTATATCATATATAATTGAACTTTCTCTTGTCAAATTGAACATTTCAAATTAACCCAAATATTGATTCTTGACTTTATCCAAGCTACCTCGGGGACCTAATGGACTTGTGGCTCGAAGCTCCAACGGTCTGTGAATAGCTAACTAAACTCTTTAGCCATGAGATCCACCATCTGTTAACTGTCAGGCATTCCACTAAAGACCAACAACTGAACTCTTCTTACTATATATATATTTTTGTGTCCATCGAATATAACCAATCATGAGTACGATGACCCTTCACAGATGCTCGTAAGTACAGCTGGGCCAATTTACCGTTTTGCCCCTGTAGTTACATCTCACTCTTCAAGTACCACTGATTCCTCTAATGAATAATACAACATAGTCCAACTATTTGTGAACACCTCTCGGGCAAAGAAAAGGTGTGTGGCACCATATCATTCAAGCCCTGGAATCAGCTCTTAATGGAGCTATCTATCTACTTACCCCTGCCTTGGGGAAGGAGCGAATTCCATCTTGTGTAGCTGAGTTCCCAGCTCCCAAATCAGACGAATCCCCAAAATGGTAGGTTTGAATCGGCGACTTGGCCACTCGCACCCATACAAATCAAAGGATCACCCTCAATGGAAAGAGTTCCCAACTCACTCAAGATTGATATCATGTTACTTATGGTCATCCTAGTGAAGTGAAGTCTCTGTCATGAACGGTGTTATATAACAAGACATTAACACTTCATGGTCAGGTATTATATAAACTCTTTGTATAGGACGCCCCCACTCGCATATCCCCAACAAGAATGATCAGGATCAGACCCCTGAGAAGTCACAACACTTGTGACCATTTCACAAAGTTCTGCATCTGTAATGACGCTATGTTCCTAGCTCCCCACTCAGTATCGTCCCCAAGATGGTAGGCTTATCAAGTCGACAACTAGGGTCACTGATATGAAAGCCATAGGAATTGAAAATTAGGAACCCAATTATTGAACCCCTAATATCAAATTTTAAAACCCTCAAGTCAATTAATGCTAATTTAAAGGGAAAAACTAGAATTGGATTAGCTTTTGATCGAAGACCAATGAATAAGGAGAGTTAATCCTCTTCTCGAAGTTTGAACATTCCACAAACAAGATGATCAGACTTACCTGAATGCTCAGGCATGCAACCCTAGATCAAGAATTACAAAGTTGGTGATGAATCTTCGTCATCAACACAAAAAACTATCATTTCAAATTTCAAATCCAAAAACTCCTCCTTACAACCTAATGACTAGACTTTATATAACCTTCAAACCCTAATGTATGCAACATCATAGATTAAATAAAATGAAACAATCAGCCTTATTTAACACGTTTAGAAATGATAAAATTGGAAACAATAAACTAGAATTAAACTAATGAAGAAAATATTCATAATAACTTGGAGCCCTAGGTGGTTCATATCATCCTCTCCTTCTTTGAAAGGATTCATCTTTGAATCTAAATTGTCACCTTATAGAGGAAATTTGTAGTCATGAAATGTTAATGATCTAACTCTTTTTTTTTTTTTTTATCATTCTTGAATTTTTGACCATTGATGAGTTCATAAACAAGTTTGGAGCAATATTTTCTAAGTAACGTCTGTGTTTTGTACCTCGCATGTGAGCAACATTGCTCCTTCATTAGTACTTTAAAGTCCTGCAAAAAATCAAAATATGTATAGGCTCAAAGATGAGTGGTTTTGAGGAGATAATTTCATCCTCATGTACTCTCAAAATCAAACTCTCTCCCTCAATCTCTCCTCCATCTTCATTACTTTGCAAACTACTATCAAATTCTTCTTTCATATTCTCTTCTACTAGTGTCTCCTTTGTCATATTCTCTTCTAATAGTGTATCTGCCTCCTCAGTCTCTTTCTTTAATTTTCATTGAGAATTTTTTAATCTTTTTACTCTCAATAGTTTTTCTTTTTTCCTTGCTAGAAATATCTCTATCTAATTCTTCTTCTCGTGCTCTTGAAAAATTTGCATCTTCTTCTTCTTTGGGTGGTTGACCGTGTTCTGGTTTGCCTGTTCATTCCTTTGAGATTTGGCACATCAAACTCCATTCTAATTGGATTACTTCCGCAACATATGTTCTTTTAAAAGTGTGTAGTTTTGCAAAATCTTCCATTATAGCCTCTCTAAGCTTTGCATCTCTTCCTCGAATTTCAGCACGCCTTCTTATTTGATAGAGCATGGTTGCAATACAAAAACAATTAAAAGAAAAGTGAACCACACAATTTAATCCCTCACATGCTTCACTCGATAGGACAAAGTTCATTCATGTTTTCACTATTTAATGTAGGCACTCTATCACACCCCCTCCCAGACTACCCTTTTAACCTACTCAAAGGTGTGAAGACAGTAGTTGCCAACCCTTTTATGACATCTACTGCCTATCCTATTCCCTCAAATATGTTTGCTTTGCACCTATTAGACCTGATAGATAGATAATATATAACCTCCACTCCATATATTATCATCCAAGACTTATAGACATACAAACTTGTAATCAAATAGAAACATCCACAACTTATATATAGGTCCAAAACAAACTTCACATGAGTTTATATTACAACAGTTCTACTTAGGGTTCCACCCTTCCCATTATTATGTACATGAGAGTATTAAGATTAAACAAAATATGCTGGACCACCTAAACTTCAAGTTCTATGATATCTTTGAGCTTGTGATAGAATAGCAGATCAACTAGGCTTCGGAGAATCGACTGCTACCTAGGAAATGAAAATATTTGGAAAGGGTGAGCTTAAATGTCCAGTGAGTGACTAACTTTTAAAACATGCTTTCATAGTACAACATGATGAGTAAAAAATGATTTATTAAATAAATGAAAACTTCCATTATTCAGGGTTAAGTAAATATATATGGTTTACATGAAGGATCTTAGCATTTTTATAAGTACATAGAACCTTGGAAATCTAACTTATCATTGTTTTGCTTTGAAAAACATTCATACTCATTTGTCTTAGTTGAGGGAGAGCTCATTTTCCTCAATCACCTTATGTCAATAACCTTAACTGATGTAGAGTAATCTCAATACATTCAACGTCGATGATACTAATCATACATGCACGTAAATATGCAACAAAGGCTAGTATTAACATTAACATTTACATGTACACCCTGGATATCGTCATCTCCTTAAGTATCAGGGGACTCGAATACCTCCATCTTCTTGAATATCGAGGTTCTTTGATAAAACATTTAAAACATGCTTTTAAGCTAAAATCATGGCATTCAAATATCAAGCATTGCATTGAAAACATAACATTAAAATAGCAAATTCATGAAGAGTTGTTAAATATCAAGGAATGCTTTATCAACACATGGTGCCTTCATAAACATTTAAACGTGATTCATAAAATCCTTCTTAGGAATTCGTCATACCTAGGAAACTTAGAAACATACTTTGGAACATATACAACATGCTTGGAAAATGTAGGCACAAGGCTTACTGAAAATGCATGCATTGTTACACACAAAAACTTAGTCTTTGAAAGATGAGGACCATGTGTCTGACATATGTTTCCCTATGTTAAAGCATGCATTGGAAATCATATATAGAAATCGTATTTCAAGTAGACATTTAACCCACAAATGCGTTGGAAATCATATATAGAAATCATATTTCAGGTAAATATTTAACTAACACATGCGTTGCACTCATGTTAGAAAATCATTTTTAAACTACTCACTCATTGTCTTGTGCTATCTCTAAGGGCTTTAGACTTCTCCTATTTTCATTTGACCTGTGACATAGGTAAATACTCTTGGTTAATTACATTGTCGTCCTTTTGAGTTTTCCTCTAGCTTTAAGACATAATTTTTTTTTAGAATCCTCATTACAAGCTTACCAATGCCTAGGTTTCATACCAATGCATCGTCCAACACTTAGTCTCTTAGCACACTACTCGATTGGTAGGCCATAGAGCACACACACAACACTTAGACATTAGTTGCTATACCGCGCATCCAACGAGGCGATGACACCCTTCTTCCACATGACCTCAATGCGTCTCCTGCATGCAGCCTTGAAACGTCCACTTGCAACCTCACTTGTTCTCCTGTCTTGTCAAGTTGCTTGCTTGTCCAACGATTGTAGTTGTCTGCTTGTTCATCCACAACATTTTCAAGATTTAACTTTCTAGTCTTTTAACTCAACATCCAGACATTAACGGACAAAAATTCCTTCCATGAACTTTTTTCTAATCCTCTTAACTCTCTTACCTCAAAATTTTAGCTTCCAGTTCTACTTGGTGAGCTCAAAATCCTTCAATCTCTCCAGCTTGCTCTGGAGAACGAGAAACTTGGAAAGCTCATCAAATTCTTTAAAATTTCAGCATCAAATCATCGGAAATTCTTCTTGGCAACCTCAGATTTCCTTCATCACCAATTAAATCACACTTTGGATGCAAAAACATAGCCTTGGCATACAGAAATTGCAAAACTGATTTCTTCTTGAGAGAAATTGGCAAAACTGATTTCTTTCTTCTTTAACTCATGTTTCTTCGCCTAACTCATATTTCTTCTTCTTTAACTCAAATACTATTATTTTTATATCTAATACTAAAAATAAAAGTATTAATTATTTGAGTCACATTCAAATAATTTAATTCTCCCAAATTATATATTTCTTATTTGAATATTATTCATATGAAATATAATACATCTTGATACATTAGTGCTTATATATGATATGAATTGTATATAAAACAATAAATATATTTTTTCTTAATTTAGCATTTTAAATTTTCTTTCAATACTAGTTGCTCCCTATTTATCCGTTATGAGTTATCAAAGATATCTTATGGACCTAAAAATTATAAACTCCAATTATACAAAATTAATTAACTAAACTCTTTAGTTAATCAATCTTCATTCACTAATATAGGACGTTCCACTATAATCTTATACCTTGTAGGATAAGATGCGTCTGCATATAATCATTACAAGTAAGTCGATATTTCATGAGTTTTTTTGTAATTACAACTGGGTTAAATGTCTATTTTACCTCTGTAATTATCTTTTTTTTTCCTTAAGTACCACTAATCTTCTAATGAACAATTTGTTTATGAACCAAATTTAAAAAAAATTACAAATATGGCCAAATTTAAATAGTCTATACCATATTATTGGTAGGAGTCTATAATGATAGACCATATCACTGGTAAGAGTCTACGACGATAGAAATCTATTGCTGATAGACTTGTCTATATTTGCAATTTTTTTAAATGATGTTATACACTTGGTTATTATTCCTAAAAATGCTATCAATTGCAATTACTCATTTTTTAATCTAAAATTTTGAAAGTATATATGAACTAAAAAAAAGTCTCATAGTACAAAGATTAAAATCGTATTTTAACTTTGTTTTATCTCATAGATAAATTTAAATTTCTTTAAGGAATGAAAATTTTGTTTATTAAGTAAGCAAATCGAGGCAAAATGTTTAAATAGCTAGAAATATAAGGATCTATTTTTTATATATATATAATGATAAGAGTGAGAATTTGACCCACCAACCACTTAATCGTTAACACAATTATATGTATGAAACATAGTATAATCACTATGTTGATCTTTTTCTTCTTTATTTGCTTATAGCTTTTCAATTTGGAAAGAGTTTAGGTGAGTTCTCATTCGATTTCATCTTCTTTCTTTCTTGTTCAGTCTTGCATGGGTTTTGGAAGAGGAAAGTGTAGTCGATTGAATGTAAATTGAACGTGTTTGAGAAATTTGATCTAATGACTAAACTTTCCTCTTCCAAACGTGATATATATCTTCAATTATTTCTATAAACACGTGTAGACTTTAATGCTATATTGGTTGTGTGTTGTTTTAGCATTTTGTATTAGAGCTTGAATGCTCAGCAATGGTTATTGAGAGATACGAAATTGACAAGTTCACTTGGAATCGGGATTTTGGTTTAGTCAAAGAAGATCAAAATAATGCTAACATATCAAAACGCTCTAAAAGGTCTGGAAAATCCACAATATTTGTCCCAAACTTAAGTGCTGAATGTTCTAATAATGTGATGAGATAAGTAATAGACGAATCAATAACTCATGATTTTTCCTTAGCTAGAGAGAGATTATTTTCTTTTAAGATGAATGCAGCCAAACCTATGGATGAAAATCTGGATGAATTTAAGAAATTAATCTTAGAAGTAAAGCAAACCAATCAAGAGATGGGAGATGAGAGTGAGGCGACCATTCTGATTCATTCTCTTCCAAAATCTTATAGAGATGTATAAGTTTGTTTGAAATATGGTTGAAACAACTGTTGGCCCAAAATGAACTAATTCATCTGATTTTACAGTCCCACAATGAACTGTTATGACAGCCCAACACCAACCTTGAAGAATCAGCCCAAGACGGATGGGTTAGAGGGAATTGGAAAAACTGATATTGCTTAATGAGATCAGATATCAATGGTGCGTATCAGCTAAAGTTGATATCTCTTCTCAGTTTTGTCAATCAGTTCTGAGTGCATGCAGAGAGATCAGATGAGGGTTTCGAGGGTGGTCTTTCTTCTCTCCAGAGCTTCTGTTTCTTGAGGGTTTTGATCAAGAGATGTTGAATCTGACCTCCAAAGCTTCAGACAATCACCTGCATGATACTATAATAACAAGAAGTATGTGAAAGGTTAAGGATTTCATAAGCAGAAGACACTGCTTAAATGTTTTTATTGTCATAAAGAAAGTCATGTTAAGAGGAATTGTCTAGAATTGAAGAAGAAATTTCCTAAGAAGTCTAAGGGACATGGAATGGTATTGGCAGTTATACAAAAGAAAGATATGGAACTCATGCTGTACCTATCATATGACTCTACTTAAGGAGTGGTTTATAACCCATAAAGTGTGGGATGGGGACTTGGTTTTCATGGGTAATGAAATGATTGTAAAATCATTCAAAAATGCTCAAAATTACTCAAGCTAGAAGCCAATAGAGAGATTTTGCTACAAGGTGTAAGGCATATTCTTGACTAAAAGAAATTTGATCTCCAATTGTATGCTTGATGAAGTTGGATGCTCAATTAGTGTAAATGGAGGATTATAGAAGATTGAAAAAGAATCTAGAGTTATTCTAGAAGCATAAAAGCATAATGACCTGACAAAAGAAAAAAAAAAGATAGATCTAACACAAGATACAATGTCAAACACGATGTCGCATACAATATGTATGACAAATGGGTAGCTGAAAGCATACAAAAGTATAAAGACACAGAAATTGATAACCTAGTTCGGTACAAATTCACCTACGTCTAAGGGGATGTGTGGCCAGTGGAACGAAACTTTGTTATAAATGACAACGAAAGTACTTATCTGATAGACTCCCTCTTCAGCGACTCACGTACAACTATCTCTTCAATTTTAACTTAGGCTCCCCTTAAGTTTGAGCTCCCCTCACTTACACAAACAAGCTTCTCCAAGCTTTCTATGAGATCCCCTCAATATAACATACTTAGGCTCCCCCTAAGAGTGAGATCCCCCCACATTCATCATATTTAGGCTCCCCCTAAATACAATATTAAATCAAACTCCTCCCAAGTTCTACAATGACTACCGAACCAAAATCTCAATGACAAATATAAGGATTTTCAATAACAATACATGGAGGTTGAGACTTAGACAAACTCTAAGCTCAAAACCCTCAATACAAACTTTTTTTTTTTAATAATACAACTAACCCTAAAAAAAATAAGAGTACCATATAAATAAGGCTAGCTTTGAGAATATTATTTTAGAGTGAATAAAAATTTTCTATAGGAAAGTAAGGAAGGCAGCTACAAAATCTACAAATCATGCAGACAAATAAGGAAAAGATATTCTGCTGAATCTGTAGCCAGACATGTAACAATGTTAATAACAATGTCTTTGACTTGTTGCACAACATGTTGCTCGAGTTTTTTCTGTAATAAAATCAACCAACCACACTACAGTTTTATGGTAATATCAGTCAATCACATTGCAGTAACAATCTCTACCTTTGGCTATTTATTAAATCAAACAAACCAATCATCAAGGCACGATAGTGGAAGCAATCCAAAGGACTAGAACAACACACACATAACCACAAACCATCAGACAAACCTAATCAACAATCACAACTACAAACCATCAGAATGGTGTTGAACCAACTTCTTTCCCCCCCTTTCATTTGGCTTACAAAAACAGCCAAAAGTAATAAAATCATGACAATATAGACAAGCAACCAACCAACAACAAGTAAGAGTAATATAAAAGCACAACTTATCCATCAGTAGAGCTACCAATATAGCCATCAAAGTGTGTATAATCCAACACATGTTCAGAGTCTTCAGCAAATAATCTTACTTAACACAATAGCCAACATAAGGAGAAATAGAGAGAGCTTCATCTAAGACAACAATATCATCAGTAGGAAAAAAATCCTCATCAACTAGTAGAGAATGCCTTGGACAATGATAGACATAAGATGTCACTAAACCAAATTAACACCCAAATAAGAAACATTTAGATCAACAATGCTTACAACACCTCTAGAGAGCCTATCTCTTTCACAAAAACTTTTGTAGAATAACCTGCATAACAATATGTGGCTTACTCTAAAACCAAAGCAATAATACCTTTAAATTCAGCACAAAAGTTATAAAGAATCACCCCAGTATATTTTCAACTAAAAAGGAAAGAAAACCATAGTAAAAAAATCCGCTCATAAAGCTAAAGACAAAAAAAAGTTGACGAGATATAAGAAAATATTATCTGTCAACTAAAACCAAAACAACTCATACGAAACAAACCAAAAAAGAAATATATCACAATCTCTAAACTCACAGTCGCAACCCAACCTATTCTCCCCCTTTTGCCAAGAAAAAAATCAGTCAGTAAGAGGGGCTAAGAAGATGACGAAGCATCAGAAGATGTATCCCAAATGATAGGCCTAATACTGAGAACAACAGAATCAACAACACCTTTAGCATCATCATGATCAGTAGTAGAAATATTAGATATACTAACTTCCTCAAGCTCTTTAGAGCCTAAATTTTCAATGATCAAGTCCAAAATAATTTTATTGATAACAAAATTAATACCAACCTTTTCCACAATTGATTCAATATTGGCACAAGCACTAAATTTTGAAATATCTTCACACATATTCACATAAGAGAACAATGGATTGGGAATAATAGGATTAGTATAACAAAGAATATCTTCCTCAGAGATAAAATCTTTAGAGGTACATAATGTCACACCCCGCTCCAGATTACCGTCTTAACCTGGATGGAGTGGTGACTACAGTATTTACCAACTCTTTTGCTTGCACTTACTACCTATCTAACCTGTTAAATTTGCTCAAACTCTGAATACATACATTTCATCAATATACTGAACTAATTAATTTAGAACTTAACATAGCACTGTTTTTACATGAAATTACAACTTAGTGAGCCTCATCAGAATTCTAGTCCCTATATGACAGACACATGTATACTAACTAATACAGGTCTTCAATTAAGCTTCCTTCAACCTGACTCTTTGAATTTCATAGTAGCAACATATAAGTCTTTTGGGAACTGACCGCTACATGAAAGGAAAACATTTGAAAACATGAGCTAGAAGCCCAGTGAGTGACTAACATTTAAAGCATAACTTTCATACATCAATTTGATATTAAAACTGAAAGCTTTAATTGAAATCATAAACTTGGCAACTATTATTCATGTCATCATTAACATTACATAGCACTATTTCATGCTTTGTTGGACTATGTCTTAGTCTATTAGTCTAGAGTGGCCCTTTCGCTCACTCTTTATCATGCCTAACTGCATTACTACTTAACTGGGAAGGAACCCTTTTGTTCACTTCCTAAAAACATAATTTGCATCCTTAGTTGAGAGAGAACCTTTACTCAATTCCTCAACGTCAATCTATAGTTAGTGTGGAGTGATCTCAACACTACCAATAACAACTTTTCTCACATTCATGTGATTCTAGTTTAAGTACCGTCATACCTTAGATACTACTGCTCAGATACCTTCTCTGTGTCCTTCAGTATCGAGCTACTCGGATACCTTCTCCATGTCCTTCATTATCGAGCTATTCAAATCTAAGACTAAGCTTCAGTACCTTCTCATTTAGTCCTTCAGTTCTGAGCTATTCAAATCTAAGACTGAGCTTCAGTACCTTCTCATCTAGTCCTTCAGTACTAAACTATTCATACTGAACTTGTATATTCTTATCTCTTAATGACTTAGTTGCCCAAAAGCATTCTATACTAATGCATTCTCATGTTCACTGAAAAGCATAGCATAAACATAACATTAATGTGAGATGCGTTGCTTGGTAACTATTTGAGAATAGTTGTCATAAATAGCTTTCAGTAAACATGCATTGCTAGACATTCATAAGCATTAGCAATTTACTTAAAACATTTAAAGCATTTAGAGTCACTCACAGCTCGTCAGGGTTCTTAACGGTTTATATGCCTCTCTTGGCTCCTTTTGGCCACTTCTAACGAGATTTGCCACTTTCCAGCGAGATTCAGCGCAAAAACAACGAGATTTTCATCCTTAGCAAGATCCATCTCTTCCTTATCTCGCTCTTGCTCTCGATCATTTTCTTATCTCGCTCTTGCTTATTTTCTTATCTTGCTCATCTTCTTATCTCGCTCTCGCTCTTGCTCACTATGGTGAGCTGCTTACTTATTCTTCTCAAGCAGCTACCTGTTTACGCACCGATTCTCTGTTTCAACTTCCAAAATTCATAATTCCAAATCCATAACTCTTTTTAAGAAACTTTCTTCTACTAACTTGTTTACAATTGAGTTAAATTTCTTATCTTAAAATCCCAACTCCAAATTCCTTGTAATTTGGATTGGAGCTTCCAATCTTCTCTCCGGGCCCTCATTAATCTTAGAATCTGCCCCTTCTGCAAATTCTTCACTTTTTGTACTTCTCCCCGTGAGATTTTTCTCCAGCTTTCAAATGGCACCAATCTCACTTAATTTGCTCAAGTCGTTTGGGAAAACCGAGCTTCTAAAATTCCTCTTTCTTTTATACTTCCTGTCGCCTCCCATGTTCAATGGTCAAACCGCCACCTCATCTAGTACTTAGTGCTTCTGGCCAATTCCAATTAGTGAGTTTCTTCAATTAATTTGTTTTTCCTTCCCTTCTTTCGTAACCCTTATTAGGCCTTCGCCTCATAGCATAACTTTAGCGTGCATTGAGTTTCAATGCCTTGTGCACATCGCATATTCCATTGTCTAGCGCCCAACACCTATCGTTTAACGCCAAACACCTATCGTCTAACGCCCAACGTCTATCGTCTAGTGCTAACGCCCATTGCATAGCGCCATCACGTAGTCTATCACTTAGCACCCGCGCATCACTTAACACTTAACACTATCGTCTAGTGCTATCGTCTAGCGCTATCGTCTAGCTTCTACGCTTATCATCTAGTGCTTACACTGATCGTGTAGTATGTACCACCTATCGTATAGTCCGATTGTCTAGTGCGTCACTTCTCATCGTTTAACATGGTACGCATCTACACGATCGTCTAGAATATCGCTTAGCTCCACGCATTTGCTATACGTTCGCCTACCTCATTGTTCAGCTTCCCGCTTTGCTACACAATCGTCCAGCGCCTGCCTACACGATCGCCTATCTCATCATGTAGCGCCGCACACTTACTATACGATTGTCTACCTCATTGTTCAGCTTCTCACTTTGCTACACGATCGTCCGCCCAGTCCCTTGCACTCAACATCTCGCTCTCTCCGCTCTTGCTCATACAAACTCAACACATGAGCAACTCTTGGCAATGCCTCTTGCCAATACTTCAGCCAACATGCGTCCAACCTTAGTACCAACACATAGTTCACCTTTATCTTCACTTGGTTGCTACACACACAACCTCATGCATCTACACTTCTCCATCGACGCATACTTACACTTGGCTTCCATACTTCGCCAATTTTCACTTGTTATATTATCTAAAACTCACCCATGACTAAGTATTTCCAACACTTAGAATTTTCTTCCTCCATCTTCCTACTTTCTTTACCTCCTTCCATAATTTTACTTAACACGCTTGTTACTCACTTATGTAGGAAAAATGGAGTACGGGGTTTACAATAACTATAGTTCTCAGTAGGATGAAAGCTATCCTTAGGAGTTGAGTAATCAATATACTCAATTTTCATAACTTGCTTCTTACTAAAGCCAATTAGAGAAATATCATCATCATAAATATTCTCCCTAGTGCTCTCCACAATACTAGGACTAATTACTTTGATGTTCTCAAGAATTTGCTCAATATTAGCAACATTTTCTTTTTAAAAAATTTCTTCAACATTATTTTGAACCACAACAGACAAAAGAATCATACCTCTAACCAGGTCACACCTAACACCATCCTTATCAGTCAACTCTACCTTAGTAGGATTATTCGTATTATCAGTGTCGGTATATAATAAGACTAAGGCAACAACATTTTCAAGAATATCTTTAGAAACATCATCAGTCTTATAGGAAGAAATAATATAAGCATACTTAATCTCAACAGAATCACAAGCCACCTTCGCAAAAACAACAAGAACACGACTTTCAAGAGCCCTAGTTTCTTCTTGATTAACAACAAACTTATTTGTAACATCACGCAGACTAATATTTCAGACAAGTCTGTCAACATTTACAACAATAACATTTTTACTAGCATCTAGACAACAAGTGCTCACAACCATTTTGTCAATTAGACCACTATCAACAATCATTCTTAGGCACCTCAACCACAAAAAAAACCAATTTTCAATAGTAACACTAGTAGATACATTAGTAGAAGCATAAAAATCATCTAACTGACTAGTTAAAGTAACAATAATAACTCAATTGATGCTAGTAGAAGTATTATCAATATCCATTTCAGGATCAAGAGACTTATATGCCTTAAGATATTCCATTACATTTTGCACATTTGTTTCAATAGCATGAGGTTCAAGAAATATCACATTCATATTATCAACAACAGACATGACATTGTGTATAACATTCTCAGAAATAGTAGGATCAACAGTTCCTTGGAAATCAATGGCAGCAGCAACATGAGTAGTGAATTCAATTTGATCAACAATTAGAGAATTATCATTCGTGATATTTTCAGAGGAGACAGCATTATCAATAGCACCATCACACAACACAAGAGTCTCAACAAATATCTCAGAAGCCACAAAGTGATCAATCCCAGTTTTAGATAAGCAACAATCAAAACATTAGACAATTCAGCATGATTAATAACATGTTTAACATGGTCAACAAGATCCACAGACTTCATCATAGTACTATCAACATTATTAATAATTTGGTCACCACTCATAACCTTAATTTCTTCAGTAACCACAACCAAATCAAGTGGAGTCAAATTACTAGACTTCTCAATAGAAAAACTAGATATAGTTGTAGATGTAATACCTTTAAGATCTTTAGGAAACGTAGAGAGCCAATATGAAGTATTCATAAAAACATACCTGGTGAACACAATGTTATGATCTATGCAGTATTTCATTGTTATCTTTCCTTCTTGATTTTCTTATGTATCGTAGGTTCACCACTAAAAGAGAAAGAAGGACCTCGCACTCAAACACCATAGATATTGACTCTTAATGGAAAATCCCCTTTCTTGAAAATATTTTTCTTCTTTATTAATTTACTGACCATTTTACATGTAGACGTCTAAGTACCTTGACAAGTATTCACCCTATTAATAAAAACTGACTTGACCCATTTTGATTTTCCTTGATCAAATATCTTTAGTTGATATAAAACAATTCTACAATGATATAAAGTTCTTCCGAGGATTTCAAATTAAACTACCTCCATAGTTTTCATTTTTTTTATTTTAAGATATCAAAATATAAGTAAGTTGTTTGACCAAACTCATTTTAAGCTTAGTTTGCATGTGTTGGATAGAATGATCCACCATCTTCTGAGACATCTTTCTGAATGCTATATGATCATCATAAGTTTGAAAAACAATAAACTTTCCTTTTGATTTCTTGAAAGTAGAGCAGGCTTAAGTTCATACTCATGATGCACTCAATTGTTGATGGAATATCCCAGAAATATGTTGTAATCATTACTTGGAACCAAATTTTTTCTTAAGGCACGATTAGCCAGAATATAACTCGTGTCACCAAAATGATGAAAATATTTAACATTATTAAAATTTCTTTCCCTTCATAATTTAAAAAATTGGGCCCACACAGCTTGACTCAAGAGCAAGACAAATGGAAATTTGACAATTAGTACATTACATCCAACTTTATTGTGCTTAAGGATGTTACCAACTTGATTAATAACATTAAGAGTCCATAAGTAACAATTATAAGAGGAGCACATACCTGACATGATAGTCACATTGTTTTTATTTGTCATCAAACATTTATCTTTTGAGAAGCTTACAACAAGTCCCTGATCATATAGCTGACTTATACTGATTAAGTTTGTTGTTAACCCTTCGACAAGAAGGACATCCTGAAGAGCTAGAAGACCAGGATATACCAATTGACCTTTGCTTAGAACTTTTCCCTTTTTTTTCCATCTCCAAAAGTTACATGACCTGAACCACACGATTGAACATTTGTAACAAAATATTTTTTCACATGTCATATGGCGAGATTAATCACTGTCAAAATACCAGTCCTCTCTAGTTGAAGAATTTAGAGAGGTAAAAGCCACATTGCATTTCAGGTTAGTTTGGGATAATTCCTCTTATTTTATGTTATTCAAGCCTATTCTTTGGAGCACTCCTAATACTTTGATTTATAGAGTTAAATCTTGTAGAAATATACCTCTGAGTTCTATATATAAATATTCCATAGAGATGAAAGTAGTAAGGTCGAATATGACCTTCCTTACCACAAAAGTGACACACCTATCTCTTTTTCATGCCACTGGATGAGGGATGAGAAGTGGGTTCTTTATCTGTTGATTTCAATTCAGACATATGAGAGTTTTTAGCTGGAACAAATGTGATATGGAAAGAGGACTTACCTTTATAACTAGATTTCTCAGATTTGTTGAACCCAACAATCTTTTTATCTAACACAAGTTTTCCTATAGTTAAAATTTTGTTGAGATCATCAATACTAGAGTTCAATTTGTGAATATACTTTGACATTGATTCAAGTTCAACTTTTAATGCCCTCAACTCTTTCTTTAGCTCAGAAATGGTGCTTAATAGATGATGATTGTCTTCAAATCATTTTTTCTATCTGATCCTTCTGTAACTCCAAAACTTATCAGTCTTCCTCCCATTTTTCAAGGACTTCTTCTAATGGTAAATTCTCAATTTTTATTGAAGCATGATTGGATACCCTTGAGTTCTTACTCAAAATTTTATTAGATATCTCATACTCTTCAGTATTGTTAGATGCAACACAAACAGTAAAGGCACAAATTTTTTCATCAGATTCATTGCTTGAATAAGACTCATCATCTGACAAAGCCACTTAATATCCTTTATTCTATCTTCTCAGATAATTCAGACACTTAGTTTGGAAGTGACCAAATCCTTCACATTCTTTACATTTAAAGTTTTGATCTTTTCTGCCCTAAGCATTGCTTAAACTGCGTTCACTTTCTCTTATTCTTCTAAATGGTTTGAACTTTTTGTGCATAATAGAATTGTTGTTACTATTGTTGATTTTGACATGTGATGTACGAAAGTTCCCAGATCCCCTGTCCAAGCGTCTTATAACTTTGTTGAATTTTTTTAATTAATAAGGATAGAATATCAGCAAGATTTTCTTCCATATCTTTGTCTTTATTTCGAGGTTGATCTTCATTAGAAATAGACTACAAAGCTATACCTTTACCTTTTTTATCACAGTTTTCATCAAAGGTCAATTCAAAGGTTCCCAAAGATCAAAACACTCATCCACCTTCATGATAGCAATATCA
Organism: Benincasa hispida; assembly: GCF_009727055.1. Taxonomy (NCBI): domain Eukaryota; kingdom Viridiplantae; phylum Streptophyta; class Magnoliopsida; order Cucurbitales; family Cucurbitaceae; genus Benincasa; species Benincasa hispida. Next base: position 69,509,790 of record NC_052351.1, on the reverse strand, counting down.
TGGGCCTCTTCGATAGTTGTAACTTTCATATCAAATCTTTTTGGTAGTGAACGTAGAATCTTTCGAACAAGTTTTTCTTCAGACATTTTTTCACCAAGAGCAAAGGATCCGAGCATTGAACTCGGCAATATTGCCATCTTCTAACATGTTAAGAGATTCAAATTTTGAAGTTAGAATCTACAGACGAGACAACTTCACTTTAAAGGTGCCTTTATGCGCCGCGACAAGGATATCCCATGCTTCCTTAGCAGAAACACATGTATTGATAAGTCAAAAAATGTTCTTGTCAACTTCGTTGAAAATAGCATTCGGAGCACGAGAATTTCCAAATGATGCTTCATCTTCAACCTCTGTCCGATATATTTTAGGTTCTGGCCTCACTACTACATTCTTATCAACAACTTGAAGAGAAGACCAACCAGTCACAACAATCTTCCATGACTTGATTTTAGTAGATTTGAGAAAAGTAATCATCCAAGTTTTTCAGTATAATTAATTCTTTCCACTAAAATAGGAGCACAAGTAGTTGATCCATCTTCCCTAATCAACTTTATTGGATACTCAATGAACTAGTAGTCAACCCGTTCTTATACCAATTGAAAAAAAAAATAGGGTGGATCTAACACAAGATACAATGTCAAACACGATGTCACGGGCAATATGTATGACAATTGGGCAACAAGAAAGCAAACAGAAATGTAAAGACACAGAGATTGAGTTCGGTACAAATTCACCTACGTCTGGGGAACTATGTGCCCAGTGAAACAAAACTTCACTATATAAAGAGTTTAACAATTACAACAAAAGTATTTATCTGATAGACTCCCTCTTCAATGACTCATCTATAACTATTCTTCAGTTTCAACTTAGGATCCCCCTAAGTTTGAGCTTCCCTCACTTCCACAAAGAAGCTTCTCCGAGCTTTGTATGAGATCCCGTCAATACAACATACTTAGGCTCCCCCTAAAAGTGAGAACCCTTCACATTCATCATATTTAGGCTCCCGCTAAATACAATATCTAATCAAACTCCTCTTGAGTTCTACAATGACTGATGACTGTCAAACCAAAATTTCAATGACAGATACAAGGATTTTCAATAATAATACATGGAGGTTGAGGCTTAGACAAACCCCAAGCTCAAAACCCTCAGTATAATTTTTTTTTTTAATAATATAGCTAAGCCTAAAAAAATTAAGAGTACCATATAAATAAGAATAGCTTTGAGAATATATTTTTGGGTGAATAAAAATTCTCGGTAGGAAAATAAGGAAGGCAGCCGCGAAAATCTGCAAATCATGCAGACAGATAAGGAAAAGATATTATGCTGAATCTGTTGCCAGACATGTAACAATGTTAATAACAATTTGTTTGACATGTTGTATAACATGTTGCTCGAGTCTTGCCTATAATAAAGTCAACCAACCACAATATAGACTTATGATAATATCATCCAATCACATTACATAACATGACGTTTATACAAAAAGAAGTGCTCTCACCGGAAAGAATGATTTGGTGTCACAAAATGTGAAAGGTGAAGAGTTTGAGTTGTGATATAGTAGGCTATTTCATATCAGTGAAAGTGGCCATAAATAATTTGTTAAAACATGGGAAAATATCAAAGGGAACTAAAAGACTGAGATTTTGTGAGCATTGTGTCTATGGTATGTTAAAGAGACTTAAATTCACTAAGGCCATCACTCAACTATGAAGATTCTATGATATGTCCACGTTGATATTTGGGGTCATCTTGAACTCCTTCCTTTTGTGGATCAAGATATTTTCTATCTTTAGTAGATGATTCGAGAAAGGTGAGTTTTTATTATGAAAACCAAAGATCAAATTTTCGAAAAATTTAAAGAATGGAAGGTCAAAATTAAAAACCAAACTAGAAAAGGGTTAAATACTTGAGAACATATAATGACTTGGAGTTTTTGGGAGGTTTCTTCAATCAACGTTGTGTTAATCATGGAATTTCAAGACATAGGATTACTCCTTATATTCCTCAGCTGAAGCTGAAAGGATGAATAAAACCATAATGGAAAAAGTAAGATCTATGCTTTGTGAAGCTAAATTGTCCTATAGTTTTTGAGCCAAGGTTGCTGTCACTGCCTCTTCTACAATTAATAGACGTCCTTTTACTTCAATTGGCTCACTAACACCTGAAGAAAAGTAGAAAGGTTATCCTCCAAATCTGATACATGTAAAGATTTTTAGGTGAATTTCCTTTGCACATACTAAAAGTGGAAAACTTGATCCAAGAGATTTGAACTGCATGATTTTTGGCTATCTTGAGGCTTCCACAGGTTATAAACTTTGAGATTTTATATTAAAGAGGAGTATTAAGCCGTGATGTTACTTTCAGAGAAGATGAGTTTTATATGGTACAAATGAATGAGTAGCAACCAACAAAGAACCCTTAAGATGTGTCAAGTTCTAAGTTTAAAGTGGACTTGTTTGATAAGAAACAAGAAATTTAAGCAATAGAACAAGTAGACTTAGAAAATGCTCAAGATGCAGAACTGATGGTTACTAATAGAGAAAAACGACCTGAATTTTCTTTTATGAATCTGTCAAACTATACTCTCATAAGGGATAGACAGATGAGAGAAATAAGGCCACCTACAAGGTACATACATGCTGATTTTGTTGCTTGTGCTCTGAATATAGGAAGATTTGCTTGTAAAAGAGTCCATATTCTTTGAAGATGTTGTTAACAGCAATGAAATTACCTTGTGGTTGAATGCTATGGAAGAAGTAGATTCTCTTCATAAAAATAATACCTAGAAGTTAGTTTATGTATCTCTTAAAAAAAACCCATCTCTTGTAAATTGGTGTTTAGAAAACATAGAAAAGGGAGAAAACGCGGAGTCAAATACAAAGTTAGACTAGTTGTTAGAGGCTTTAAATAAGTTCTATATGGAAAGCAAGAAGAAGAAATTTACATGAAGCAACGTCAAGGTTTCGAAGTACAGAAGGATAAAATCTTGGTATGTAAGTTAAATAAGACATTGTATGGACTTGAATAATCTCCAATGTGTTGGTATAGGAGATTTGATGATTTCATTGCTAGAATCGATTTTAAAAGAAGTAAGTTTGATCCATGTGTGTACATTAAGGAAACTTCTGATAATGGAATATTTCTTCTATTATATGGAGATGATATGCTCTTAGCAGGGAGAGATATGAAAGATTTAATGAAGACTAAGAAGTTTCAATCTAAAGAGTTTGAAATGAAAGATCTAGGAGAAGTTGTAAATAAAATTTGAGGAATAGAAGTTTCTAAAAATAGATGCGCAAGGGATAGTTTGATTTAAGGTTTTAAAAATGCCTAAGAATTAAGGATGATAGGAATAGGTTGTCTGAGGAAAATATGTCTGGGAATCAAAGATGTTTGGTTGTGCATAAGAAATTCTATCACAATTTTATGAACAAAAATTATGTTTGTATTTAATTTATGAAATTAAGCATAACAATCTTATATAATTATAATAGATTAATTAATTAAAAATAAATATCATTCAATATACTAATAAAAGTTAACTAATTAAGAATCAATAATAACTTTAATTTATAGATTTTGAAAATTGAGTAATTTATATCTAAAATTAACAAATTAATATATTTCATGAATGTCATATTAATTATAATCTAATACTTAATAATTAATTAATGAAGTTCAACATTAGTAATTCTAATGATGATTAAATAATATAAGAAAATATATTTTAATGAACAATATATTATATAAAAAGTGAAAATGAGAAAAAATGTGATATGTTAATAAATATTATTTTACTAAAAAAATTTATAAATATGAGATGCTAATAATGAAGGAAGTAATAAAAATTAATTACAATAAATATTTAACTTATTATAAATAATCAGTAATGACTATATGTTTATAATGAAAGATCAAATTAAAATTAATCTCAATAAATAATTGTTTGATTATAAAAAAAAAAAATCAATTATTATTATTGAAAAATAAATTTTCATACTAACTACATTTAACTAATTTAATTTACTAATTAAATATATTTAAGATATTGTTAGCTAACTAATTAATTATTTATGTAAAAAAGTAATTGCATTTACTTAATAAATATTTATTGAAAAATAAGTAAATATTTTAATAGATTATTATGTTGGGATTTGTCCTAAATCTAGTGTATCTCATGGTTTGTAGTTATGTTAACACAAATTATTTATCTAATAAAATCCGAGGTATTTTATATGACTATTAAATTGCATTAATTCAATCCAATAAACTAAGATCCAAGGTTATTTTATGAAACTTAAACATGTATGTGGAGACATATAGGTGGATCATGTCTAAGTAATAACCTAAATGGTCTATAGTAGATGAATAAGACTAGGTACTTTATCCTAATGATACTACGAATACGATCTGCTTTGTAAATGTTACAATTGTTGTAACGTGCTACAAATGATATGATTCTGATCGTTCATGTAGAGACATGCGAGTGAAGGTATTCTATACAAATAGTTTATATAAGACCAGACTACGAAATGAATACTCTCTATATAACACCGTTACTAGAAGAGACCTACATTTCACTAGGATGACCATAGAAAACTTGACCTTAATCTTGAGTAAGTTGTAAACTCTTGTTTATGATGGCAAACCTTTGATCTGTATGGGTGAGAGTGACCATGATAGCAACTCAATATGCCTACCATTTTGAGGATTTGTTTTATCAGGGAGCTGGGAACGTAGCTACACAAGATAGAAATCACTCATTCCCATACCATGGGAAAGTAGATAAATCGCTCCCTTAATAGCTTGTTTTGGGTCTTGAACAATAAGGCCTCATCCTCTCACTAGTTCGAGAGGTGTTAGTTTATAGTTGAACTATAAACTATTTGTTCATAAAAGGAATTAGTAGTACTTAAGAAGTTAGATGTAACTGTAAGGGTAAAACAATATTTTGACTTAGTTGTAGTTATGAGCATTTATGAAGGGCCATTGCTTGAGTTTCGGAATACGCAATATTCAAAATGAAATTATATACAAAATGAAAAAAGATGGAAAAGGGTAAAGCGAACACCCACAGTTTTGGAAAGGAATAGAAAACTCTTGTCTGTGGGAAATGGGGATGCCTGAGAATAGCTTATTTAGAAGCAAAGTGTTGAAAATGGTGAAACAAACATGGTTTTGTATGCCTGTGTCAATTTTCAGGTAGAAAACCCTCCAACCAAACAATCCCTAAGAGAATTATGTATGTTTGTTAGATTAGTTACATTAAGAAGATCTTAAAGAAGTTTTGAAAAATTAAAGTGGATCTAACACAGAAAATAAATGTCAAGCATGATATTTGTAACAAGAAAACTCATAAACAAAATAACGATTATCAAACAAGAACAATAGAGATAGTAAGACACAGAGATCGGTATACCCAGTTCAGTACATATCTCCTATGTTTGGGTGGTTGTATACCTGGTGGAAAAAAACTTCAATATATAAAAAGTTCAACAATTACAACGAAGTACTTATTGTTGGGGTTGATGCCCTAAATCTCATGGGTTTCGTAGTTTGTAATTTTTTTGTACATGAATCGACATTTAGTTTGTATTAACTCAATTAGATAAACTAAGATCAAAGATTATTTTATGTAACTTGAATATGTATGTGGTTGAAATACAAGTGGATCATGTTTAAGTACTAATCTAAATGGTATGTGGGTACCTTATCCTGGTGACACTACGAATATGATCCCCTTTGTAATTGTTAAAATAATTGTAAAATGTTATAACTGATTAGATCTTAATCGTACATGTGGAGACATGTGAGTGGGGGTATCCTATACAAAGAGTTTGTAAAAGACCGGATCCCTAAATGATTAATCTCTCTTTATAACACCGTTACTTGAAGATATTAACATTTCATAAGGATGACCATCGATCTTAATCTCGAGTGAGTTGTGAACTCCTGCTTACGAGAGAAATCTTTTGATCTGTATGGGTGAGAGTGCCTAGATTTGCCAACTCAATAAACCTACCATTTTGGGATTTATCCAAGTAGGGAGTTGAGAACACAACTGTAGAAGATGAAATTCACTCATTTTCATCTTTAGGGTAAGTAGATAAAATGCTCCCATAAGGGTTGACTCCGGGTCTTGAATAAAAGAGGTCTCACCCTTTCACTAGCCCGAAAGAGGTTAATTTATAGTTGGGCTATAAAGTATTATTTCATTAGAAAGATCAGTGGTACTTAAAAAGTTAGATGTAACTACAGGGGTAAAACAATAATTTGACGCAACTTTAGTTACAGGAAATTATGAATAGTCGAATTACTGTTGATTGGTTATATCCATGGATACATAAATATATCTACAGTGCGAAGAATGCAGTTGTGGGTTTTTAATGAAGTGACATACAATTAATGAATATTGATTAATTTAATTAAAGAGTTTGATTAATTAATCTCATATCATTGGAGCTTCTAATTTATAGGTCCATAAGGTCCAAATTAATTAAGAAATTAATTGTATGAGATGCAATTAATATATGAATACATTATAATATAAAGTTAATTTTGAATGAGATTCAAAATTATACTTTATGAGAGAGATAAATATTTGAATAGGATTCAAATATTAATTATATGAATAAGATTCATATACAACTATAGGTTAAAATTAATATGAATGAGATTCATATTAAAACTATAGGTAATGTGAGAAAATATTATTTGAATATGATTCAAGTATGTGATATCTAATTTATTAACTAATTAGTTATTAATTAATTGATTTTATTTATTTAATCATACATTAAATTAGATTCAATATATTTAAATTAATTTTGAAAAGAAGAATAACTCCCAAAGGAGTTATTTAACATGTTTGATGGAGACCGATTCTCTCACACACATAATAAATAGCAATGTTTTCCAAAAAGGAAAAAAGATAATTTGAATAACAAGAAAACTCTCTGTAAATTCATCCTCCCTAGAACTCTTTCTAAACTTGTTTTTCCTATCACAATGAAAGAGCCAACAGTTCCTTTGATTCTTATATGGAAAATAGTAAGGAAGATCAAATTGATGGTGTCTTTTGTGTTCACTATACGTTGAGTTTGAGGAAGCAATTTGAGGTTTGTAGGTTCCGATGAAGAAGAGAGTAATACCAAGAAGACAGTCTTCAAAGGTTAACTTCTCTTCTCCGCTAAATCTCCTTCTAAACATGTTGTTTAAAATTAATGTTATCCTAGTTCTATTGTATTTCTCTATTTTTGAGTTTTTTCAAAATGAAATTCATTGGCACAAGGTGATCACTCGCTTCAGCTGAGGAATTCAATTTTTCAATAATATGATAGACCCATTCTTCATTGACTCATATATAACTTACTTTTTCAGTTTCAACTTAGGCTCCCCCTAAGTTCAAACTCCCCCTACTTTCACAATAATGCTTTTCCAAGCCTTATATGAGATCCTCTCAATACAACGTTCATAGGCTCTCTCTAAATGTGAGATCTTCTCACCTTCATAAGCAAACGTTTTCCAAACTTTGATTGAACTCCCTTCAGTACAATTAAAAAAAAAAAAACCTCATCCCAAGTTCTCCATGTGATTCACTACACCCACAACAATCCAACCAACCCTAATTGACGACTGGAACAAACCCACAAGTGGAAAAAAAAAGGTTTTAATCACAATACATGAAGTTTGTGGCTTAGACAATCCTTAAGCTCAAAACTCTCAATACACAAATTTTTTTAATAAGGAGGCTTACCCTAAAATTAAACAAGACCATAACATATATATAACTAGCTTTGATATGATATTCAAAGAGAAATAAATTATCTCTACAGGAAAAAAGAAGACAGGCCATGAAATCTACAAAGTTATGTTGGTAGATAAGGAAAAAATATTTTTCATAATTTTTTGCCTGTCACGTAACAAAATCACAAAATATGTTGCTGACATAATTCAAGATATGTTTCTAAATATATTGCTCAAGTTTTGCCTGTAATAAAATTAGGCAATCATACTGTAATAACAAGTTTAACATGGCAGAAGCTAAAATTGTTGGAACACCTCTAATCCAACATTTTAAACTGTCGCCTAAAGATTCTCCTAAAGAAAAAGTTGAAATAGATAAAATGGATCGAATTCTTTATCCCAAGCCAAAAGGGAGTTTGATGTATCTTATGGTTTGTACAAGACCAAACTTAACTGGTACATGGGGAGTCCTAGTTGATAGCATTAGGAAGCTACTAAAGGGGTGTTTAGATACCTAGCTAGAACTAACAGAAGATGACTATTTTATAAACATCAATAGTCTACTTTTAGGCTACATAGATATAGACTATGTTGGGGACTTAGATAAGAGGAGACCTCTTACTGATTTTACTTTTATCTTTGGAGGAAATACAATTATATGGAAGTCTAATCTACATACATTTGTATCCTTATCTAAAATAGAAGGTGAGTTATAATAGTCCTAAAGGCAAATAAAGAGGTTGTATAGTTAAAAGGATTGCTAAAAGAGCTAGGCTATTATAAAATATCAATCAATGTTCTATGTGTGGGATTTATGCCCTAAAGTCTCGTAATTTATTAGTTGATTAATTTAATTATTAATTATGCAATATAAATTTATCCATTAATCAGAAAAATCTAAGGGTATTGCATGAAGTCTAGAACATATATGTAATTGACATACGAGTGGACCATGTTCAAGAAATAACCTAAAGGTTTATAATATATAGATAAGGTTGAATGCCTTATCTTAGTGACACTATGGATACGGTCCACTTTGTACTAATTACAAATGTTTTGATCCAAAATGTTCATATAGAGACATGTGAGTGGGGTATCCTATACAAAAACTTTGAATAAGACTGGACCACGAAATATTTAATCTCTCATTGTAAACCCATTAATTGATGGGATTAATACTTCACAGGATGATCATCCGCGACTCAATCTTAATCCTGAGTGATTTATCAACATCTATATGTGAGATAAGTCCTTTGATTTGCACGGGTGAGAGTGGCACAAGTTGCAGACTCAATAAGCCTACCATTTTGGGGAGTTGACTAAATGGGGAGTTGGGAACATAACTTCACAAGATGGAATTCACTCATTCTCATACAGGGTAAGTGGATGAGTAGTTCCCTTAATTGTTGATTTCAGGTCTTAAACAAGGGGACCCACCCTCTCACTAGTCCAAAAGGGACTTAGTTTATGGTTAGATCATAAACAAATTGTTCATTAGAGGAACCGATGGTACTTAAGGAAAAGAGGTAACTACAGGGGTAATACGGGTATTTGACCAAGCTGTAATTATGAATAACTTGTGAAGGATCGACTTTTTATAAAGATTATATCCATGGACACAACGTGTCCTACAGTGCATAAGAGTTTAATTATGTGTCTATAGTGGTTTGGCCGATAGTTAATGAATAAAGATTAATTTAATTAAAGAGCTCAATTAATTTATCTTTGATCATTGAAGCTTATCTATAGGTCCATAAGGTCGCCTTGTTAGCTCACCATAGACCAACAAGGATCAAATATGTTGAAAGAAAATTTGAAACATTCAAATTTATGAAGGAAAATATTAATTGTATTAGATACAATTAATTATAGGATTTATTATAAAGTTTATTTGAATGAGATTCAAATTATAACTTTATAATATGGAGAATTAATCTATTTGAATATGATTCAAATAATTAATTATTTATTTGGATGAGATACATATAAATAAATAATCTATTTAATTTGAATAAGATTCGAATTAAATAGATTATGAGAGAATTAATTTATTTGAATATGATTCAAATAATTAATTATTTATTTGGATGAGATACATATAAATAAATAATCTATTTAATTTGAATAAGATTCGAATTAAATAGATTATGAGAGAATTAATTTATTTGAATATGATTCAAATAATTAATATAATGACCCAACCTTTCTACAACTCTGACAAGGGTTGTTACTTCACAATTACACTTCCACATTCAAAACTTTTGACCCTTGAAGTAAAATTCGATAGCACAATAGAGACAACTTCCAAGTCAATTTTTATGATTTAATAAAAAGCAAATAAACAAAACATTTATTTGGGGTCCTCTAAAACGTTTACAAAGAAAACATTCAAAATAATAAAATATTATGTTTGACATTAAATCCTGATTTCAAAACATTCAAATAACTAAAGACATAGACTGAACGGAAGAAATTTCTTGTCTCCATATGGCTTTGTCACGGGTCTCGTCTATCACTCGTCCGTCTGTTTATGTCATTACCGGAAAATCATAAAGTAATGAAGGGTGAGTATGAAATACACAGTAGGTGACCAATTACTAGGCCCCTTTAGGTAACATGTTAACTTTCCTATCTAGGAATCCGTATACAACACATAGCATATTAGTCATGGTGAACCCAAAGGGTCACATATCAGTCATGGTGAACCCAAAGGGTCACAAATCAGTTGTAAATGGGATATTGAAGGAACACATATCAGTCATAGGTGTGTATCCCGAAGGTACACATATCAGTCATCGGCATATACTCGAAGGTACACAAAGCACTCATAAATGTGAACTCGAGGGTGCACAAAACAACCATAGAGATGAACCCGAAGAAACACACAAAACAGTCATAGGTTTGAACCCGAAGGAACACACAAACAGTCGAAAGTGTACTCCGTCCAAATAAAAATAAGGTTAACAAATACCATAAACACTTACCATGCATCAGTCCACACAAATATCCTTTACCATAATCATAGTCACTTAACTCATGAAGAAAATTACTAGAACATCCTCAGTCATCATGTCATAAAATATAAGTCAAAATAATCCATAAACATTAAATAAAATAATCTTTTCATCATCATACGAATGGGACGACTAGTTCGAAGGCGAACCAATAATAAGACACTTACCTCAATTTTAGCCCAAACAAGTTTAATCAACCTTAACTCTTGTCCAATAAGATCATGAACCAAGTCCTATGTCATAAACCAAATTTAGAATTTACAAATAAAGCCAAAATTTCTCAATCCTTCAATTTACACCAACCTTTGATGTTTCCAAAATAGTTCCAAGATCCTAATACTCACTCAAACAAAACCCAAATTCCAAAATTGATCCATAAACCTGTTGGACAGTGCCTCCAAACATCCCAACTTACCAACCTACCATCCAAAATAATTTTTGGATTTAGTGACCTAAATGTCGTTCATCTTGTAGTTTGTAATTTTGTAAATATAAATTATTTATTTAATAAGATAAACAGTATTTTATTTGACCTTTAGATATCAATAACTTAATCTAATAAACTAAGATCCAAGGTCATTTAATGAAATTTGAATAGTATGTGGTAGACATACAAGTGGATCACGTTCAAATAATGATCTAAAATGTATGCAGTATATGGTTAAGTTTGGGTGCCTAATCATGGCAACACTGCAGATACGACCCACTTTGTAATTGTTATATGAATTGTAAGTGTTACAAATGTCAGGATTGGTGTCCTAATTCTCCCAGAGTCTCGTTGTTTTGTAAAGATACACATTGTTCAATGAATAAAATAAGTGTTATTTAATTCTGGCATTTACTCATATCCAATAAACAAAGCTCCTTGGTTATTTTAAGTGAACTTAAGCATGTATATGTGATATAAAAGTGGATCATGTCCTAAGTGATAACCTAAATCGATCTATAGTATAAGGATTAAGGTGAGATACCTGATTCTAGTGACACTACGGATACGATCCGCTTTGTAGAGGTTTGCAAGTATTGTAAAGTACTACAAATACTTGATCCTGACCATTCGTGTGTAGATGTGGAGCCGGGGTGTCCTATACAAAGATTTTGTATAAGACCTGAACCACGAGATGACTAGACTCTGTATATAACGTCGTTGATACTAGAAACTTGCATCTCACCTAAATGACCATAGGTGACACAACTTCAATCCTGAGTGTTTTGTGAACTCCTACCTTTGAAGGCGGTCCTTTGATTAGTATGGGTGAGAGTGGCCAGATTGCCAACTCAACATGCCTATCTTTTTGGGGACTTGTCTAATCTAGGAGCTGGGAACTCAATCCACAATAAAGAATTCACTCATTTCTCAAAGCAGGGATAAGTAGAGAGATTGCTCCCTTAAGGACTGATTCCGGGGCTTGAACACAGTGGCCACATCTTCTCTTTGGAAGAGAAGACTCAATCATAATAGGACTATGATTTATGTTTATTAAAGGGATTAGTGGTACTTAAGAAGACAGATGTAACTACAGGGGTATAATGGTTATTGGCCCAATTGTACTTACGAGCGATCTGTGAAGGGTTGTCGTACTGCTCATTGGTTAAGATGGACACATAATATATCTGTAGTGAGAAGAGTTCAGCTGTCGGTCTTTGGTGAAGTGTCTGACAGTTAACAGATGGTGGATCCCGTGACTAAAGAGTTTAGTTAGTTATTCACGTACCATTAGAGATTCGGATCTACAGGTCCAGGAGGTCCCTTTGGTAGCTTGGATTCTGTTGAGGATCAGTTCTTGGTGTTGATTTGAAATATTCAAATTGACAAGAGGTCTTTTGATTATATATGATATAATCGGTATGATGTATGAGATACATCTAGTGGAGGATTGATGTAAATGAGATTTACATTAAGTACCATGGAATAATAAAAGAACTATGGTTTATATGTTTCATGAGATGAAATATTAAAACTATAGGTTATAAATATAGAATGATAAGTTGGTTATCATTTATATTTATAATAATATTAATTATTGGATAATTAATACTTTTTCTTTTAAATAACTAATGTAGTGGGTGGTTATTGGATCATGGTAATCGTGAGTTCAAAAGGAAAGTGGTTTCCTATTTTGAAAAGAAGTTTTTAAAAAAAGATTGAAAAGGATTTTTGAGTTTTCTCTCGACGTATAGAAACCCATGGAAGTCATCAAGTAAATACAGATTTACTAAACGACGGCTGGACGAGCTAAACAATCGTGCAGGTACGAGCTAAACGATCATCAGTGTTTATTAAACGATCGCATAGCTTTTTCTAGACGATCGCATAGCTTTTTCTAAACGACTGGGCATCGACCTATACGATAGGGCTCCGACTTCTCCCCCTTGCCCAGTTGTGCATGTGATCGTTCTTTCCTCCATTCGTCTGCCTCACACCAAGTCCGAATAGAGCCCACCCTCTGGATTCTCACACCGAGAATACCAAGGTCACCTTGTTGGTAGTGTCAGACTCAACTCGACACCGTCAAGGTTTTTTGGAGGCCGTTCGTGTTGCGGAGGAGTTCATGACCGAGGAGATCGTTGAGGATGAGCACGAAGTGTTCGTGCTGTATTCATGCGGTGTTGTGATCGTGTAGATCGGGCGTTCGAGGTTGCTATTGTTCGAGCGGTCGTGCGCATTAGAGCGTGGAGACGCTTCTGCATTTGTGCGTTCAGTTTTCCTCTATACATTTGTTATTCATGTTGTAATTTCTGTAAGATTTGCATGACCGTTTATGTTTGAAGTCGACTGTAAATGTATATGTTCATTCATGATTGTAATTTGGAATAGTCTTGTTCCATTGCTCATGGAAATCATCGTTTCTGATTTCCTTCAATAAACAATATGATCCATATTGTTCTTGTGGAGACATGTGAGTGGAGATATCCTATATAAAGAGTTTATATAAGACCGGTCCACGAAATGATTAGTTTCTAAGTATAACACCATTGATTGAAGAAACTAACTTTTTCACTAGGATGACCATAGTTAACTTAACCTTAATCTTGAGTGAGTTATGAGCTTCTGTTAATGAAGGCAAACCTTTCATTTGTATGGGTGAGAATTGCCTTTTTCGCCGACTCAATATGTCTACCACTTTAGGGTTTTGTCTGAGTAGGGAGCTAAGAACACAACTACAGAAGATGAAGTTTACTCCTTCACGAAGAAAGAGAAAGTAGATAAATTGCTCCCTTAATAGCTGATTTTGGGTCTTGAACCATGAAGTCTCACTCTCTCATTAATCCGAGAGGGATTAGTTTATAGTTGAACTATGAATTGTTTGTTCATTAGAGGAATCAGTGGCAATTAAAAAGTTAGATGTAACTACATGGGTAAAACGGTAATTTTGACCTAGTTGGAGTTACGAGCAATTTGTGAAGAGTGTCAACTTACTATTGATTGGTTCTATCCAATGGACATAAAAGTGCAACTATTGGTTTTTAATAGAATGACTGACAGATAATAACTGTTGATTAATCCAATTAAAGAGTTCAGTTGGTTAATCTCAAATCATTAGAGCTTCTAATATGTAAGTCCAATAAGTCCCCTTGTTAGCTCAAATTATTTATGGAAATTTGAGTAATTAATTATATATCAATATGATTAATATTGATGTATATCGGTACATTATAATATATAGTTGATTATAAATATGATTTATAATTAAAATTATATAATATGTGAGAGATAAATATTTGAATGTGATTCAAACATTTCAAATAGGTCTTATACTATAGATTAATATTTAATATGAATTTGATTCATATTTAAAATTATAGATTAAAAGAGGAAGTTGCATTATAATGTGATTATAAATGCATATAATATGTTATTAATGGTTAGTTAACCATATTATAAACATTATGTTAATTTTATTTATTTAATATTAAAATAATATTAATTAGAGTTAAATAAGTCCTAATTAAGGAAGTTATTTTTTTTAAAAAAAATGTGGGGAGTGGGGGAGTTATTGTAAATCCCTCCTCCTCCCCTTCATATTCCTCTTTTTCTTTGCGTGGAAAGATAGTGGTGAATGCAATGAAAAAATCTCTATATTTTTCTAGCTCTCTCTCACTCCCTCTCACAAATTTCTCTCTGCCAAAACTCATAAAAGCCCATACTTCATTCCTTGTGTCCTGAAAATAACAAGGACTCCATATTGGTGTTCTTATTGGGTAAAATGATTTATGGGTTTTCATAGAAGCTTTGATCGTGTCCTTAGAAGGGAAATTTCGTGAATATTTGGATTTTCTACAAAGGTAAACTTTCTTATTCTCATATTTTTCTAGCATGAAAAATCTCTATGCTTAGCCTAAAATAGGTCTCTGTAAAATCATATTGGTTTCCCCAATCCCAATTCAAAGATGAAACGATTAATCGCTTCTGCATTGTGATTCAATCTCTTCAATTGGTATCAGAGTCAATAGATTGTCTTTGATTTGGTTTAGGGTTATCAATTCTGATTTTCTTGTGGGTATTTTGCATATTAAATTCATGTGATGAATACTGTAATTCATATGGGTTTTTGCTAATAGATGTTTGCGATATTTGACATTTAGATTTGTTTGCTTGTTGATTTGATCAATTGTAAAGAGCTGTATGTTTTTGGGCATGTAATTTTAAGCAATCGAGTCTGTAATTCAAGTCTGTGTTGTTCGTGGTTGGTGTTGCTACAAAGATCATCGGATTTTGGAGGATTATTGCTGCAAATTGGGATTTTGGACTGCAGCATCACGACGTTACGACCGTTTAAAGCCGAGGCGCACATGAGCTAAAGGTCACCGATTCGAGTTTTAGCTGTTGTTTTTCCTTGAGTTTTTCTCTCTTTTTTTGTATATAATTAAATTAATATAATTTTATTATTTTATTAGGGTAGAAAATAATTCTAAGTCTTCAAACTAGTTAACTTGACCAATAAAAAATTTGAATATATTATTAAATTAAATTAGAGCTTTCTACACATATAGTTCTACAAATTAGGGCTTTCAAACTAGTTAACTCGACCAATTAGAAACGGCAACATGCATGATCAAAGGCGACGACTTGGTGTTGTGCAGAGACGAACTAGATAGAGAGAGAAAAAGACAATTAAAATTCACTGACAAGTTGCAGTTATTGTCGATAGCGCGAAGAACGATGTGTGGCTAGGCAACTTAGGAAATTACCGATATTGACCTAAAATATTTTTTTCCAATTCAAAAGTAATCTCATTTCTAAAATCTACTGTTTTAACCTCTTTTCTATCTTTTCCGTCTTTAGGTGGAGGGACCCACTATATGAAAGTACCATTTTATCCCTCAATAAATGGTCATTCAATTGCCTTGAATATGAAATCACTCAATTTACCTAACTCACATATCTTAAATTAGAAACTTCAATCTTCAGTTTCACATTTTATTTTTAAGATAGAAATGCTTTACGTGAGGGTTCCAACTTCAGAGGAATAATCCTTTTCAGAGGATTCCAAGTTCAAAGAAACAATTTCTTTTTCTTTTTTAGAGTTTCAAAAGAGATAGGTATATTGAAAAGTGGTCTTTTATTTTTTTAGAAAGTCGGCAAAGTGGAGCCAAAAAATACTTTTTAAAGAAAGTTTTCAATAACCAATGAAATTATTACTGTTTTTTCACGTATTTATGTTATAACGGAGAATTCTTACGTTTTAGGAGAAAAAGTAGAGAGAAAATTGAAAAATGAAAAGTACTGGAACATGATTGAACATGGGAAAGTTATTGTTGGTGTTCTGTGATTTGTCTTGTAAAGTTCAAAGTAGATGTCTCGTGAAGTTGTCTTTCTAGTGAAGATGACTTTGTCGAACTTTAAGCAAAAGTTAAGTTGGTTCAACTTTACGAGACAACTCCTTTGTTTAACTTTTGTCTTGTGAAGTTGAACCAATCAAGCTGTCTCATAAAGTTGGTTAAGTAAGTTGAGTTGGTCAACTTAAATCAACTTTTTCCTAGGTTTTTTCTTTTAATATTCATTTATACATTTTCTTTCAGTCAGTAAATTTTATTTTCACTTGCAGAATGCCTGACATATTTGTTTGCTCTAGTGATATTTGGAATGAGGATGAACGAGAATATGTAGGCGGTAATTTAAGATGTTTGGACGTAAGAGATGACATTTGCTTTTAGGACTTCTTGTTGGAGTTGTATAATCTAAGTGGGATTGAGCCAAACAACCAAGATCTCACCTAATATGTCTATACAATTTTGGATCCAGGGTTACTATGTATTTATCAATGAAGTTCAAACTTATGTATGGTGATAGTGACTTAAAAAATCCTAGTTGCTCATACCAACCAAGCTTTTCATACAATTTAGTCCAAGAATATTCACCCCCTTATTATCCTACATAACCTTCCTTTTAACAAAATTATTCATCAGGTTATGCTACATTACTAACCCTGTTCGATATTAATGTTGCCCCATATAACCAATCTGATGACAGTTTCTTTGCTTATCCATACAATCCTTAGGATAATGATCCATCATCCTTAATGTACAATAAGGAGGATAATATTTGTGTAGATGGGGGGTTTGAGCATAATGTAAGTGATGAGAATGAGACAAAAGATGAAAAGTACATGCTAAAGGGTTTTTTTAGCATGATGTAGGAGAGGATAACGTGAACCAAGAGAAGAACATAGGTGAAGATGATTTAGACTATGAATGGGAATTGGATGATGAGTCTAATGAGACTTATGAGTCTGATGATCTGACTGAAGAGGATGATAGGGACGTTCGAATGGAGAGTGAGTATGTTAACCATCAATGGGAAGATACCAACCTGTACGTGGGAAATACTCAAATGGAACCTCCGAGTTCATGTCCTAAAGTGGCAATGATCGTGTCAAGTCAGATGTTTGAGAGCAAGAACATTGATATTAAGGTAGGGCATATATATCTCTAAGAGGAATAATTTTCATTTGCATTGTCTCTCTTCGCTATACGCCGAAATTTTGAACATAGGGTTAAGAAATCCACGAAAACACTACTGGTTGTTAAGTGTAGACATGATCCCTGTAATTGGAGGATTCGGGCTCGAAAGCTTAAGGATTCAGAGTTTTTCAAATTAACAAGGTATCAAGATGTCCATACATGCTCATAGGAATTAATGGATCACGACCACCGTCAAGCTAGAAGCAAGTTAGTTGGTCATCTAATTAAGTCCAAGTTCACGAACGTTAGTACGACTTATTGGCCAAAGGACATTATCTAGCTGCATTTTTCGTTGTGGATGGTGAAATGGAAAAGGTGTGGATATGGTTTTTTGAGTAGGTTAACGAGGCAGTTGGGGCTATATCTGAACTTGCCATTGTATCGGATCGTAAAGTAAGCATTGGCAAGGCAATCAATACGGTATTTCCTTCTACCTTCCATTGTTTCTGCATTCATCATGTAAGTCTAAACCTACTTAAGCATTCTGGGAAAAAAGCTCCCTCCTTGATTTCTTCCAAGCTGCAAAATCACCCATGAGACTACTTTTCAAGTACATTGAGCCAAAATTATCCCAATCAAAGGAGTGGCTCAATTCTTGGAGGAAATTGGATTTGAAAGTGGGTCAGGGTATTTCAATATGGATAAAGGTTCGATAATAAATAGAAATTGGATTTGAAAACTAATTTGACGGTGTAATATTTAATTATCTCAAGCAAAGTGTTAATATTAAATAGAAAACAAACATCGTTGAAGATAAACAAATATATTAATAAATAGCTTCGTTCATATATATTTGTACAGCAAATTGACATTTGAAGAAATCCATATTTGATTCTATCAACATCGAATATTACACCCAATTACAACATACTAAAAAGTCTTAGCAAACAATACACCACAATCTCCACTAACTGATTGTTATGGTGCATCCTCAACTCACTCCATCTCCCAAGGAGTCAATGGTAGTTGAAGGCGAGTCAACATCACACCCGCTCTATGAACTAACATAGGTACAACCGTTCGCATGACCACTGAATGATACTCCAGCTCTAGTAGAGGACATAGTCTCTTGTATGAATCCCAAACAACTAACCGTCCTCACACCATGCCTATCTTAACCAGGATCCAATATACGTCAAGTACGTTGTAAGGCATGTACTTGGCATCAACTGTGGAGCACAGAATACTATAATCAGCCATTTCGCCTCAAACATACTTCATTACTGTGCTTGCTTTATCCCAGTCATATGTCGTGGTGTATTTTGATTCCTAAACTTAGAGTATAGCTTATGTGGATGACAAAAGAAGTCTGTAAACAAAATTAGATATGATGAACATAAAAAAAATTTCATAGACAAAATTAGATATATGACGATAACTTACAATAACTCCTCTATCATCTATCGTGAACGAATGAATACCCTGGGTCGAAGACTTATCACTCAATATCTTGTTTCATAAGAATACGAACAAGGGATCCATAATGTACATGTGGAGCTTAAAATCTATTTTAATAAAGACTATCCAAAAAAAAAAAAGTAAAGAAGGAAAAAAACTTAAGATTGTTACCTTGTCATCTAACCATTAACCAGGATGAATTAGGGATTTCCACCAGTCATTCCCTTTCCTAGATAGTACACATAGTCACCAGGAGTTTGTCGGTGTTATTTCTGGAACGTGCGGTGTAACTGGAATAGGAATAGGAACTGGAATGGGTCATCCAGTATCTCAAATACCTCATGTTTCACCTTTAACTGAGCAGTTTCCTACTGTTCCTCCTAGGCCTAGAGGTTCTTTTGGCATTCCTCAGCTATTTTTAGAACAATCTAATGTTCTTGTGGATGTATCTTGCCACAAAAAACTATGAGGAACGTACTACGACATCTGAAAGCACATATTGACATCGTAAAAT
Source organism: Benincasa hispida (assembly GCF_009727055.1). Lineage (NCBI taxonomy): Eukaryota > Viridiplantae > Streptophyta > Magnoliopsida > Cucurbitales > Cucurbitaceae > Benincasa > Benincasa hispida. The sequence continues at coordinate 69,490,149 of NC_052351.1, read as the reverse complement.
TCTAACCTCAACAATTTCAGTAACTGAGGTTATGGATGTCTTGTCCTTTCGACTGGTCCTCCTCTTTTTATCCCCGTCCTCATCGTACCAGATTGGCTGAAATGAATAAACTTAATATAACAACGTACATAAAATATGTACAATACCAACCGGTTCGATCTCAGTAACTGATGGATTGTATGCCTTGTATCTACATTTTGTTCTCGGGCCTTGTTCAAGCGGACTAGGTATGATGACATCACTGGGAAGAACATATGATTACTATTTTAATAACAACATAAATTAGTAGAAATAGGAATTTTCCAGAGAGTAACTGATTTATCGAGTTTCACGTATCTTCGGTTCAGTGGACTCATCTGCACCACTCGCACCCGTACCCTAAACCCAATGATGAGGTCAAACTCATCCTTATCAAATGACACCCTAGACCCAAACAGATTAAAGGAAATTATGTTTGGTCTATCATCCACAACCTCCCTAGAAAGTAGGTGATGTATCAATTGTCCATTGAGGGAGAGAGTATTATCTAAGATGGGTCCAAATATGGTCTGTCTAAATATGTCTAACTAAACCCTCGTTAACTTCATACAGATCACCATACAGATCTTAGCCCGATGAGAACATGAAGATAATAAAGCTTTAAAGAATTATGCTGGCTCGATTCTCGACTCCATAATAATTACCTATACAGACACAAAACATGGTACAATGTTAAAATCCCTAGTGAAAGAAAAGACCCTTTAAAAGGACAAACTTATCGAGAAAGAAGTCAGAGATCCATAACGTCTTGTGAAGTTACTTCACGAGACAAAAAACAAAAATGAATCAACTTTACGAGACTATAGATTGTCTTTTGTGAAGCTACTTCATGAGACAAGAGATAGAAATGAATATAACTTTACGAGACTATAGATTGTCTTTTGTCTCACAAAGTTGAGTTCGTAAGTAAGTCTTTTCTCTCATAAAGTAACTTCACAAGATAAACTTACAATATTATAAGAGATAAAAGAGATAGTTTGTCGCTTGTCTCGTAAAGTTATAAGTTTTTCTTGTGAAGTTACTTCACGAGATAAAAGACAGAAATGAATTCTACGAGACTATAAACTGTTTTTTGTCTCATAAAGTTGAGTTCATAAGTAAGTCTTTTGTCTCGTGTAGTTGTCTTGTGAAGTAACTTCACAAGAAAAACTTACAACATTATGAGACAAACGAGATAATCTATTGTTTGTCACGTAAAGTTATAAGTTTTTCATGTGAAGTTACTTCACGAGATAAAAGATAGAAATGAACTCAACTTTACGAGATAAAAGACTTTTGTCTCTCGCAAAGTTGAGTTCATTTCTATCGTTTATCTCGTGAAGTTATCTCATGAAGTAACTTCACGAGACAAACTTATAACATTAGAGACAAACGATAGAGAGCTTTCAAGCTATTTTAGAAATTTTCCACTGTTGCAAATACTTTCATGAGACAAATATTTACAAAGTTATTCGCAACAACTTCACGAGACATTTGTCGTGTGAAGTTCCATGCACCTCAAAAAATTTGAAATCAAATCCAGACGAACACTTACCCCTTTACCCCACATAGGATATTTGTCTTGTGAAGTTCTTTTAAATTCGTTAAAGTTCAAAGGATGAAAAGGGGCTTTAGGTTTTTCACTACACATTCCTACCAGAAATCACATAGACTCCTCCATTTAAACAATAAAATTGATTAATCATTTAGAAAGAAAGAAAATGGAAAAGGAACTTGTGTAACTTTTGTCAAAATCTGAATCGCGTGAAGAGGAATGGAATACGTCCACGACCATAAAAGATGAGTCTTTTTTACAGAGTTAAGAGAGTCTTTGCGAGAAGAGAGTCCAACAATTGTTGAAGTTTTCACAGGAAGATGAATAGTTGACTCAATGAGATGAAAAAGAAGTAGAAAAATCCTAATTTTTACGGAAAGATGAATAAATTGATTTAAATTGAAGGACAAAGTTGTATTTTCACATGATGGACCCCAACTTAAAGTCTAAAAAGATGGAAAAGAAGTTAAAAAAAAATAAATTTTACAAATGAGATTACTTTTAAATTGAAAAAAACTTCGAGTCAAAGTGGTAATATCTCGAAACTTTTTCGTTTGCGTGAGAGAGACTAGAGAGTGAAGGAGTCTTTCCGTCTAGATTCAAAATTCTGAAGTTTCTTTCTCCCATCACATACGCACACACAAAACTTGATTTGACTTCGACCCAATCAAACATACATTCAAACACAACTTGATTAGACTTTGATTCTCCCTTTTATTTTTAATTCCTAAATGTTTCAATATCTTTAATCAAACACAATTCGAATAAATCAATTATTTCTTCAAATTACTTCAATTTTGGTTTCAAAAATCCAAAATTAAAGGGAAACCCCCAATAATTTTATGCTAATTAATTTCAATTTATGTGAAGCACGAGATGTTACAGTAATTCTACTGAACAAGAATTTGGTGGATCTTATCTAGCTAGCATTCTTTGTTGATTGTGTCACCCACCCCATGGTCGACATAATCATTTGACTCACATTCTTGCTCACAAAATTTTAAAAGACCAATGCAATTACTCATTTACATAAGTGATTTTTTGCATTAGTGTTGGTTGATTTGTTGTTCGACAAATACATACATAAATATATATCCATATGTACATATTTGTATTATCTTTATTCTGTACAAAGTGCTACCGGAAATTCAGAAATTCAAATTTTATAATTTAAATTCTTTCAAAGATAAAGTAGACTATACAAAATCAAAGTTATCCAAATTTATGATTTTTTGCCCTCTTAATAACCATTTGTTTTTTTTTTTTTTTTTTTTTTTTGAAAATCAAGCTTACCAATAAAATTTATATCCGTTAGTTTCTATGTTTTGTTGTCTCCATTTTAGAAGTATTTTCAAATCAAAAACCAAATATCGAACATTAAAACAAGTAGTTTCAAAAACTTGTTTTGGTTTTTGGAAAGTTGCTAAGAATTTAACTATTTAACTAGGAAATATGAAAATTTCTATATTGTTTGATTTATATAGTTTTATGATTTTCAGTTTGCACTCTTGAATCTTTTTCATCTACTTTGATTTATTTTAAATTATATCTTGATTAATTATGCATTACAATAGTTAAAAGTTAAACTACAAAAATCCCATTTCTTAGAGAAGAAAATAATTCAAACAAATTAATTAAACAACTTTTACAAAATTAATTAACAAATCTTGCCTATAAAAAAAAAGTTTGAAAATGTATACAAATGTAATTATATATTTACACACAAACATAAAAATTTAATCCACATTGGGTTGAGACAACTTGCCATTGTGGTAATTGGCCTATCAACTTGTTGTGGCATCATTGTAGGGCTAGTTGTATAAATTGAATTCAAGCAAAAAAATAATAGAATATGTAATACAAGGATAAAATAATTGCATATAGATCAAAAAATGGTAAAAGACTAAAAAAAACTCATGTCTAGCCACCATTTTGCTCGCTTCTTCCCAGTTTTCTCAAATTAAATGCTATCACTGATAGCAGCTATCAGTGATAGCCACTAATAGCTTCTATCAGCTACTATCGCTGATAGCTTCTATCAATTGCTATCGATGATAGTTGCTATCAGCGGTAGCTTTCAATTTGAGAAAAATTAATACAGCTTTTAATTTGCTATCAATTATCAGTAGCTATCATTAATTCACTTTCATCAATTGGAATCAACCTTGAAATATCAATACTTAAGGCTATCAGTGGCTATCAGTGATAGATTTATAAATAGTGATCAACTTTGAAAGAAGACCAACAACTTTGATTACCACAGTAGCTATCACTAATAATCTTTTATCATGGCTATCACTGATAGCAGCTATCAGTCGCTATTACTGATAGACTTTCATCAATTAGAATCAACCTTAAAATCTTACTACTTAAGGCTATCAATGATAGACTTCTATAACTGGTTATCACCTTTCAAAGAAACTCGATATATAGATATCACCTAAGTTCTATCACCGATATCACTAACATCACTTATATTGTGGTTATCAATGATAGCTTCTTTCACTGATAACATCGATATTATCAATGATCTCATTGATATCATGGTATCAGTGGTAGTTCTCTATCACCGATAACATGCTATCAGTGGTAGCTTCTATCACCGATAACATGCTATCAGATAGCTTCTATCACTGATAACGTTTTATCGGGTAGCTTCTATCATCGATAACATGCTATTAGTATTAGCTTCTATCACTATTAACATGCTATCAATAGTAGCTTCTATCAATCATAGCCACTGAACACCTTTTTGCCCCTTTCTTGATCTTCCCAAACATTTATAAGTCCATTTTCTTTTCGATGATAGCTTTTATTACTGATAAACATGCTATTAGTGATAACTTCTAGGCATTTCACATACATTTTAGTTCGAGATTCAACTTTATTAATTAAACTCACTAAGTTGGCTATCAATGATAGATTTCTATAAGTGGCTATTAACTATGAAAATATAATCAAAGATTAAGCTATCAATGATAGAAAATATTAGTGACTATCACTGATAGACTTTCATTTGTTATTTATATATATTATTTGTTATAATAATCAAACTTGATGATTGGTTTGTTGGTGCTAAGTCATTTATGAATTGAGTACTTTCATGTCTTGGATATGAAACTCAGCCTCATAATTCTTGTGAAAAAAAAGGTGGAAGAAGAAAAAATTCAAATAAATGAAAGAAAAATTTTAAAAATAAGAGAAAGAGAAGAAGCAAAAAGGAAGGAAAGAAAATTAAATAGAAAAAATGAAGTAAAAATCGGAGAAATGAAAGAAAATTAAAAAAAAAAAAAAGGGAAGGAGCAAAAATATCGGAGAAAGAAAAGAAAAGAAAATAATAAAAAAGAAAGAGAAGAAAAATAATTGGAGAAACGAAAGAAAATAAAATAGAAAAAAAAAAGAATAAGTAAAAACTAAAGAAAGAAAATAAAAATAAAGAAAGGAACAAAGAAGGAAATGAAAGAAAAGAAAAAGAAAGGGATAAAAAGGAAGTGAAAGAAAATAAAATAAAATAAAAAATAAATAAAAAAAAACAAAAACAAAAATCAGATAAAGTAAAGAATAAAATTAAAGAAGAAGAAGAAGCAAAAATTGAGGGAAAAAAATGAAAAAATGGGAGGGAAAAGCAAAAATCAAAAGAAAGAAAGAAAATAAAAAGTCTAAAAAAAATGTACAACAAGATAAGACAAAGGAGGGTGAAATTAGAAATTTAAAAAAAATCAAAGATTGATTAGTTAACTCATCTATATTTGTAAATATTTTAAATATGTAATATATTTTTAGATTTTTTCTCTTATTCTATTATGGATTACAAATATCTGTCATTGTATCCATGCAAGACCCTCCAATTTCATGCTATCAACACAATAACATAAATTTCATATTCATATGATATTATGAAATAAAAAGGGAGTAAGGGTTGTTATGCATAATCATTTTTTAAAAAACCCAGGATATAATTTTTTTTATAAAAAAAAACTAGGGTTTAGGAACAAATTTAGTTAATATGTATGTGTTATCATATTTTTTTATATATATAGGAAAAATTTTCACGTTAAACTATTTACAGAAGTAGTACAAAAAAAATTGATCAATTTCTATCAAAGTCTATCAGTGATAGACTTCTCAGTTTCTATCACTTATAGACATCAACCTCTATCAAAGAAAATTAAAATTTTGTTATTTTATGTAAATAATTTTCCTTATTTTTTTATTTTTGAAAATCTTCTATTTTTTTGAAAAAAAAAATCAAGAATTGTTACAACCCTTTTTCCTTGATGTGTTTGCCTTATTATTATTATTATTATTTTACATAAAGGGTTTGCCCAAAATCTCACATCTTCAATGTATGGAGGTATAACAAATCATGTTGATAGAACTATATTATAATATAGTTGTACACTTTTAATTGCAATTATAAATGTGCATAGTTTATATATTTGTATTATTGAATAAAGTCCACAAAATAAATTGTGCAGTTTTAAAAAAAAAAATACAACAATTGTAATGAGTAGCACTATTAAAGCCAATAATTAAGTTTATAGTAATATTTTGAAAGAAATTATAAATATAGTAAAAATTTATCAATGATAGACTCTATCATCAATGGATTTAAGTAAATAATATAATCTAACTTCGAAAGTTAAATCTAAATTTTGTTATATCTGTTTTTTTATATTGTACTCTATTTGCTATGAATTTGCTAATATGCTAGGAAAATATTGTTTGAAATGAAAAAAAAAATGTGTAAATTTTAGAGGTAGAACAAACCTCCACAACATCAAATGTAGTTTTTGTGGAATGAAGGAAGAGAGAAGTTGAGTAGTGGCGTAGTTGTGATGCCAAGGAGAGAAACAATCCTTGTTGGGGTATCCAATGTCATAGCCAGCATTGATATTTATTTAAAAAAAAAAATTGTAATGTACTAAATGATAATCGAAACATAGCTCAATTGTGTAAAATGTATTCTCCATCATATTAATTTATATAATGTGATGTATAATTTCGAACGGTTCAAGGCCTGATTTACTTGTTTTGAATCGGTTCATTATTTTCTTTATGTAATATTTAGGTTTTTTATTAATTAGATTAATATAAGAGTTATATTAATTTAATTAATTATTTAAGTGTATAATCCCAGTCCAATAATTTTTTTTATTAATTATGCATTTGTGTATGATTTTTATTTAAATATATATGTCATATAATATTAAATCCCACCATAGGTAATGCATTTAATTTCATGCCTCATTTATATTATAATTTTTATAATATATGTTTAATTGCATGATTTAATTTTATAGCATGTAGTATAAATGTTATAATATATGTATGTATGCATTAATAATATATACATGCCTCAATTATATTATAAGAGTTATAATATATAATATGGATGTATGTTTAAATGTATGTTATTATTTAATTTCATTACTTTAGTATATAATTGTTATGTATGTTAGTAATGAAGTGGAAGTGCACGAAGCATGTCACCACTTTAGGATAATTTATAATTGTTATAATATTACCTAAGTATGCTTAACTTGCAATATATGGTGTTAATTTATTTCTTTTGCTTATAATTATCATAACAAAATGAAATTAGAAATTAAAATCAATAAAGCAGTATTACATGCAAACCTTAGGTTAAAATCATCTTTTAAAATTGTTTTAAAATATGATTCATATAGACATAAAATCACATTTCTAATGAGATTAGAAATTTAGTTTAATCTTTTAATTGGTTTAATATAATTAAATTGGTTTAATTAAAAGATTAACATTGTAACAAATGTATCTATAAGGGATATTTTGTCTAAAACTAGTTCTATCTAGGTTGAGGTATTTAAGTTGACGGAAACATAACACCCCTACCTGGGAACTTACCTAGAAAGGTGAATTAGATAGATTTGTTACAAGGATGCTATTATTGGTTAACTTTTTTTAAGTTGTTTAATGAACCTTAATATAAAATAGTTTAACTATACAAAGCAAATGTTGTTTTTGGGCAAATTAAACAATCACTTAGTTAAAATTAGTAGTCGGATTTTCCTAAGTTAATTAACCCTAGGTAAAATGCTCAGTGAAAGAAAAATAGGGTATATGATACTCTATTTTATCCTCTCCATGTTTCTCCCTAAAAGTTCACCCCGTAAGATCTATACTCGGTCTCAAGGCACTTTGAGTGTTCCCCTATGGATGGTGTTTGTATAGATCAATGTCAAGGTGAATGGAGAAAGTGTTTATAATAAGTGGGAGCAGAACATGTCACAACACATCCCTCGGCCTCTCTCATTATTTTGCAGTAAAGTTTCATGCACGGACTCGTAGCACCTTGAGTGTCCCCCTACGGATGGCATTTTTACATGATGTTTTATTCAAACTCCAAAAATGGATAAGGGTTACTTTAGTTTTTGCCCCAATCAGTTTTTTCCTACGGTTGGCTCATTGGGTCGAAACTCTAGAATCTTAAATGAGGGGTTACACTTACAAGAATTGTTAAGCGAGTTTAACAGTTTCTAGACAGAACAATGGTGACTGATAGTTACAGTAACAAAGACTTGTTCTATTTATTGGTTGAGATTGTCTTATTTTAGTAAAGGGGCACCTGATCACATCATTGCAAAAAAGATGTCACTTAGGATACATTAGATTATTTTGCTAAAATTGATTGATTTTTCTAAGTGATTTAATGCAAATAGACTAATATAAATAATTTGTATGGTTTCAACAAATTTATTCATAATGACTTCTGTGACTCTTAATTTACTCATCACCGATAGACAAACGGGTGATAATTACACAACTTGAAAAAACACAATCAACACTATCTTCATCATTGATAACCTCTAGTTTGTCCTAATGAAGGAACATCTTCCCATTCCAGTTTTAAATTCTGCTCAAAATATTGGAGAAGCTTATGAGCGATGGACACGGACAAACAAGAAGGCCCGAACGTACATCTTCGTAGGCCTTTCTGAAGTCCTAGCCGAAAAGCATGAGCCCATGCTCATGGATCGTGAGATCATGAAATCCCTGATGGGAATGTTTAGATAACTGTGCGCACAGCTCAGGCACAATGCTCTAAAATATATCTTCAATGCTCATATGCAAGAAAGGGCATCTGTTAAAGAACATGTTCTTAACATGATGGTCCATATCAACGTGGCAGAGAGGAATGGGTTCGTCATCAATGAAGCCAGTCAGGTTAGCTTCATCCTGGAAACTTTACCTAAAAGTTTCCCACAGTTCTGTAGCAATGTTGTTATGAACAGGATGGATTACAATCTGACCACCTTACTCAATGAGCTACATAGCTTTCAATCATTGATGAAAACTAAGGAACAGAAGAGTGAGGCAAATGTTTCTTCATCTTCTAAGAAGTTCTTCAAAGGTTCGACTTCTGGGACGAAGTCTATGTCTTCTTCTTCCAGTACCAAAAACTGGAAGAACAAGAAAGGTGGAAAAGGTAAAGTTAACCCACCAGCTGCTGCCCAGAAGGGCAAGAAGGCCAAGCAAGATAAATATGATTTTCTTGTTTTGGAATCCTATTTAGTGGAGAATGATGATTCAATCTGGATAATTGATTCGGGAACTACTAACCATGTTTGTTTTTCATTTCAGGGAATTAATTCTTAGCGGCAACTGAAAGTTGGGAAAATGACGATGCGGGTTGGAACTGGGCACGTCGTCCTAGCTACAACAGTGGGAAGACTTCGATTTTGTTTATAGAAATGATATGTTATACTAGATAATGTATTTTTGAGTCCAAGTTTGAAAACGAATATGATAATCTTTATGTGCTAAGACCATTAGCAACTAAATCCTTCCTTAACATTGAAATGTTTAAAACTGCAGTGACTCAAAAGAAAAGACTTAGAATTAGTAATAATGTAATTTCAATAATTTTATTATTTGAAATTTCAGTAATTGTTATTAGTTTTGGACTTCAAGTGTAAGTGCGGGAATTTAATTGTTGGGGTGAAATTATTCAATTTGGAAATTGATAGCATGAATTATTTTTCTTTTAAAAAGAAAAGGAATTTAATAATATAAAATGGAATAAGGAAAAGAATAAAGTATAATTATACTTATTTCCTTTTTAGTTTTTATTATTATTTTTTTTTTTAATAAAAAATCAAATCCCCTTTCTTCCTCACACATCCAGCACCCCCCTTGAGAAAACCTAGCTGTCGACTCAACTCGTGACCACGTCGCCTTCAGCCATCGGCGTCTGCCCGACGTCGGTCCAAGCCGTCTCTGTCACCGCCGACCCAGCCATTCCCGCTGCATCATTGCAGCTTCCCAGCCCCGCCCTCCAGATCCGCGCATCTGCCGCCCCTCTGCCGGAAACCCAACCTTGTTTGCCGCTTCAGCCATCGTTTCAAGTCCTCTCCATTTACAGACTCACGCGACCTGAAGCCACCCTAGTTCACCGTTCATCCGAACTGACTAGCGTCGCTCCAGACGCGTTTGCACCGGAGTCGTCGTAGCACAATCGACCGGATCTGCATCGGATTCTTCCTGTCTCCGCCATCGTTGCTCGTGCCATCATCAGATTTGTCAACTTGGGTAAGATTTCTATTGGTTGGGGTTGTTTTCAATTGATTCTTGACTGCCCATTTACTGTTGGCACCAATCAATTGAGGCCTTTATATGTCAACCTTGGATTCATGTTCTTGAAGGTATTAAGGTATTGTTTGGTGAAGTTGGAGTTGTTTAGCAGATTTGGGACGCTTCATATCACACCGTGGTTGAGTTTACTCGGATTTTTGGCAATACTTGGAGTATGTGCGAGTAAACATTGGATTAATTTTAAAACTTGGTTGCGTTCTTATGTCAAGGTCTTACTGGGAGTTGCTGATTTCGTTGGCTGTCTGAAATTGTCTGCAGATTTTCGATTTAGGTAAAGTTAAATCGAAGATCTTTAAATAATTTGGTTAATTGGAGTTAAGACCCAAAATATCGATTTAAATATTGGATTTATCTTAAGTGTTGCTTGCCTTAAAAAGGATAAGCTTGCTTGAGTTTCTTTGGATTTAACTTTGAGGTAAGTAATCTTACTACTGGAACTGCCCACGGGCCAGGCATTAGATGTATGCTAGCATGATAAATGAATGTTATGGCAGAATGACAGCATGATAGATTGATAGTATAACATGATCAAAGTATGTTCTGTTACGAGATCTGAATTATTTAATAGACACTTGAATGCTAGTATGAGATGGTATGTGCTTCCATGGTTGTATTTGATCTGATGATGTTGAGATATACATGTATGTTGTAGAACCATGATGTTGAGGTATATGTGTATGTTATAGAGTCATGATGTTGAGGTTTATATGTATGTCATAGGTTCGTACAGTGTTGATTGTGATGTTGAGACTGTGCAAATATCCTTACTGATTAGTTAGATGCCCATTAGATTTTATGTTTCCTTCAGGATTCACCAGTTTGTGTTTCCTTCGGGATTCACCAGTTTGTGTCTCCTTCAGGATTCACCAGAGGTAGTGGGCATACTTAACTACAGTAGGATAGGACTCAGTCTTCTTCTTGTTTCATGTGTATATGTGTCCCATGAAGACTAGAGCAGTTTATATGTTTTACCAGAGGTGGGTATCTAAGGACATAGGCTCCCAGCCTGACCCAGTAGTGGGGTTACTTACTGAATATTTTATACTCATTCTTTTTCATGTTGTTGTTTCAGGTAAGGGTAGAGATGCGTCTGCGATGGACAAGTGGAATTCGTGATCGAGCCACTGGGACTAGTTTTTACGCTTCCATTCATGAGATTTAGAGTCATTTTCATGTTCCTCTTAACTTTTAGTTTTTATGTTTAAAACTTACTTTTTAAGAATCATTTTTCAGACTTATTTATTATCCTTTATGATTTATGGGTACCATACTATTGTTTTAGTATTTTAATTTAATGAAAGTCTTTTGAATTTACCTTATTTAATTAGCATTTATTTTGCCATAACCGAGTGTCGTTTTGAGTTCTATGCATGCATGTATTTAGTAACGACCTAACTTAACTCCTAGGCGGTCGGGTCGTAACAGAAAATGTCCAACTTTGACACCTGAGATTAGGACACATCAATCTCAATAGGATTGAGAGATTGGTAAAGAATGGACTTCTATGCGAGTTAGCAGAAAATTCTTTATCTGTATGTGAGTCGTTCCTTGAAGTCAAAATGACTAAAGGATCTTTTACCTGAAGAGGTCATAGGGCCAAAGAACCCTTAGAGCTAGTACATTCAGACCTCTGTGGTTTGATGAATGTAAAAGCAATATGAGGGTTTAAATATTTCATCACCTTTACTGATGATTATCAAGATATGGATATGCTTATTTAATGCAACATAAGTTTGAATCCTTTGAAAAGTTCAAAGAGTTTAATGTCGAAGTTAAAAATGCATTGAATAAAACAATTAAGACATTTTGATCTAATCGAGGTGGAGAGTTTTTGGATCTTTCATTCCAAAACTATTTGATAGTGCATGGAATAGTATCCCAACTCTCAGCACCTGGACACCTCAGAAGAATGGTGTATCATAAAGGAGAAATCAAACGTTGTTGAACATGGTTTGGTCTATGATGAGTTACACTTCCTTACCTTATTCGTTTTGGGGTTTTACAGTACAGACTGCAACGTATATTTTGAACTGTGTTCTATCCAAGAGTGTTACGAGAACAACTTTTGGAGTTATGGAATGGCCGTAAAGCTAGTTTACGTCATTTTAGAATCTGGGGTGTTCCAGTACACGTGGTTGAGGTAAATCCTAAGAAACTGGAACCTCGTTCAAAATTGTGCCTATTTGTAGGCTATCCCAAAGGAACAAGAGGTGGTTACTTATTTGACCCTAAAGAAAATAAAGTGTTTTGTGTCAACAAACATTACTTTTCTAGAAAAAAAAACCACATAAGGGAGCACAAGCCCCACAGCAAAATAGTGTTGAGTGAAATTTCCAAAGAAACTACTGAAACTTCAACAAGAGTTGTTGAAGAACCCAACATCTCAACAAGAGTTGTTGTAACTCCCTCCCATTAATTAGTTTAATATAATTAAATAATATAAAATATATAAATAGATAATTTAATATATATTAATATGATAGCTACCTTATCATATAATATATATTAAACTATATGATATATCAAATATAACATATAACCTATAGTTTTAATACTGTATCATATACAATATAACCTATAGTTTCTTTTCTCTCACTAATGACATTTAATATAAACCATATTTATATTAAATCTAATAATATGAATCTAATTCACATAATTAATATTTGAATCATATTCAAATATTTATTTCTACTCAAATAAACTTTATATTATAATGTATCAAATACATTATAACAATTATATCACATATAATTAAAATTTAATTAATTATATCATATATAATTAATTCCCTCAATTAATTTAAACAATTCAAATTAATCCAAAACTGATTCTCATTAAATCCTGTTGAGCTACCGAGGGAACCTCATGGACCTATAGCTTGAAGCTCCAACGATACGTGAATAATTAATTAAATTATTTACAATTCGTTAATTGTTGTGCACTCCATTAAAGACCAACAATTCCACTCTTTGCACTATAAATATATTTATGTGTTCATTGGATATAACCAATCAATAGTACGATGACCCTTCAAAAATTACTTGTAAATACAAATGGGCCCCCACTTTGCCCTTATTGTTACATCTAACTCCATAAGTACCGCTGATCCCTCTAATGAATAATAAATCATAGTTCAACTATCATCAAACCCCTCTTGGGCCAGGAATCGGTGTGGCGCCACATTGTTCAAGTCTTAGAATCAGCCTTTAGGGGAGCAATTTAGCTACTTGCCCCGATAATGGGGAAGGAATGAATTCCATCTTGTGTAGTGTTCCCAGCTCTCCAATTAGACGAATCCTCAGAATGGTAGGCTCGTTGAGTCGGTGATCTGGCTACTTTCACATACAAATGAAAAGACCGCCCTCATAGGCAGGAGTTCACAACTCACTCAAGATTCAGGTCATGTTACCTATGGTCGTCCTGGTGAAATGTAAGTCTCACATGTCTCCACATGAATGATCAGGATCATATCATTTGTAGCACTTTACAACAATTGTGACATCTACAAAACTGGCCATACTCGTAGTGTCGCCAGAATAAGGTAATGATTAGGATCATATCATTTGTAGCACTTTACAATAATTGTAACATCTACAAAACTGGTCATACTCGTAGTGTCACAAGGAAAAGGTATCCAGCCTTATCCATCTACTACAGACCATTTAGATTATCTCTTAAACATGATCTACCCGTATATCTCAACATACATGTTTAAGCTACAAGATAACATTAGATGTTAGTTTAATGGTTTGTGGTTAAGGCAACTAAGTTTGAAATAAAACATCAAATATTTTATTAGATAAATAAAATGTTTGTAAATTACAAATACAAACTATAGAACCCTATGAGATTCAAGGCATAAACCCTAACAATCTCCCACTTGACCTAAAGCTAGTGGAGTGTATAGTGTAAAAGTCAAACTGTAATACAAAGTACAAAAAGCAATAAACCAAGGCATAAACTGTCGGCACAAAATCTCCCACTTACCCTAGTCTAAACATGGTCTGTCCCTTAGACCCATACTCTGCAGGTGACCCTCAAACACATTAGTCGTGAGGGCCTTTGTAAACAGATCAGCAACATTATGCTCTGAAGCTATTTGCATGACAATCACATTTTCTCGATGCACAATCTCTCGGATGAGATGATACTTCCGCTTGATGTGTTTGTCTCGCTTGTGACTTTTAGGCTCTCAGAAATTAGTCACAGCACCACTATTATCACAATAAAGTGTAATGAGCTTTGACATGTCTAGAACAACTTCCAGATCTGTCAAGAATTTCCTAAGTCAAACAACTTCCTTAGAAACTTCACAAGCCGCTACATACTCGGCCTCCATAGTGGAGTCAACAATGCACCCTTACTTGGTGCTCCTTCATACTATTGCCCCTCTGTTAAGAATGAACACTGATCATGATGTGGATTTCGTAGAATCCTTATCAGTCTGAAAATCAGAGTCCGTGTATCAGTTAGGATCAGTTCCTTAGAACCATACATAAGCATGTAATCCCTCATTCTCCATAAATACTTGAGGATATTCTTAACGGCGGTCTAATAATCAAATTTTGGATTAGACTGATATTTATTGACTATCCCCACCACATAGAAGATGTCAAGTCTAGTACATAACATCGCATACATTAGGCTGCCAACCACCGATGCATAGGGGATTGTCTCATCTCCTCAACCTCTTGAGGTATCTGAGGACACAGTTCCTTAGACAATATCACTTCATGCCTGAAAGGCAGTAAGCCTCTCTTGTAGTTCTGTATCGAATACTTAACAAGCATCTTGTCAATATATGATGCTTGAGACAGAGCTAGCGTTTTGTTCTTTCAATCTCTAAAGATCTAAATTCCTAAAACAAACTGGGTCTCTCCCAAATCTTTCATTTGGAATTGGGTCGCTAACCAGTTCTTAACTTCAGTCAGTAGACCTACATCATTTCCAATGAGTAGGATATCATCTACATATAATACTAAGAAAGCTACTGAACTATTGATGATCCTCTTGTATATACAAGGCTCATCAACATTTTGATCAAAATCATAATATTTTATCACAGTATCAAACCTTATGTTCTAAGGTCAAAAAGCTTGCTTCAGTCCATAAATGGACCGATTAAGCCTACAAACTTTTTCTCTTCAACTTGGGTTATGAATCCCTCAGGTTGCTCCATATAAATGGTTTCCTTAAAATTTCCATTCAAAAAGACAGTTTTCATGTCCATTTGCCAGATCTCATGGTCATAATATGAGGCAATGGACAGAAGGATTCTGATGGACTTCAACATGGCATAGGGCAAGAAAGTCTCCTCATAGTCGACTCCCTCAACCTAGGTATAACCCTTTGCCACCAGTCTAGCCTTGAAGGTTTGCACCTTTCCATCAGCACCCCGTTTTCTCTTGTAGATCCATTTGCAACCTATAGGTTTTACCCCATCAGGTTGATCGACAATATCCCATACTTAATTGAAGTACATTAACTCTATTTCGAGATCCATAGCTTTGATCCACTCATCTTTGTCAACATTCTCCATTGCCTTCTCGTAAGACAATGGATCCTCAACATCTCCGTCAACTACCATAGCTAGGATTTCAGTTAAACCCATGTAACGGACAGGTGGGTTTGCAACCCTCTCATCGTTACTGGGTATAGTGTATGCCCTTGTTTATTGTATTTTGTACTATCTTTGTATTGTACATTAGTCTCCCTAGGCTTTAGGATAAGTGGGAGATTGTTGGGAATGGTGTCCTAAATCTCCTTGTAATCTCGTAGTTTGTAAACTCTGTATAAACATATTGTTATTAATAAAATAAATGTTATTTTATAAGTATTTACTCAATCCAATAAACTAAGATCCAGGGTTATTTTATATAAATTTAAACGAGTATGTAAAGACATACAGATGAATCTTGTTTAAATAATAACCTAAATGGTCTGTAGTACATAGATAAGGTTGGGTACCTATATCCTGGTGACACTACGGATACGGCCCGCTTTGTAGATGTCACAAATGTGGTAAAGTGCTACAAATGATCTGATTCTGATCATTCATGTAGAGACATTCGAGTAAGGATATCATATACAAAGAGTTTGTATGAGACAGAACCACCAAATGATTGGTCTCTTTATATAACACCGTTGATAATAGAGACTTACATTTCACTAGAATGACCATAGGTGACATGACCTGAATCCTGAATGAGTTGTGAACTCCTGCTCATGAAGGTTGTCCTTTTATTTGTATGGGTGAGAGTGGTCAGATTGTTAACTCAATAAGCCTACCATTTTGGAGATTCCTCAGCTTCACAGGACAGAATTCACTTCTTCCCCGATGCAGTAGTTTGTGAAGGGTCATCGCACTATTTGATTGGTTATATCCAATGGACAAGAAAAATATATTTGTAGTGTGAAGAGTGCAGCTATCGGTCTTTAGTGGAGTGCTTGGCAGTTAACAGATGGTGGATATCGTGATTAAAGAGTTTAGTCAGTTATTCAAATATCGTTGGAGCTTCAAGCTACAGGTCCATAAGGTCCCCTTGGTAGCTCAATAGATTCAAATTGAGAATAAGTTTTTGGGTTAGTTTGAAATGTTCAAATTAACAAGAGGAAATTTGATTATATATAATATAATTATATTAATTCAATTATATATGATATAATTGATATGATGTATTTGATACATTATTATTTGACTGGAGAAGTTAATATAAACATGATTTATATTAAATGCCATAAAATAGAAAAGAATTATGGTTTATATGTTGCATATGATACAATATTAAAACTATAAGTTATAAATATAATATGATAAGTTAGTTATTGTATTTATTTATAATTTATAATTATATGATAATTGATATTTCTTTTTTCAATAATTGACCTTAGTGGGTGGTTATACACTGTTTTAATGGTAACTGTGAGATAAAAAGAAACTAGATTTCAAAATCTCACACAACACACAACAACAAGTTATCAGATTACTAATCAAAAGACCATACGATAGAATCGAGTTTACTATCATATCAGATTAACTATCGAGTGTCTAAATGATAGGATCGAGTTTACTATACGATAGTACTCATTTACTAAACAATCAAGCGTCGAGTCTATACAATAGACGTCATGTACTACACGAATGTGTGATGCATACTCGATCGACTACTCCAATCCATCCCTCTACCCAAAATCAACCAGAGCCCACAACTTCTGGAATCTCACACCGAGAATACCAAGTTAATCTTGTGGTAGTGTCCATCTGTTCGAGTATTGGGTTATAGTCATTGCTGGTATTTGAGGGAGATCAAGTTCGAGTTCTTGATCATTGCGTTCGAGTTTGATCGAGGGAAATACATGAAGAAAGAGTTCTTCAAAGGTATTTTCTCTCTTATCCTTTGTATTTGTTTCGAAGCATGTTGTAATTTATTGATTAATGCATAATCGTTTCTGTATGATTGTAAATGATTGAGTTCTTTCACAATGGAGTTTGGAACGATTCGCTTCCACTCAAAGGTCCTCTATAATTATAGTTCCTTCACCCACTGCGTCAAGGTTCCCTTAACATTTGAGGTGGATATGATCTACTAGATGACCCAACTTCAACAACTCTTGTTGAGGTATTGGATTTTTCAACAACTCTTATTGAAGGTTCAGTAGTTTCTTTGGAAAGTTCGTTCAACACAATCTTACTTTGGGGCTTGTGCTCCTTTATATGGTCTTCTTCAAGAAAAGTAACGTTTATGGATACAAACACTTTGTTTTATTTTGGGTCAAACAAGTAATCACCTCTTGTTCCTTTGGGGTAGTCTACAAATAGGCACAATTTTGAATGAGATCCAATTCCTTAGGATTAGCCTCAAGCACATATGCTGAGTAACCCTAGATACTGAAATGACATAAACTAGCTTTACGACCATTCCATAACTTCCAAGGTGTTCTGATAACACTCTTGGATGGAACAAAATTCAAAATATATGCTACAGTCTCTACTCCATAACCCCAAGACGAGTCAAGTAAGAAAGTGTAACTCATCATAGACCGAACCATGTCAAACAGGGTTCGACTTCTCTTTTCTGATACACCATTTTGCTGAAGTGTACCAGATGATGAGAGTTAGGATACAATTCCATGTTCTATCAAATAGTTTTGGAATGTTAGATCCATAAACTCTCTACCTCGATCAGATTGAAATATTTTTATTGTTTTATTTAATGCATTTTCAACTTCAGCCTTGAATTCTTTAAATTTTTCAAAAGATTCGGACTTATGTTGCATTAAATAAACGTACCCATATCTTGAATAAATATCAGTAAAAGTGATGAAATATTTATAACTTCTCATAGCTTTTACATTCATCAAACCACAGATGTCTGAATGTACCAACTTCATAGGTTATTTGGTCGTGTGACCTTTTCCTATAAAGGGTATTTTAATCGTGACTCACACACAGGTAAAGAATTTCCTTCTAACTCGCTTAGAACTCCATTTTCCACCAACCTCTCAATCCTATTAAGATTAATGTGTCCTGATCTTAGATGCCAAAGTTGGGCATTTTCTTTAGGAGAATTTTAAGTCTTGTATGTTTCGTTACCGTAGTTGACATCTCAGTGTTATAAAGAGCTTTAGTAACTAACGACCTTAGCACATATAAATTATTTTCCAGTTCTGCTGAACAAATATTGACACCATTCTTAGAAATAAACACTTTATTTACAAGAAAAGTAATACAATGTGATTGTTCTAGCAAACACTTTATAGAAATTAAGTTCCTCTTTAAACCAGGAACTATATATAAATTTTTTAGTAAAATGAATTTATTCTATAAAGTCAATTGGAGACCTCCCACTGCCACAGCTGAAACGATGTGCCCAGTTCCAACCCGCATCGTCATCTCACCAGCATGAAATTGCCACCAAGAACTAATTCCCTAAAACGAAGATCAAACGTGGTTTTGTTGGGATTGGTGTCCTAAATCTCTTTGTAATCTCGTAGTTTATAAACTGTGTATAAACATATTGTTGTTAATAAAATAAATATTATTTTATCAACATATACTCAATCCAATAAACTAAGATCTAAGGTTATTTCATGTAACTTAAACAAGTATGTAGAGACATACAAGTGGATCTTGTTTAAATAATAACCTAAACAGTCTGTAGTAGATGGATAAGACTGGGTACCTTATCCTGGTGACAGTACGGATATGGCCCGCTTTTTAAGTGTTACAAGTGTTGTAAAGTGCTATAAATGAATGATCAGGATCATATCAATTGTAGCACTTTACAACAATTGTAATATCTACAAAGGGGGTCATACTCATAGTATCACCAAGATAAGGTATCCAACCTTATCTATCTGCTACAGACCATTTAGGTTATCACTTAAACATGATCCACCCATATGTCTCTACATACATGTTTAAACTATAAGATAACCCTAGATGTTAGTTTAATGGTTTGTGGTTAATGCAACTAAATTTGAAATAAAACATCAAATATTTTATTAGATAAATAAAATGTTTGTACATTACAAATAAAAACTATAGGACCCTACAAGATTTAAGGCATCAACCCCAACAGTATGTAGACGATATCTTACTCATTAAGAATGATGTAGGTCTACTGACTTCAATTAAGAACTGGTTAGCGACCCAATTTCAAATGAAAGATTTGGGAGAGGCTCAGTTTGTTTTAGGAATTCAGATCTTTAAAGATCGAAAGAACAAAATGCTAGCTCTGTCTCAAGCATCATACATTGACAAAATGCTTGTCAAGTATTCGATGCAGAACTCTAAGAGATGTTTTTTTACCTTTTAGGCATAGAGTTATATTGTCTAAGGAACAGTGTCCTAAGACACCTCAAGAGGTTGAGAAAATGAGACGGATCCCCTATGCATCAACTTTTGGTAGCCTAATGTATGTGAAGTTATGTACTAGACCTAACATCTGCTATGCAGTAGGGGTTGATGCCCTAAATCTCTTAGGGTTCTCTAGTTTGTAATTATATTGTACAACATATTGTTTATCTAATAAAATATGTGATGTTTTATTTGACATTTAGTTGCATTAAACCCACAAACCAATAAACTAACATCCAAGGTTATCTTGTAGCTTCAACATGTATGTAGAGACATACAGGTGGTTCATGTTTAAGTGATAACCTAAATGATCTGTAGTAGATGGATAAGGCTGGATACCTTATCTTAGTGACACTACGAGTACGGTCCACTTTGTAGATGTTACAGTTGTTGTAAAGTGCTATAAATGATTTGATCCTGATCATTCATGTGGAGACATGTGAGTAAAGGTATTATATACAAAGGAGTTTGTATAAGACCAGACCACAAAATGTATATAATGTTGTTCATAATAAAGACTTATATTTCACCAGGATGACCATAGGTAACATAACCTAAATCCTGAGTAAGTTATGAACTCCTGCCTATAAGGCAATTCTTTGATTTGTATGGGTAAGAGTGGCCAAATCGCCAACTCAACAAGGCTACAATTTTGGGGATTCATCTGATTGGGAAGTTGGGAACACAGCTACATGATAACAAGTAAAAATGCACGTTATTACAACACAAAGTTATAAAACAATGTAGGATCGCATTGATAAAAATATACAATATTGCGTTCAAAAGCATTAAGTTCACAATATTATGATCGCATGCGCCCATCACATTAAAACAGTTAACTTATGTAATTTTGTGCAAAATATGCATTGACGCAAGGCGGAAAATGCGATCCAAAGAAATCAACAGCCGAGCGCATTAAGAGATTGTGTTAACGCAAGGCTATGCGATCATTTGCGCTCGTGAATATCTGCTCAAGAAGGTTGTTGCATAGAGCCGTCGCATCTTGGTGGGCGCATCTGGGTGAAAAGCATAATAAATCATGATGGGACAGAAAGCTGATAACAGTCGACTCCAAATTAAGTTGACAAGCCGTTAACGACCTACTGTAGCAAGTACACTCAACTTTTCGTTGACAAATATTCAGCGCATCAAACAAAGAATTAATGTCATCCCATCAGTGCAATCACAAAAGAGAAGAAGCCTTTCACCCAAAAACTCTATAAATACCAGAGGCCACCTTCAGTAAAGGAGTTCATTCAGTTAGATAATTTTCTCTACAGATAGAAGTAGCCTTGTTCATAGTTTTTATATATTTAGAAGGCAGAGCGAGAGAAGGGGAGAGACACCAGAAGATTGCTCTGGTCAGCTCGAGAGAGAACCCAGGAGGCGTGGAAAAATGGAGAGAGGGTCGACTCTTGCGAGAGCAAGATTATCTTTTGAGCAGAGTAGAGAAGAACAATGTAAAAGCCTTGGGAAGCAAGAGATTGCTACCAGGCTCTTTATTCTTATTCTGCATTGTTATTCTGTATTTCGATTATATATCTATAAAATGGAACTTACTTATCTACATCTGTTCACTCTCTTAAAAGCACGCATGAGTAGCTAAATCTATCGAATGAGTTGAGAAGAACTTAGCTAATATGACCTAGGGTTTTTCATTGCATGCGATCATCTTGTCTTATGTTGCGCCCATCACCCCTTTAGAGCTACTCGAGAGAGAGTCTAAAGAAAGAACCTAAGACTTGAGAGAGCTAGGTTAGAATTTAGACTCGAGAGAGCAAGATTAGATCTGCATAAGCAAGAGATAGAGACTTAAAGATAAGCTCTGTTTGTCAACATGCATCGCATGCACCCTAGAGATAGGTTATGATATTATGCGGTCACCTTGTATGTGTGAGTGTCAATTGTCATCACATATACAAGAATAGAGGCTTATGTATAGGTCCTATAGACATCATCGCATATATCGCATGCGTTCCAAAACTAGAAGCCGTAGCATTTGTGTTGAGAGATGATTTGCTATTGTATGTGTGTAGCATGATCGCATATATGAACGCAATCCTAGGAAGTGTTAGTTGAACCCCTTCCCAACCCGTTCCCCGCATATTCATCGCATCTTCCTTATTATTAACTCCTTTCTTAACTCCATCGCATATATTTTATACTGTAAACAACGACCCAACAACTCTTTGATTTATTGGTTACCGCAAAGTAATATAAAAAATTATTGCCGCATATTGTTCCTTAGTCCCTGAGTTTGACCTTGGGCTTACCAGGAAACTCAGTAGGATTTATACTTAGGTCCTGCTGAGAAAACTTGTTGCACAACACATTTTCCATCACCATAATTCTTTCATTATTTCACTGCATAAAATAACGCATCATTACACAAGAAGGAATTTACTCCTTCTGCAATGTAGGGATAAGTAGATAAATTACTCCCTTAAGGGCTGATTCTGGGGCTTGAACAATGTAGCACCACACTCTCTCCTAGCCCGAGAAGGGTTTGGTCATAGTTGGACTATGAATTATTGTTCATTAGAGGGATCAGTGGTACTTAAGGAGTTAGATGTAATTACAGGGATAAAACGGTAATTTTGGCCCAGCTATACTTATGAGATTTAGATAAATATTTGGAGAAGGTGCTTGAGCATTTCAACATGAGTAAAGAAAAACCAGTCAGTTTTCCTTTATCTAGTAACTTCAAACTGAGTAGTAAATAGAGTTCTTCTACATATAAAGATAAGGAAGATATGAATGAGATCTCATATACCTCAGCAACTAGGAGTTTGGTGTATGTTATGGTATGTATTAGACCCGATATTGCTCGTGTTGTTGGTGGTGTAAGTCATTTTATGTCTAATCTAGGAAACCAACATTGGGAGGCAATTAAATGTATCATGAGATATTTTCGAGACACTTCTAGTTTGAAGCTTACATTTAGCAGTGGAAAATCAATACTTGCTAGTTACGATGATTCAAATATTGCAGAAGATATAGATAATTAGAAGTCTACTTTTGGTTATTTAATGACATTTGCAGGTGGCAAAGTGTCTTGGCAGCCAAGCTTGCAAAAGTGTGTTGAACTTTCTGCAAGTGAAATAGAGTATATTGCAGCAGTAGAGGCTTGCAAAGAGATGTTGTGGATGAAGCGCTTTATACAGGAGTGTGGCTTTAAACAATAATGATATGTGCTATACTGTAATAATCTGAGTGCGATTCATCTTGGTAAGAATCTTGCACTTCATTCCAGAACGAAGTATATAGTTATGATGTTTCACTAGATAAGATATGTTTTGAATGATGAACTATTTGAACTTGAGAAGATCCATACTGATCATAATAGATCGATATGTTGACGAAGAATCTACTAAGAGAGAAGCTTGAATTTTTTCGTTCCGTTGTGGAATGGAAAATTCCTCCACATCGTGAAATATGGGGAGAAGTGTTGGGATTATTTCACTTAAAGTGAAGGATGAACATAAAACCCCATTAGGGTTTATTAGGTTTTAAGGAAAAACCTTTAGCAATCGCCAGTTATTTTGGCAACACGCAAACCAAGAGGAATTAAAACGACAATAAGAATTTTGGAGAAAACTTCATTTTGAATATTAACATTCTTCAGCTTTTTGGGGTCGATTCGTGGTCCGATCGAGCTGAAATTTTGACGGCATATTCTTCAAATGAGGAGCTTCAATCTAGACGATGGAGATTTTTTTTGAAGCTACCTATATTCACATACAGTGGGTAATTGGTTATCCCTAAAAGTGAGACCTTTCTAATTTATTCTTCATTATTATTTCCATTTATTGTCGAGATTATTAATCTTAAGATATATTTTGTGAATGCCTATGATTGTGACTATGGAGAACTTGTTGCACCTATTATTGATTATACTGAAGATTTTGATTTCAGTCGGTGATTTTTTTACTCCTCACATTGAGGAGGTTTTTCCGTATTAAAATCACTTATGTCTTTATTTGATAATTATTATTATTTTTAGTTGACTAAATTCCCAGTAGGTTCACACAAGAGGAGATAATTAATCCTAAAAGTATATTGTTTATCCAACAAACTAAACTCCCAAACATTTGTAGATTTTGTCCTTGAAACATTCAATCAATATTACTAATTTGAAATAATTTGAAATTCTCATTATAATGACTTTACGCTGCCTTAGGATTTGAGAAAAATTCAGAAAAGGCAAAATAAATAAAGAAAAAAGGGAGGGAAGGAAAAGTTGAAAAAGCCAAAAAGAAGATAAAAGTTGATTCTGTTGGTATCCTCGCCAAGCCCTAGAAACAACAGAGTGATGCTTTTGTTTCAATTTCTTTATTGTTTTTATTCCTTTTACTTGTCTTTTTTTTTTTTTTTTTCCTTTTCTTCTTTTTGAAGTCTATTTGAATTTCAAATATTATTATAATCACAGATTACATTCTGGTCTATTTTTATATTATTATTTTCTTATCACTTCGATGGTTTATATGACAATAATTGTTACTTATATTATTTTGAAATCTTAAATAATGTTTAAACTCATGATTTCACTAAGCTAAAAAACATATATGCATACTCATGAAATTTTAAAGTTTAGTATAATGTGTGTTTGGATTTTACAAATAAGCTAAATTTGAATCATTTTTATTTAATTTGTAGATTATTTATTTCTTTATTTCTTTTATGTATAATTGTAGGATCGTTATTCCGGCCTCTAAATGTCAATTATCGCTGAACTAAACTCAAGTTAGAATATAAATTTGTGTTGCATAGAAGATGTACTAAAGATGAGTGATTCATAACTATAGAAACCTAAATTCAAAGTGCCAAAGAAGAAGTTGATAAACCAAAGTCCTACTAGAAAATAAATTTATTCATCAAATCTCATTCTCATAAATTTGTAAATGTAGGATGAATTGGAAACATAGTCAAACTTTTGCATTGGACTTTGAAATAATAATACAAAAAGCTTATTTTTCAACAACATAATATATAATAGTCAACCTTTTATATCTAAGCAATATATCTGAGTGCATCCTAGACTGTATCTATGCTTTTGCAAGCGAAAAAAATTCTAACCCATCTTAAAAAACGATAGATGCAACCCTAAAAACTACATCAAATATTTTTCTTTTATGTTTCATTGATCACACAACATCCATCTCCAAAAAAATTAGAGGATATGAATGAGAGAGTCATAAGATTACTTTTAGCAAAACATTGTCTAACAAGAAGAACATTGTAAAATTAAAATAAGATATGTTTTTATATTTGCTACATAATGGAGCAAGCATTAGGGTTATCATCACTAAACATGGTGACAAAGTTTGAAGGGTCATCAAACTTGAGGAAACTTCCATTATTGTCCTCTATATTGTTATTTCTCACATAGCCAGGAGGGGCTTTTTTGTCATAAATTGGAGCAATGTAGGGATGTGCCACTAAATTATAGGGCACATATGGCCAAATCTCTGCCTTTTTTCCTGTGGATTTTGCCTTCTTCAATACTTTGTTTGCTTCTACATATCCAATAACTGTTACCTTCAGTTGCTTTCTGTTTATCTTCACAGATTTCACCCCTACAAACACCAATACTTTCTTTTCCTTCAACTTCTAACTACAAGTTTTCAAAAATATAATTAACATGTTCTTAACTTTCAATTTTGGTAGTCGTAAATATAACAATACAGAAAAATTTAAATCTGGTTCTCGAAATTTATGTTGGTGGGAGTTTATCATTAATAGAGTCTATTATTTATGGGAGTCTATCACTGATAAATTTTATATGTTATATATTATCTTTATTTATTTTTACTTTTTTTTTTTGGCAAAATGTTCAAAAATGGGTTAGTATATTGAATTTGAGATTAAAAAAATTGCAATAATTGTGTTCAAAATAATAATAGTAAAAACCATTCACTCCCTGGAATTTAAGTTATTATATTATTTATACAATTCTAGTCAATTATAAATGGTGAGTTTCATAAAATTAAAACATGAAATAATCAAATTTTTCTCTAATTTCCATTATTTAATACTTTCTGATTTTCTTTTTGGTAGTTCGTCAAATAAACAGGTTTTGTTTTCTTTTTCCTTTTTTTCCTTCCCAAAAAAAATTGAATGTCTTTGTAAAGAAAACTTTATAAAAGATTATTTTCCACACCAACCCTAGCTTTTAAAATTTCTTTAAAACAAATATATAAGTTTTTTTAATATAAACAAAGTAGGTAGATTTGAAATATAGGTTAAGTACTACTAAACTATGCTCATGTTAACTATAACATTTTTAAGTTGTTACATTGAAACATATTTTTTTACATAAGAAAAAGAGGGGGAAACAACTTTTCAAGAATAAAGAAGAATAGTAATGCCACTTCAATAAATATTATAATTAGTCAAAATGAGCTTAGTTCAATGGTTATTAGGATTGCCTCCCTTCCCAAAGGTCGAAGGTTTGATCCCCATTCTCGTAATTGTTGTACTTAAAAAAATTAAAAAAAAAAAAAAAAACAAATAGTACAATTAGCAATGAAACAAAAACGTCAACAAAGCTCTCATTTCATCCCAAAACCTCTTCAACGACAAATAAAAAAATCATCAAACAAACTGTCGGTGAAATGAAACATACAACATTTTTTGTAAACGTGAGGTAGCACAACTTGGAAATGTGAGAGGTGATTTATGTATGAGTACCCTTTAAATTGCATGTGTTGGTAATGATTTTGAAACATCTAAAATCACTTTTGTTATTTTTACAATCACTCGGAAAATGCTTTTAATCATTTAAAATCAATTGTAATAATATAAAAATGTGTTTAAATGCGTAAAATTAAACATTGAATCGATTTTGAGTGATTGAAATTAAGTTTTAGATTGGACAAAAGTAATTTTAGCATTTTTAAAATCACTCCCAAACATGTTTTATATATCGTAGTTTCAAATTCTCACAAAACATGATAAAAGATGTGAAAAGAAGAAGAGAAGAAGAGAAAAAGAGAAAATAATGAGGAAAAACCTGGTAAAGAAGAAAGGGCTTTCTTGACTTTAAGTTCACAGCCATCACAATCCATGGCAACCTTGAGCTCCACAGTCTGTAATTGGAGTTGTTTGTTGTAATGTTTATGGGAAATGCATATCAAATAATGCTCAAAGCCCATTGTATGAATAATAATGGCTATCACCCAAATTCCACAATGAAACTAATATGAAAAGAAAACACCTAAGAAAGTATTATTGATTGAATTTATATTATATAGAGAGAAAGTTAGGATGAAGAAAACAGGGGAGAAAGAGGAAGTTGATTGGTTACAGCTTTTAAGAAAACAGGGTATACCCTCTCCTTTGGCTAAAGTGAAATCTTAAAAAGGCTATTCTAGTTGGCTTCTTTGTTTTGAGTTGTCTCTTTTTGAATTGTTCTTATTGGACACAAGTTATCATTGTTGGCATGCAGATCTCGTCTTGGTCACCTGTTTTTACGTGGAGCTCTTTTGTTCAAAGAATTTGTTCGAACTGACCTACAAGAAAATTCGTACTGGTGAAGTGTGGTGTCAGATACACTCTAATGCCCAAATTAGTATACAAAGTATTTAAGTTCTCATAATATTTTTTTATCCCTTGAAGGTGAAGGATGAGACCATTTGTAGAGTCCACATATATTTTAATATTTTCGTATGCTACAGGTGTAATATTACCCTTTTGGTGATATAGAGCAGACTTGGCTCGGTCGACCCCAAGACTTGAGCCTTTATTTTTTTTTTTTTTCGAGGCATGCAAATGTACTCTCAAGGTTTTCTTGGGTTTGGACTCACATGTGGCATGGACCTTGTCTTAGACTATCTTCAAGAGTCATCTATTTATTTAACTCTTATTTAAGTCAATTCCTCTTCTCCATGAGCACACAATCAGTTCAGTTCACGAATCTCCTCAAGAATGCATCTTTGAAGTTACAATATAACTTCCTTTGTTAGGACAACAAATTCTTCACAATGTGTGATATTATTCACTTTGGATATAAGCTTTTAGGATTTCACTTTTGATTTCACTAAAATTATCTTTATATCAGTGAAGATAATTGTCTTTCGCTTATATATAAATCATGTTCCCTTTATTTAACTAATGGAAACTTTGATTAAGAAAGTTGATGACATCCAATTTCTCTTTTTTGAAAAATGAACTTTGAAAACCCTAACTTTTTGTTTCTTGGGATTTTTGTTGTGTATTATTGGTAGGAAATCTTTAAAATTCTTTTATACTTTGGTGCAAAAACTTAATATCTTAATATTATAAAAATGAGAGGCAGAAAGATGAGAGGAATATTTGGCTATACTCTATATTCCACTTTATGAATTGTAGTGTTTTTTATTGATATATTTTCATTGCATTTCATCCCGATTGGTTCCATCCAAATCCTTTTGCCTCTAATATACATTGCATCATAAGATTTGGAGAATAGCTTGGTGTATAGTTATTATTTCGAGATAACATAGTTTTTATGTTTATGAGACTAGCTTACGACCACCCAAGTGATTAGTCTAATTGTACAATCTAATGTTGTTTTAATTTGGTGTTGTGTCAATTTTTCTATTTGAGAGTTGTTTTTCTTGTCTTTTTTTTTTCCTTCTAATTGTGTTCTATTTGTATTTGACCTTAAGCTATGAGATCTCTTATTTAATAGCAATTCAATTCCTATGAAAAAAAAATGCAAAGACAAGTATTGTTTTTTTTAAAAAAAAAAGGGTTATTTTAAAATATAATAAAATAAACTAAAATATTTACAAATATAGAAAAACGTCAAACTACTATAATCTATCACTAAGAGACACTAACAGATATCTATTAGTGTCTATCACTGATAGGTTGTGACATTTTGCTACATTTAAAAATATTTTCAACAATTTTCCAAAAAAAAAGTAACAAATATAGTAAAATTGATTTATATGAAAATTGTGGTGAACTAGCATAATTTAAAAGTTTAGTTAGTGACTATCAAAACTTAACAATAGTTTGGGCCATTATCCTAATATTGAAATTAGGGATTTATCTTAAAAAGGTTAAGAGATTTCTCCATAGGAAAGAAAAAGCTTCACCATGAAAAAAGTTGTTATGCACTGCTTATTAAATAGATACAAAAAGGTTTGCAATATATGATTTCTAGTTTATTCAAATGAAATTGATAATGTAGTATACATGGCATGATTCTAATGGTAGCTTACCAAAGTAATTTATAATGAAATAATTTTGAATAATGGATATACATACATTTTTTACCTTAATTATTGCACATTTATGGTTTATTTCTTGGACATTTTTTTGCCCCAAACATTTTTTAAAAAAAAATCCTTTTATCATTTATTTCTTAAAAACGATGTGGTTCTTGAAAAAATTTCTAGTGCTACCGTTGTATGGAACTCTTCCATATCTCTTCCATCCAATGAGTAACATGTGGCATGTGTCATTTTTATGAACCACCTTCATTTTATATAACAATTTCGTCCTCTTTTTCTCTCTCTCATGTTAATTTACATTATTATTTTATAATAACTTTTCCTCTCATGTTTAATTTATATTATTTTTTAAAAATTAAATATGAGAGAAAAAAAAAGAGCATCGAATCGTTTTGTAAAATGAAGGTGGACCATAATAGTGACGTATGTTACTCATTCGATAGAAGAGATATGGAAGAGTTCTATACGACGGTAACAGTAAAAATTTTTCCGTAATTCTTTTGGATCTTTCTCATTGATGTTAGTTTTTTTCTTTTTTTTTCATGCTCAGTAACTTAGTGATAGCTTCTTTAAAAAAATGATAAAAAAAAAAAATTATTGATAACCTCATTAGTATTAATTAATCCTAATGAATAGATCATCCATTATAACCCTAAAAATCAGAGTTGATATATTCCTCACAAGAAGAAAAAAAAAATGAAAATTAAACAAGAATCAATAACATGACATTTGAAGTGTCTTACGTGTATTTTATGTTATTTTTCTCTTTTTTAGTACGAATAGGAATAGAGAGATTTGAACTACGAACCTTTTAGTTGTCAGCATATATAGATGTCAAAGCTAAGCTCTTGTTGGCATGTATTTTATGTTATTAGGTGAATATTAGTTTTTTTAAGTGAATAAGATGATATCATATAATATGGGTAGTATATATGTTAAAATACCATTTTGATCTCCATATTTTAAAGTTTGATCAATTTCAGTATTTGTACTTTCAGTTGTTCTATTTTAGTCCCCGTAATTTCAATAAATTTTAAATTTTATTCACAAAAATTAATTTTATCAAAATTGGTTACATAATAATAATATCAATTTTCATGTAAGAAATTGCAATATGTGAATTTAGTTTCAAAATCTATAGTAAAAATGTTAATAGATAACAAAAAAAAAAAAAATTAAAAATCAATAATAAACTATCAGTGGGGACTAAATTTTAAAATCTAATGAATATGCAGAAACAAAAACTAGACAATTAAAACTAGGACTACAATTAAACAAACGTCAAAATATTGAGACAAAATGACATTTAAACCTAAATAGTATAGTGATGTTGATATGTCCATGGATTGAATTCCTATACACATAATTGAGTATAAATAAGTTGAATATTTTAACATTAAGAAAATAAATCTCATTTTAAATAAATAATAATTTTTAATATCATGTTAACTCTCTATAATTAGAATTGATTGAGAAATAAATTACTTTCGAAAGTTAGAGGTTCAAATCCCAACCTTACATATTTGAACATTGGAAAATAATCAATTCATAAAATTTATTCACATGATTATGGAGCGAAGATTCAATT
The DNA here is from genome assembly GCF_009727055.1 of Benincasa hispida. NCBI lineage: Eukaryota > Viridiplantae > Streptophyta > Magnoliopsida > Cucurbitales > Cucurbitaceae > Benincasa > Benincasa hispida. Next base: position 69,459,271 of record NC_052351.1, on the reverse strand, counting down.
GAAATTTTTTAAATATATAAAAATATATATATATTTAAAGATGTATGTATTTAGTGTGTATATACTATATAATGTGTAAGTATATAGTAGATATGCAACATTTGTTTTTCAGTAATGCAGCACATTGAAAATATGGACATTTGACAATTGGCAATAAGTCAAAAAACTTTTGCTAGAAAAGAAACTTCCCATTTTTTCATAGAACAATTTCATAATTAATTTAATATTTAGAAGATTTGGAATCTAATTCTTCTACTTTAAGAGCATGAAATTATGTCCCCCACAATCTATTGTTGAACTTTGGTAATTATTTCGGTTGTTTATTTATGAATTTATTTTGCAGCATATATTTTTTTTATTTTTAATAAATTTATTTCATACTAAAGAATGTTAATTCGCATGTACTCTACAAAGGTAAATAGTTCAATGTCACATCTTTATAATTATGTATTAAGAAAATAAAATAAGATATTTGTAATGAATAATAGAATAAGAGAAAAAATTTAAAAATATATTATATTTTTAAAATATTTGTAAATATGCATGAGTTGACTAACCAATCTTTGAATTTTTTTTAATTTCCAATTTCATCCTCCCTTGTCTTATTTTGTTGTACAACTTTTTTTAGTCTTTTTATTTTATTTCTCTTCTTTGATTTTTGTTTCTTCCCTCCCTATTTTCATTTTTTTATTTTATTTTCTTTCTTAGTTTTTGCTTCTTCTCCTTTTTTTTTTTATTTTATTCTTTCCTTTATCCGATTTTTATTCTTTCCTTTATTTTTTTATTTCTCTTCATTTCCTTCTTTTTTATTTTTTTTATTTTTAAAATTTTCTTTTCTTTCTTCAAGTTTTTTATTATTCCTTTTTTTATTTTCTTTCTTCAAGCTCTTACTTATTTCTTTTTTTAATTTTTATTTTCTTCCATTTCTCCGATTTTGCTTCTTCCCTTATCTTTTTTTATTATTTTTATTTCTTGTCTTTCTTCGATTTTTTGCTTCTTCTCTTTCTCTTATTTTTAAAATTTTTTCTTTCCTTTATTGATATTTTCTTCTTCCCCTTTTTTTCACAAGAATTATAGGCTGAGTTTCATACGCATGACTGAAAGTATTCAATTCATACGTGACTTAACACCAACAAACCAATCATCAAGTTTGATTATTATAACAAATAATAAATATAAATAGCAAATGAAAGTCTATAAGTGATAGCCACTAATATTCTCTATCATTGATAGCTTAATCTTTGATTATATGTTCGTAGTTAATAGTCACTTGTAGAAATCTATCATGGATAGCCAACTTAGTGAATTTAATTAATAAAGTTGAATCTGAAACTAAAATATAAGTGGAATGCCTAGAAGTTATCACTAAAGAATATTTATCAGTGATAGAAGCTATCATCGAAAAGAAAAGAGACTTATAAATATTTGGGAATGACAAGAAATGGGCAAAAAGGTGTTCAGTGTTATGATTGATAGAAGCTATTACTAATAGCATGTACCAATGATAAGAGCTAATACTAATAGCATTTATCGATGATAGAAGTTATCTGATAACACGTTATCGGTGATAGAAGCTACCACTGATAGCACATTATCAGTGATAGAGAACTATCACTGATAGCATGATATCAGTGAGATCGTTGATAGCATCTTATTATGATGTTATCAGTGAAAGAAGCTATCACTGATGACCACAATATGAGTTGATGTTAGTGATATCGGTGATAAAACTTAAGTGATATCTATATATCGAGTTTTCTTTCAAAGTGATAACTAGTTATAGAAAATCTATCATTAATAGCCTTAAGTGTTAATATTTCAAGGTTGATTCTAATTGATGAAAGTCTATCAGTGATAATGACTGATAGCTGTTATCAGTGATAGCCATGATAAAAGATTATTAGTGATAACTACTATGGTAATCAAAGTTGTTGGTCTTTTTTCAAAGTTGATCACGATTTATAAATCTATCATTGATAGCCACTGATAGCCTTAGTAGTAATATTTCAACTTGATTCCAATTGATGAAAGTGAATCAATGATAGCCAATAATAATTGATAGCAAATTAAAATTAATATTCAAGATTGTATTAATTTTTCTAAAAATTGAAAGCTATGCTGATAGCAACTATCCTCGATAGCAATTGATAGAAGCTATCAACGATAGCAGCTGATAGAACCTATCAGTAGTCAGCTGATAGCAGCTATCAATGTTATCACTGATAGTTGCTATCAATGATAGCTTTTAATTTGAGAAAATGAGGAAGAAGCGAAAAAATGTTGGCTAGGCATGGTTTTTTAGTCTTTTTACCATTATTTTTTTTATCTATATATGCAATTATTTTATCCTTGTACTACATATTCTATTATTTTAGGCTTAAATTTGATTTATGCAACTAGTCCAATAAAAAAAAAAAAAAAAAGTGTTTTTCGCTCACATTTGATCATTGTTTTTTTTTTTATTATTATTTAACAATTAAAATTATTATCTATTTCCATTATTCTATCTCAAAATTATGATAGTAATACATTTTCTTAACTCAATTTTAATAATGCTACAATTCGACATAAGAATATCAATATGAGTTATTGGGGGACGAGGGTAATTACAATTGAGGGTACTTTTACCGCTAATAGTTTAGGTTACATTTACCAACCATAATGAAAATCGGTATAATCGTAATATAATTCTATTGATGGATCAATTATAATAAACCTGAATTGCAAACGTAATTAAATTGTTTTTGAACGAGTTTACTTAAAATTACAAATTACGAATCTGTAACATTTACTGCTATCGTTACCGTTACCGTTACCTTTTGACACTAAGAAGTAAAGGTAATGGTAATGGTAAAGGTAAAAATAACAATAAATGTGACAGATTCATAATTCTCAAGCAATTACAATAATAATATCTGTAACAGTAAAGATAATGAATCCCATATAATTTTTAAGCACAATCAAACTAAGCACTCTTCTTTTCTCAATTAGATTGCACGATTTGATTACAAATTTGGAGGTGGGCCCTACGGTTCATTACCATTACGAAACATAGGTAAACAACAACAAACGTAATCAAAGGGAGCCTACTTTTTCCATTCCCATTGATGAATTGCAACCTAAGTGCATAGCAACATTTTTAAAGAATTGCAAATGTAGAAAAATATACTAGCAATAAACTTTATTCCTCTATCGCTAATAGATTCCTATTAGCAAAATGGTCTATCAAATGTTAATTTTTTTGCATTGGACTATATATGTAAATACTTTAGACCTGGTTGTTGTGCTTGCAACCGTCCCCAAGACAATTAGTTTATTAAAATTCAGATTAGAATGAAGAATTTATCACTTCTTCCAAATCAATAAAGGTAACCTGAAAATAATGACTCATGATGTCGATAAAATGGGATAAGTTCTATCACCAATATCCGAATATCACTAATATTTACCAAAGTTGTATCACCAATTAAATGAACTTCAAAGAATAGAGATAAAATAGTGTTCAGTCAAAATTTTAAGATTTCAAAGAGCTCAAATTTTGAGAAACCTCAAAATTTTGAGAAATATTGAAATTTCAAACAAATTTGAAGGTTATAATTTTTTTAATGCGTTAGTTGAATTCAAGTTCGTCAATTGTATAGCATGTTGAAAGTATTGCGACATTTCACCAAAATATCCACCAAGTCAAGTAACTGATAGAGATTCAGGTGTAACATCATTTTTCTCAAAATTCCACAATTTATCGCTAATATCATTGATTTATTAATGTTATTTCATTTTATGGATTTATCTATAGTGGCTTTACAAAATTGGATCAACGATCAAATTATCGCTGATATACTCTCGAAATATTATAGAAATATCACCTATATATCTATAATATTGCCAATACTTTCTTCTACGTCGTTTTTCCTCATCTTTTTTCAATATTCAACTTTTCTAATATTGTAATTTCTATCAAAATTATCAAGATTTTGGATCCAATGCAACATTGTCTTTCTTTGGGTATTAGACATTCATCTTCCGATAAACAATTTAAAATTATTTGTTATGCATATACTTCATGTCTCCTTCAATTTTGTAATTAATTACCAACATTTGATATTTTTTTGTAATTATTTTTTAATTTCCTTTTTAAATTTATACTATCGTGTCAATATTTACACTGACATTTATAATATATATCTAAATGTTATCTTACCTTATACAAATGATAATTAAAAATTGTCAATTATAATCTAATTAAGCCACAATCAAATATTCATTAACTAATTATAACAAATTTCATCGATTTCTATAAAGTTCTTCAAAATTTCCATTCATCGGTATTTCCACAAAATCAACACCTAGACAATTTCATCATCTACTAAAGTTCTATCATCGACATCACCAATAAACGAATATCACTAATATCTACATAAATATTTATTTGAGTTGCATCACTAATATCACTGATTATCTAATATATGGATATTGATGATATCTATGTAAGTTACATCAATACACATGTAACATTGACATCTACTTAAGTTCTATTACTAGTTCTATCCCTGATTCATGGAGAGGCATTTTTTTATTATAGGTTATTTTCTTCATAAATGCCACGACGTATTTCTCGTATGTGGAAATGGAGATGGTAATCACTAGAGTTGGAGAAAAACACAAGCTAGAAAGGTTGGTTTTATCTTTTGACTTGTATGAATGCCCACAATTAACATAACTCCACTGTGTCCTTGCAAGTGCTAATTAGGGGTGGGAGGAGAAGCGAGGGGGAACGTAAGGGATTCTGACAGGAATTGAGTAGCACGAAGGTGGCCGTTGCAGAGCTCGTCTGCAAGGGCAAAGAGTAGTGGAGTATTTCTAAAAAGGAGGTTGAGACAGTGAATTCTAAGTCAGCAATTTTTGGGCCATTGTGAGATTAGGTAGATTAAGTATTAAAAGTAAAGTTGGATATAACTAACAGAGGGAATCAAATTGCCATTTTAGTGCTAAGTTCTAATTATTTGCGATATTTGCAAATAATTAGCCTGTTTTTTCCATTTAATACAATTCCCCCATAGCTTCATATAACTAGAACCCAAAATAATAATAATAATAATACTAACAAAAGAGGCTCAAGGAGGCTCGATCTAGTATGGAAACCAATGGTAGAGTATACAAAAACAGTTTAAACTCGACGGTGTATAAATTTAGTCATTCGTTGCCATAGACTCCTATAGATAAGGCTTCAAAGAAAGAACAAGAAAATATATGTGATTGTCTAGAAAGGTTACTTTTCATGCCATAAGAGCAGGAAAGACATTGGTTCTACAGAATCAAAAAACATTTAGAACTGAGGCTATTTTTAAAGCCAAACAAAATAAAGGTAGAACATTTAGACCCAAAAACTATGGGTTAAACTGCCATATGGTTTTTATGTTATAGCTCCCTTACCCTACACATTTGAGACTAAATTTCTAACAAAATAGAGAGAATTTACAATAATCAGCAAATCAATGCAGGGTAACATCTTTCCAGCTAGTTTTAAATCGTAGGAAATCAGACACGTAACCTTTTTACGTCACTTTCCGGAACGTTGGCATCGCTCCCGTTACCCCTAACAGATGTTGATGGCCCCTGCACCTGAACAAACAATATCATACCAACCATTAACTTGTGTTTAACATCATATATTTCAACTTCAGATTTTCCTACAATTTTTTTTTTTTTTATGAGACAAATTTCATTGATGTATGAAATTACAAAAACGAGAGGGAAAGAAGCCCCACAACCAAAAGAGTTACAAAAGATATCTCTAATTGGTCAAAAGAGTATCAAAACTATAACAATTGAATTGCTTAGATAATTTACACCAAAATATAGCAATGCTAATCATATGATCAAAAAAGAGGTCGAAATATTGGGATTTGTTGTTGAAGAGGCGGTTGTTCTGTTCGAGCCAGACCAACCAGAGGAAAGCTCTAACAATATGTTTCCAAAGACCTTTCACCCCTGGAAAGGATGATCATCAATAACAAGGGAAAGGAATAGATTGATTTCCAGGGGAAAGACCACATACCAATTGAGCCCACAAACAATGAGGTAGGTAGGTACATCCACGGCTCTATCACCTAGGTCCTTAACAAGACGCATGTTGTCCATCGAGGAATCCATTGGTAGTATCCACCGATTGTTGGAGAGAATGGCGTTGAAGATGGAAGAGATCACTGGTGATGTCCAGACCTTACGGCAGTCATCACAACTTCAAAAAGACCTTCCAAGACCCAACAATCTACCTCAAGAAAGACAAAATATCAACACTCGACAATATAATCAACCAAGAATCCAAGATTTACTTGTTATTCATAAAGATCGACCAAGAATGCAAGTTTATTAAAGGAGGCAGCAAGAAGATGGTGATGTCTCGAGTGAAGAGGAGAGGGAAAATGAAGATCAGCTGGGACGATGGCGACTGGGGGCGCGACAACACATTGAGACAAATGAATATAGAGTAAAATTGGATATCCCCGCTTTTATTGAAAAAAGGGACATTGAAGAGTTCTCGGAATGGAACAAGAACCTGGAAGGATTCGTTAAATACGCTAACACTCCTGAAGACAAGAAGGTACAGCTTGTAGCATTGAAATTTCGATGGGGTGCTTCGGCATGGTGGGAGCAATTAGAAGTTAATCGATTCTGAAATGGAAAAAACCCCATCACCAGTTGGGAAAGATTGAAGCACTTTATGAAAGATCTTTTCTTGCCAGCCAATTATGAACAAACTCTATACAATCAATATCAAAATCTGCGGCAAGGTTCAAGAATTGTTGTTGAATATACAGAAATCTTCCACCGATTGGGGGCTAGAACTAACCCACCGGAAAGTGAACATTTGATAGCTAGATTTGTGGGTACGCACGAACATCAAGGAAAAGGTAAAGATTCAACATCTAGGCTTCTTCACGGGCGTGATCACTTTAGTTGAAACAATTGAGGAATTGAATGACTCTCAATCAAGGACCAATAGAAGAAATCAATGGGAATCATCAAGTAATGCTAGAAAAGGAGGCACACTAGTGGCTAAAACTCAGGCCACTAATACGCAAGAAAACCTACCAAGGTTGAAAGAGGATAAGACAATAGCCAATAAAGATCGGACAACTAATGAAGCAACAATAAAACAACCTAATCAATATGGCAGACCTACGCTTGGAAAGTGTTTTAGATGTAGGAAGACTGGTCACCTATCTAACAATTTTCCTTGGGGCAAAACAGGGGCCATTCTAGATGACAAAGATTGCCAAGAACAAACATGAAATTGAAGAAGATGAGCAAATAGATGTTTTAGAGCCAGATGAAAGGGGCAGAGTAAGTTGTGTTCCAACGCATTCTACTCACACCAAAGTCAAAGACTCGCAACCAACAACATTCCTTATTCAAGACTAGATGTACAGTGAAGGGAAAAATATGCAATGTCATCATAGATAGTAAAAGCTTTGAAAACATGGTATCTAAGAAGCTCGTCCAAGCACTGAACCTAAAGATGGAACCACAACCAAAACCATATAGAGTCAGCTGTATCAAGAAGGGAGGCGAGGTTCAGGTATCTCACACCTGTACAGTCCAATTTTCAATTGGCAATAGCTATAAAGATCAAATTGTGTGCGATATTTTGGACGTGGATGTCTATCACATTCTTCTCAGTAGACCATGGCAATATGACTTACAAGCCACCCACAAATGACGTGAAAATGTGTATGAGTTTCTTGGCATAGGAGGAAAATTGTACTCCTTCCACTCTCGGCATCAAGTTCATCAATTGAATCCAAAGCTCCAAAAGGACAACTATTTCGCATCCTCAATGGGAAGCAATTCTTAAGACAAAAGGACATCATCTGAGGATTAATAACTACGGGAAGGGAAAACAATATTACTACAAAGAACGTCCTGAGCAAGTACAAAAGTTGTTTTCAGAATTCCCAAACATTAGTCAACCCCCAACTACATTACCTCCCCTTCGTGATATTCAGCACCAAATAGATTTCATTCCAGGAGCTTCCCTACCACATCTCCTTCACTATAAAATGAGTCCTGCTGAATATAAAATCTTACATGAACATATACAAGACCTATTAAATAAGGGATTCATCCAACCTAACATCAGCCCATGTGTTGTGTCTCCTCTCCTCACTCCAAGAAAAAGATGGAAGTTGGCGAATGTGCGTTGATAGTACAGCCATTAACAAGATAACTATAAGCATAGGTTTCCAATTCCTCGGATTGGAGATTTACTTGATCAACTTGGCAGTGCCACCGCCTTTTCTAAGTTAGACCTCCAAACTGGATATCATCAAATTCGTATTAAACCAGGTGATGAGTGGAAGACAGCTTTCAAGAAAAATGAGGGGTTATTCGAATGGTTTGTCATGCCATTTGGTCTTTCCAATACTCCAAAGTACATTTATGCACCTCATGAACCAAGTTTTTCTTCCCCATCTTAATAAATTTGTCGTTCTTTATTTCGACGATATACTTGTTTTCAGTAAATCTAATGAACATATGACACACTTACACAGTTTTTTCTACATTAGAAAAAAATCAATTAGTCATAAATCCCAAAAAGTGTCTTCCTTGTTAATGATATATCTTTTCTAGATTTTATAATTGGATTGGAGGAGTTAAGGTTGATCCCCAAAAAGTAGAAGCCATTTCTAGTTGGCATATACCAACATCAATCAAACAAATCTTATCCTTCCTAGGCCTAGCTTCCTTGTTCATTAACAGCCCCTCTAATTGGCTGCCTTTGGAAAAACAATTTCATGTGGGGAAAAAGAACAAAGGAAAAGTTTTAAAACAATCAAACAGTATTTGTGACATAGCCCCGTACTAAGATTACCTGACTTTACTATCCCTTTTCAAGTAGTCGTTGATGCATGTGGGGTAGGTATTGCAGCAGTTTTGTCTCAAAATAAGCACCCTATTGAATATTTTAGTGAGAAGCTCAGCCAACCTAAACAAAATTGGAGCACCTATGAGCAAGAATTCTATTCACTTGTTAGAGCACTCAAGCAATAGGAACGCTACCTACTTTATAAAGAATTTATTTTGCTCATTGACCACTTTTCTTTAAAGTACTTGCAATCTCAAAAACAAATTAGCAGGATGCATGCTCGTTGGCTAACATTTCTTCAACGATTCGATTTTGTATTCGACATCAAGCGAGAAAAGACAATAAAGTAGTCGATGCTTTAAGTCGAAAAAATGAATTACTAACTCTTTTAGCAGGTGAAGTCATTATCTTCCAACACATTTCAAAACTTTATCCTACTGATCCTGATTTTGAAAGTCCTTGGTACAAGTGTTCTAATAACATCCAATGCAAAGACTTTCATATATTTGATAATTTTCTATTCAAGGGAGATTTCTTATGCATACCACATACTTCTCTTCGGGAATCCTTAATAAAAGATCTTCATTTTGGAGGTATGACCGGTCACTTTGGTATTTCAAAAACATTTGAGTTGGTTTCTACTCATTTTTTCTGGCCTCAATTAAAAGGGATGTATAGAACTTTGTCAAACAATGTTTCATTTGCCAAACAACAAAAGGAACTTCCACTAATGATGGACTTTACACACCTCTACCAACTCCAACTTTTATTTAGGAGGATTTATCCATGGACTTTGTCTTTGGTCTTCCTAAAACTCAACGTGGGTATGATTCAATAATGGTAGACAAGTTCAGCAAAATGAGCCATCTTATCGCTTGTAAAAAATCTCATGATATCATACACATAGCTAACCTTTTCTTTAAGGAAATAGTTCGCCTACACGGTATTCCTAAAACAATTGTTTCAGATAGGGATGTCAAATTCCTTAGTCACTTTTAGAAGACTCTATGGCGAAAATTCCACACTTCTCTTAAATATAGCACCACTAGCCACCCACAGATTGATGGCCAAACCGAGGTTACTAACAGAACCTTAGGAAATTTAATCCGATGTTTATGTGGAGAAAACCCAAAGCAGTGGGCCTTAGTCCCTTGCCCAAGTCGAGTTTGCATTCAAATTCATGAAGAACCGATCAACAAGGAAGTGTCCATTTGATATTGCTTATACAAAACTGCCAGCTTTAACTATTGATCTCGCTCAACTTCCTTCTTCTATTGATCTTAATAGTGATGATGAAGAAATGGCTGAAAAGATTGTTCGACGTCATCAAGACATCCAAGCCAACATTGAGAAAGCAAATGCTTCATACGAAAAGGCAGCAGATACACATAGAAGTATCCAACAATTCCAAGAAGGTGACTCGGTGATGGTTCATCTTCACAAAAGTAGATTTCCAGCTGGGACTTATAACAAACTAAAAAACAGAAAACTTGGCCCTTTCAAAGCCATCAAAGTGTTTGGACCAAATGCTGACAGATTGGACTTACCTTCCGGCCTACACATCAACCCTGTTTGCAATGTTGCAGACCGACATCCATATCAAGCTTCAGATGATTTTCAGTTAGCAACTTAACCACTATTTTGGATATGATGATGGTGCTAAGGGAGTGTCAACCTAGTTGAGATGCCAGAGTGCACCTACTGATCCTTTACGTAGTTCTTCTATACTTTTAATGTATTGTTAAACTCGATGACGAGTTTTTTTTAGGGAGGAAGGAATATGATGTATCTATGTTTAGCACACAGTTTGTTTTTAAATTTTCTGTTATATCTGTTAATTAACCGACTACCTAGTTAACTGATTCCAACTATGTAACTGCCCTTGCCTATAAATTAAAAGGATGGGTTCTTCATTTAATGATATACAATAATTCATTTTGAGTTTTCATTAGTTGGTTTACACCAGTCTTTTATTTCTTTAGACTCTTTAGAGTCGCTTGAGTCTTTTAATTCGTTCTTTTAAACTTTTTTACCTAACATGAAAAATATAAAATTCGACCTATCCGATTCTCTTCAAAAGATGTGATGCCTTATAGCCTTGCCGGGCTATATCGACTCATCCAAGAAAGGACCGGAGAAATACAAAAATTTCTTCGTACCTTGATAGGAGACGGATCACGTTGAACCATCAACATTAAAAATTTGTCCTTTCTAAGGATAAGCCAGGTGAAAAAAAATTAATTACTTACTTTGTTTTTCATTTTAGAATAAATAAATTTAGTATAGTTTTAAAATTAGTATTAGAATTAGAATTAATATTAGTTTAGTTTTAATTTCCAAAGAAAAAGGGCAGCAGCGTAACAACGCTGCCTTGCGAGGCAGATCTACTATTCGAAGGGCATACTGTTTTCACTTGTTCTCTCGACTTTTCTCTCCCAAAATCTCCATCTTCCTCCCGATTTTCACCTCTTCAAACTTAAATCTCTTGCTTTTCTTCAAGAATCACAAGCTTCTTCTCATCTCTTTGGATTTCAAACCTAAAAATCGTGGGTTTTCTTCCCATTTGCAAATTTTAGGGCTTTTTTTTTTCACAATTTTGGAGTTCTCTTGCAATCTAAGGTAAAATCTCTGGGGTTTTTTTTTTCTTAATTAATCTCTTGAGGATTTTCTAGATTTAGGTTGTGATGCTCTGATTTAGTGGATTGATGCTTAAATTCTAAAATGAGATTTATTTAGATGTTGATTTTTGAAGAACTAAATGTTGATTGCTTGGGATTTTCTGGTGTGCAGGTTGGGGTTAGATTTAATTTGAGATTTTTGTTGAATTTAGTTGAATTTAGGAGTGTTCTTTGTTCATCCTACTTTCAGACCAAGAGTAGTGAGCCTTTTTCCATAAAAAATACATGGGTCCTAGGAGAGATATGGGTAAAAACGTAGCTAGTTCAAGTAATAGGGATCCCATTCCACAGCCTGAGTTCCAACACCCTAGATTTGTGTCTCAGGGAGCTTTAGACCGTTTCCACCATGTAGTAATCGTTAGGAGACTAGTCCCCAAAAGGGCAGTGTCGCTGAACCCAATTTCTATTCCCACATCATTTCTGAAATACAGGAACATGAATGGAAGATCCTAGCGGGCCCACCTGGTGAGACAGTTGTTCCTTTAGTAAGAAAGTTCTATGCCAATGTTGATGAAGACAGGGATGTCTCGTTGGTTAGGGTGTTAGGGTGCCTTTCTATTCCTTCACCATAAATGAAGGATTGAATAAAACTTTCCCTGTCTAGTAAGATCTAAGTAGGATTGGCTAAACACACACGTAGGTAGGATTAGCTAAACACACACGTAGGGAGTAGAGAATTAATTTTAAAATACTCAATTGCATGCATACATTTGAATGGCTTTATCCATGTGAATTTTGAGTCATTTTCATCTTTTAGTACCGAGTCACTCATTTGCATCATGAAATTTATATCTATATCTCATTTTACCTTGTTCAAGGACGATCAATAATTAGGTTGAGGGTACTTGATAGCTCTCAAGAAGAGTTAATTTTATGTCCCCAATTACCTTTGCTTAATATATTTAAATTGATTAAATGTTCAATTTTGTAAGAAACCAAGCAAAACATGCATTTTAAAGCTTTGTAGACCATTTCGGGTTAATTTGTAGCTTTAAGAAGTGAAATTGAAGACCGGAGCTTCAAGGATGCAAAATGACTAAATTGCCCATGGTTGCTGCGTAATTACTCTCTAGCAAGCGTTTTACACATGGAAGCAGCATCTCCACATTGTACCGCATCGCCCATAACGTAGCTACCCTCCCTCAATGCTTCAATGTTACGCTACAAGGCAGAACGTGAGGATACAGGGCAGCATAATGACCCTGTCATCAGCGTTGTTACACTACAGATAATGATGAAAGGATGCGTTGCGCCCCTCAGCATGATCAGCATAGCCCTCAGCATGATTACCCTGCTGCTTTACGCTTCGATAACAAAAAGCCAGAGTAATTAGGTAAAGGGCAAGGAGAGTTAAGCCATTCTAGAAAGCATTTTGCTCGGTTTTGGCCATTCCAGATCAAAACTCATGAGATTTCCTTCAAATTTTGGTTTGTAATTGTAAATTTTGGCATCGTGAGTCAGATTTGATGACAATTGAAGTCCACAACGTCGGTTTTTTAGGTTGGTAGCGTTTTTCTTTGGATTTTATGAGATTTATCATGAATCTTCTTGAAACTTACTGTTTCTTATTGATTTCCTTTCTTTGATTTAATTTCTAGAACAAGCATATAGGTTGATTGAATTGTCAATTCAATTTCTTGTATGTTTGTCTTTGCTATGCATGATTTTTAATGTCCGTAATAGCATTCAAAGCATGCTTAATTCAGTAGTAATAGGTTTTATTTGAATTATAGCATGATTTCTAGGCTATCTAGGATTACCTAATTGATAACAAAACCTAAAGATTGAAAATGTATTAGGTTAAAATTGGCCAATCTTGCTTAATATTATAATCAATCCAAGAACGTAATGCAATTAGCTAAGTAAGTTGCTTTTGTAATGAGCTTAGTTAATTTAGGAATCGATTTTCATTAGCAAGTCTGTTAGGGCTTTCCCTACATTCGATTAGGCTTAAGAAATAGTTATTTAAGATTATTTTCATAATTAATCATTGATTAGATTCTTAGAAAACTTGGCGATCTCTAAACCGGCAAAGGTAATCTTGTGTTCAATCTCTGTCTTTCTCAATCCATCTTACTTTTCTGCATTTAGTTTTTCCTGTCAACCAAACAACAAAAATCCCGCTTTTGTTGCTTTCCATAGTTAAATTTAGCTTAGGAGAGATGTAATTCATTGGCTCCTTGTGGTTCGACCCCGTACTTGCCGTTTGTGCTACCTAGTAGTATAAGTAATGGGGTTTGGTGAATTATAAATATTATTTGTTTAGTAAGGGTTTATAGGCGATAAAATCCCGAACTAACAAATTGGTGCAGTTGTCGGAGAGGAATACCCCCCCCCCCACGAAAAAAAAAAAAGGAAAAAAAAAATCAAGTAATGATAATACTATTTAACACAGAGATATTAACAAGTTAAAAGTTTGTGTTCTATGGCTTTGAGTTTCTTTTTTTTTGGAGTTGGTTAGTTAGGTTTTAAGAATTTGCATTTTAGTGTTTTTTTTTAATTGTATCTCAATAGTATTGTCTTCTTTTGTTTTTATCAATGTCTCTCATCTCTTGAAGGTTAATATATTTTTAAACATTAGTCTCTTCAATTTTTCAGTGAATCATTTTGTTTCCTTTTAAAAAAAAAATAGAGCTATGAACATCAACCCTGGTATAATAAGGAGGATCAGCCTACATTCAAGTCCCCAAATTGAAAATTTAATAACTTAAACCTATCACTCGGAGTCTTAAGGTTACCATAATGAGAAGAAAGGGTAGAGAGTAAAGTGCAAAGCAATGATCTATAACATTGACTAATCTCACCGATCTATAACATTGACTAATCTCACCGAACTTCATGAGAACGAAGTTGAAATGAATTTGGAATTTTAGTAATAGAATAGGAACAACTGTGGCCTAGCCACTCACTAACATCTCATCTTGCTTCTTATAATGCATTTCATAACTATAAATACAACAAAAGAATGTATTCACCATGGAAATTTTTGGCCTTTTAGAATTTAAAATTAAATGATTCTTTGGCCGTCTTAAAGATTTAAGATTAACTATGCAAGTATTATACTGGGTCGATCTTTCGCAAACCATGCAATGTTATGTCATAAAAATGGAAAGACTAGTTAAAACCAAACTTACAGTTTCATCAGGAACAATTGCATATCTCTCTGTTGGGGATACCCAAGTTTTTCCTGCAGAAGAAATAGCATAAGAATGCATAATTGTGCGATAGAAATATTTGCAGATGCACCCATGAAAGTGGCAACTGTGAGTAAAATAAAGCAGTACCTGAAGATGAATCTAAATTTGAGGATTCAATCTGTTGACCACTGCAACCATCAACACTTAAGGCTTCGAGGATCGTCGGTGTGTTCCTTCAATTAAAGAATGGATATCATCAGTCCCATTGTACAACTTTGAAGTAGGATTGTTGAACAAATAAAGATAAGACATCCAGTTAAAGTCCAGGAAGATTAAAATAGAAAAAACATCAACCTCTGATCTCATTATAATCGTTACTCTTTCGTAGGAAATACAAGAGTTTTTCTCAATCCAAGATTCTAGATACCCAATTGAGCTAAGGAATCTTTCTACCAACAAAAATTGTCCTCTATAGAGTTAAGCTACCATATCACACAACTTACACCAACTGATCTTTAAAAGCCAAAAAAGAAATGCTTTATTTATAGAATTAATTAAAAAAAATAACCGAGCTTTTGTTAAGTTACCACCTAACAAGGACACTCAAGAACACTAAAGAATACAAAAGAACACAAAAGAACATTGAAAGATGAAAATATTCAGTAATATCTAAAGAAGTTACAATATAATGTAGCTTTTTGTGAGGGCCACACTCCCAAAATTTCTACACTAGAAATTCCTACACATATGATCTCCCCCCTATTTATAACTAAAAGCCCTAACAAACTTAGGGGACATTTGGAGCAAGGAGTGTTCTAAGACTATAATAACTACCTCTTGCTACAGTAAATACTATTTTATAATCCCCAATTAGCTACAGCCAATACTATTCAAAACCCCCATTTGCTACAATTTTTACTATTTTACATTCATCATTTTTTTTATTCTTTGCTATAGTGTTTACTATCCTTCTCAAACTAAAATAGTTTATACCTCAACCACATACTATTATAACCCAAACTAAAACAATCTACACCCCAAACACAAACTATTATAACCCAACTATAATAACTTAAGATAATCAACTTCTTGCCCCAAACGTCCCTTACTAGTTATTTACTAGTTTATGACTATACCCCTTCTAATAGCCATAATAATTATCCTAATACCACCATAACTAGGACGCTCACTATTTTATTAGCCAAGAAATAGATTGTACAATAACTCATTAATCCTCAATGAGGGTTAATCTTTGTAATTAGCTTAATTTGAATCGTTTTGAGGTTTCCCCCATTATTGATTGGTCTCATCAAGCGCAAAATAAGATACAGGAAAATAGAATAAAACACCAATAAAGATTGAGCTAATACTTTTAAAAAAAGTATATAAAATATATGGAATAGAAGTTGAAACTGAAACAAGAAATCAATACAAAAGTAATATTGATGATTCTGAAGGGAAAAAAACCCAAAAAAAAAAAAAAAAGAAAAAAAAAAAGACATATACACTGTAGGACATGTATATTAGTCCAAACAGCTATATATTTTACCTATCAACTGACTCTCCATGCCCAAGCTGTCCATTTGTACCTCTGCCCCAAGAAAACACATTTTGCTTATCAGTAATAGCCAGTGTGTGCCTCCATCCGCATGAGATCTGAATTACTTTCTGTTAAGACAGCAAGAAAGATAAAAAATTTGAATAAAAGGCTAATCATGTCTCCTATCTTTTACGAGGTGGAAAATAAAGATATTTTCACTGAACAAAAATATATGACAGGCTTCAAAAATTCTTAGCCAAGTAACAAGGATGTGCCTGGTCCTGGGGGAACTTTATCTGCATTGGAGAGCAATGATCAACGTTATCACCAACTCCTACCTGCCCAAACTGTACATGAAGAGAGAAAAATATGAGATCAATGCCAACTATATTGTTAAACAAACTAACTAAAGACTAGAAACAATATAGTTTTAACTTTTAAGCCATTCAAAATAAAGTTAAAGGTCAAATAAGTAACAAGCTCAGTGCGAGGAACATAGCATCCGCAAGAATGCATCTCCATATCCATCATATTTATTTGTCTAAACATGGAATTATTTAGAAGCATCAAGCTTATTTTTCGTGAATTTGTTAAGCAAATTCTTTATGATGCATTACATTATCGTTTAATTTATTTTTAACAAAAAAAGTCTATCTAATATATGAAATGTACTAAAGAAAGTCACAAATAAGTCTCCAGTTGAACCATGAAGTTTACAGAGAATAATTACAAATGTGTGTGTATATATATATATATGTTAGATTATAATAATGATCATAAAGGTTTGGATATGACATAAAAAAGACAGACAAGAACTACAATCTCCGACGGTCAAATTTTCAGAAAGAGTAGTAGAAGACTCCCCAGTCCTTTCTAGTTTCTAGCCAAAACAGAGCATAAAAAACAATGGACCCACCAAACTTCATCTTGATGCTTCCAGCATTTTCACAAAAACAAATTATCTGGCTACTCCACTTTTGGGAGCATGGAAGAACAGAAGTCTAATAGGTTAGATAGATTAACCCAAAGCCTGTAGGAAAAGGGAAAAGAGGAACAGAGGATTCTGGCCTTCCCCAACAATATACCAAAAGAATTAGAAAGATTAATGGATCCCAAATTGGAAAAATCAAGGGACCTCACACTTTTTATAAGATAGATGGGCTACTCCTCCAATTGCCAATTGATTTTGAGATGGAACCCATGTTACCTAATATGATATAAGAGCCCATAAAACCCAAATGAGTATTCAGTCTAAGAAAAAGAAATTGGGATCCGATCAAGAATGGTGAACCCAAAAGAGATACCATCTTGAGGGGACATGTTGAGGATCCCACGTTGGAAAAGTTAAGGGGCTTCACACTCTTTATAAGATAGATGGGCTACTCCTCTTGTTGCTTGGTTTTGAGATGAAACCTCATGTTATCTAATAGGTATTGTAGTGAACCATTGTCTTCAAGATGACAAGAATCCAAATGCACCACATACTAATTTGGAAGTATCTCGAGAGAGGATGAGGAGTATCAAAAGATATTTTAGTTCAAATGAAAAGTGCAAAAAACACCTAAAACACTTATACTAGATCAGGCTTTAAAGTATTCCAAAATGTTTTATAAAAAATCCCCTATCATTCTGTCGGGACCTAGGAATTTGAGCCAATGAAGCCATTAGAGGACTATAGAGTTTAAAGCTAGAGGGTTTTATTTTTAAGATTACTTTGAGAAGGCATCTCATGCAAGTTGAGATTTCTTAATTACGATTCTTGTGAAGAAGGGCTTCGAGTTTGAGCAGAGATCGTGGATATCGAGTTGCATTGGTACACTTAAATACTCCATCCTCATTAAGGGTAAGCCATAAAATTTGTGCTTCAAGAGGTCTCAAGCAAAGTGACCCACTCCCTCCTATTCTTTTCTAGTTAGTCGTGGGCATTCTTTTTTTTGAACGAGAAACAAACCACTTCATTAAGATAATGAAAGATGTTACAAGTGTATAAAAGGAAACAAACCATAAAGAGCAAAACTATTCAAAACACTAAATAACGCAAAAAGGATCAATAAATGCACCAGGACATCTCAACTAGGTTGACACCTCCATAGCATTCTCATCATCTCCTAGAAGGACTAAAATTCTATTGTTGAGTACAATAGTAAGAAGACCTTGCATATAACAAGGCTTACAACAGAAAGATAATCTGAGAATTAAAAATCATAACTAGGCTATTACAAAATCAAGAAAGTGGGAAGATGAAGGCATTCCAGTTGAGATTGATGTCTTGGATGGAGATGTCTTGAAAGGCTTTAGAATGAGAGCACCAAGAGGAGGCATTGATATGGGCGAAATCGAATTTAAAGGAGCTAATAGAAGCCTTGTCTTGAAACACTCTTTGATTCCTTTCGAACCAAAGTTCTGACAACAAAGCTTTAACTGCATTGGTCCAAAGTAATCTTGGCTTCTTCTTCAAATATGGACCGATCAAGAGTTGAAGCATATTAGCCTTAAAATTATTATCAGGAACCCAGCTGACATTGAAGCACTTAAATAATCGTGGGCATTCTTAGTAGAATTGTATCAAAGGAGGGGCTGATAGCATCTTTTTAATAAGGACTTTCATTTTACTTACTATAATGTTCTTGACACAACACTAAATGCACTACTAAGGTAAGAGGTAACGGGATCTAGGGTTGTTGCACCTCGACCATTGCCAGGGCAAGCATCTTCAACCAAGTGCTCGCCGGAGATGCCTAGGCTCACCTTTTGGCATCCTCATTATAGACAAAAGCATGCATTTGATTTGTTTTTTTCTTTTTAATAAGCAAAAAATTGAAGCAATTTTTGACATCATCGACATTTTCTGTTCTTCATCAATTTCTTCTTTAGCTTCTTCTCCTTCATTGTTTGGTAGCAATTGTCATATGGTAGCCTTTGCATAATCATATCCTTGATATGCTTTCTTCTTCTTTGACATCTTCTTATTCAACATTTGCACAATCATATGCTTCATAGGTCACAATTGCCATCTAGTAGCCAATCGGCTAGACGACAATATTTATCAATGTTATAAGCATTATTTATTTAAGCTAATGGTTTCATTTTTTTTCCATTTCTTAGAGGAGTTTTGTTTTCTTTTATGACCTTGATAAAGTCTAAGAGGTTATGAGTTCAATCCATGGTGACCATCTACTTAGGATTTAATATCTTACGAGTTTTTTTGACACCCAAATGTTGTAGAATCGGTGGGTTGTCCCATGAGATTAGTCGAGGTGCAGATAAGCTGGCTCGAACACTCATACCCACACACATATATATAAAAGGATTTGTGTTCAATTTCATAAAGCTAATGGGTTTAGCTCACAATGATATTTTTCTTCCACTCCCTTCATGTTTCGTGCGGGGAAATTGGACATCCTTAATTTCAACCGCACTAGGGCATGAGGGCAATATATCTCATTTCAGTATTGTTAGTCTCTCGTTCATTCAAGGAAAAGTTCTATCTAATTCAAATATACGAACCACTTACAACAATTATAAATTTAAAATGAATTACAAGGGAAATCCAACATAGAAACCTTATTCCAGCCCCATCCATACAGTTTTCCATCAGTTGTAAGTGCCATCGTATGCCTCCAACCACCTGATATCTGAAAATTATGAGATAACAATGCCTCATATTACAATTTTGAACAAAAAAAAAGGGTAAAGGCATCTAAATGACATGAGAGTTGTTTATTGTTAATGAGGTCAAATGTTATCCAGTTTCATGTGGTAGCATGAGATACATCACAGCAAAAGAATCCTCATAAAGCAATTCACTTCCAGCATTTTCATTTCAGCACCATTATTTCCGGTCAAGATTTAGTTCAACATGCACTCATCCTCTCTCAATCTACCTCCAAACCCTCCAGTCTAACCCTTGCTAAACATAAAGAAGAAACTACTGAGTTTCTACTTTTCATAGAATCTCATGCTATTGTGTCAGATTAGTTTTTTTTTTTTTTTTTTTTTTAATAAGAACAACTTTCATTGAGAGAAAATGAAAGAATACACGGACATATAAAAATCAAGTCCACAAAAAGGGACTCCCTCTACAAGAAGGGACTCCAACTATACAAAATCATATCAATAGAATAATTACAAAAAATATTTGAAATTGAAACCCAATGAGAAACATGAAAACGGGCAAGGGACCAAATTTCTTTAGCTTCCCTCTCAACCAACCTCCTAAAAATCCTGCTATTCCTCTCTCCCCACAACACCCACACAATAGCACAAACACTAATAAGTCAAAGGCCTCTCTTCCCAAAAGGGGGATTGAGGAGGAATTCCTCGATCATATCTCTAACATCCCTATGATGAGCACACAACACGTTGAACATCTGGAAAAAAAAAATCTCAGACAATGTACGTAAAATCACAATGCCAAAGAATATGGTCCACTGCACCTCCCCTGCGTGGAACTTCTATAGACTGAATTAAGAAAAGTTGTTCATACACTTGCTATCACTTTCTTACGGGAACAAAGAATTTAAATATTATTTTAATAATGTCAACCTAAACATAACTCAACCAGTTAAAGCATATATGGAAAAAATTTTAGTACTACAGTAATCCATACTCCTTCCATTCATCATTTGACACGATATTTTGTCACATATTATTGTATTTCATGGGTCCCACACAATTTTTAAATACTTCTTTTATGGTATTCAATGAAAGTTAGTAGTCCTAGTCCATACTATTTTAGTACTAAAAATTTTCTCGGTATATACCCTCAACCAAGAGATTAAAGATTTGAGTCTTCCTACTCCACATGTGATTGAATTCAGATGAGTATAAAAATATAAGATTTGAACTCAGCTTTTCTACTCTAGAGATTCTAACAATCTGTCCTCTTCTTAAGAGTCAAATTTTCAGATGAGCGAGATTATGCATAGAAACAAAAACATCTAGTATAATAACCGCACAAAATCCACCTGAGAAATATTATCTCCACACAATGCTTCTAGCCTGTGAGGCACAAGGCGATCCTCAAAATCTCCATGTCCTAGTTGTCCATATTTGCTCCATCCGTAAGTGTATAATCCGCCCAAGGAGGAAACTGATATCGTATGCCGCCATCCACAAGCAACCATCACCATCTTGTCACCCTACCAGTGTAAGTTTTGCAAGATCACATCCACAAAATTAATCATAAATTATTAGATTCCACAAGCACATTGGACATCGCTCGTAGAGTTGGTTGAAATTTTAACATTTTTTCTAATGTAGTTGGTTGAAATTTTCTCTCAACTAGCAGAGTTGTTATTGAATTTAAAAATTCCTAGGCCACCGCTATGATAGATTTATTGCTGTTCTTGAAAGCGATTGATAGCCAGTACCATTTTCTCACTTTCTTCTCTTTTAACTGTTATTATATTTCTTATTGGACTTCGGTTTTCTGCTCACCAATTCATCGCTATGTAGGTGAGGAAATGGTTTTTCGAATAGTTGTAATTGTCACCAAAATGGTCAACTAGTGGGGCACGGTCCAAGTTTGGTAGAAAGCTGGAATGTTCATATGGGTGAGGTGGTCTTCTCCTCCCTCAACTGGTGCCTCCACATAGCCATATTCAATTTGGGTTATAAGCTCTGGTACTAAAATGGTTACGTGTCTCAGAATAAAAAATTGTATTTATTTAGGAGTTGAGACTAGAAAGATCTGTCCTCGTTTTTATACGGCATATCAACTAAGTTTAAATAACTAAAGCAGTATATCAAAAGCTGCATAACAAATAAACAAAAAAACAATCTTATCAAAAGAAAAAAAGATAAAAGATTAAAAAAAAAAAAAAAAAAAAAAAAAGAACAACAACAACCAAGCTTAAAAGCTAAAACAAATTACAAGATTATTCTTTTCCCACTACATGATTATGTATCCAAAAACTAAGAAGAAAGAAATATCAAGACCAAGTTCTTACTCTAATTCATATGTCCAACCAGCTTGAGAAAAATTATGACTGGTTCTAATTACTAGGGAAGTATACTCATTGGCAGGAAAATTATGCATATCAAGAAAAGAAAATTTCAACTATTATTCAAACCACCCAGTTAAACATGAAAAGAGCACATATATCACGTAAAGAAAGCTAATCCAAAAACTAAGTAATCAAATCAGAACTAAGAAAGGTGATTAATTCATTGGACTGAGAACCTATCATTAATTCATTAGACCGAGAACCTATCATGGAACAAAAATATGATGCCCGAGTTCTGTGAATAACATCTAACCTTCAACAATTGAATCTTCCATTGTAATAAATCATCCTGGCCACTGTCAAATTAAGTCACACTCCCTATTCTAATACGACGATATTTGCATCATTATGATAGACAACTCAAACTTAGCAAGACTCCCAACCCTTGTACTGCATGCTTCATGGACTACGTATCCCAAAACATTAATTAAAAAAATGACCTCAGTCACCAGATAAATATTATTGATCATTTACATTTTTTTAAATGGAAACAAGATATTTCATTGAATTAATGGAATGAGCCTAGTGCTTAAAATACAAGATAGGAAACATAATAAACGATTGAACGAAATATGAAACTCCAAGAACATAACAAGACTAAATTAAAAACTAACTGATAGAAGAAAAAGAAATAAATGCTTTCCAATTTTAAAAAAAAAAAAAAAATGTCTTGAATAGAGTAATCTTCAAAAAATGTAGAAAAAAGTACCATGAAGAAACGTTGACACAAACAATCTATGAAAACCAACAATAATGCGATGAAACCAAAAGAACCTCTTGGAATCCCTTGAAAATAGATCATTGCCCAAATAATTAATGCAGCTGAAACAAAAGAACTTGAAGCAAGACATAAACCCAAAAGCCTTTAATGCAGCTGAATCAGATAGTCCATCAAATCCAATAAACATTCAACCCACAGAACGGGAAACCATCTACCTTTCCACAAACCTCCACAAAAGCACAATCACCTCTTTAATGAAAAGAGAAGCACGTTTGGAAGCTTTTTTTTCAACAGATTATACTATGTCTTGGTGCAAGTGTACATTTTTTATAGGTCTTATAATCTCTCTACTCTTTTAATCAATTGGAGAAATCTTTTGTAACTCTTTTGGTTTGAGCTTATGCCCTTCTTTTGTAAATTTCATACATCTAGGAACTTTGTTTCTTACTCCTAAAAAAATAATAAGAAAAAAAAAAACAAAAATAAAAAAATCATTAATCCAAAGGCTTGGTTAGAGACCTTGCATCATTGTTTATTTTGACATAAAGATAAAGAAAGTTAGAATTGAACATACATCAACAGAAGAAACTTTCTGGGGTATCAATCGATCATTTCTGTCACCTAACCCCAAGTTTCCATACCGACCCCAGCCCCATCCAAAGAGCTCCCCATCTTCCGTGACAGCAGCAGTATGTTCAGCACCTGCAGCTACCATTTTTATTGATATTCCCTACAACCAAGTTACAATGACTACTTTAGAATAAAAAATTACAAAATCAAAAGGTCCGTCAAATTATTTTACATAAACACATTAGACATGACACAGGCATTGGATAAAATCAAAAATTAAAGAACGCTAGAATGCATGAGGTTGTAAGTTACACCTATAACTATAAACCAAGCCCTCAAAAGAGAACCCAGTTACAGAAAAGGACTCCAATCTAGCAAAACAATGCCTGTAGAATAGTAACCAAAAAAATTTTAAAAAATCAAAATCAAAGCCCAAAAAGAAAAATGAAATCTAATAAAGGACCAAATATCACTAGGATCTCTCTCCAAACATTTAAACACTATTATTCCTTTCACCTCAAAGATTTCACACAACAGCATACACCCCAACTAGCCACAAGAAAAACCCGTGAAACAAATAGGCCCTAAAGGTCTTCTTTCCCTTGAATACTTATGTAAACAAGAGATCTTAACAACGATTTGGAAGTGAACCATTCTTGTCCAAGATCTAAAGCCACTTATCCTCACGGTCAGAGAGTGCATTGTGTGGAAGAATGTTAGGAGTCTAGGCCATTCTTCTAATTCAAGTTCTGTTTCTAAGCCATAAGTTCCATGAAGCCGATTTATTATTCCACAGTTCAGAGATGAATGCCTTTTTTGTGTGTGAGGGTGAATGAGGAGGGGAAGTCCTCCCTCAGCACCCTATTCCCGAGCCAAGCGTCTGACCAAAAATTAGTAGTAACACCTCTACCCAATGTGCAAGTAAGACTGTCCCTTTAATTTTATCAAATATATTTCCAAATCACCCTTAGCCGTAGAGGGGGATGCGTGAGGCCCCAAATCCATTATACTTATTCGGGGAGGGGTAAGAAAGGAATAACACAGGAAACAAGCAAGGGCTGGGACGTGAGCTGAAATACAGTTAGTGTGGGGTCCACGAAGGAGGTTTAAGAAGGGGTTTTTTTTTTAACAAGAAACAAGCCACTTCATTAAGATAATGAAAGCTGATACAAGTGAAAGGAAGGAAACAAATGCTAAAGCAAAATACTAAAACATAACATAACAAGGATCAGCAAGTGCACCAGGACATCTCAACTAGGTTGACACCTCCATAGCACTCTCATAATCTCCTAACTCTTAAAGCAACGAAGCTTAAACTTAGAACTAAGCTGAAAGAAATCATGCCTGATACAAAGGCTTACATCAGATGCGGAACTGAAAGATAAACTTAAAGCCAAAAACTAAGCTATTACAAAATCATGAAAGCGGGAAAATGAAGGCATTCCAATTGAGATTGATGTCTTGAATGGAGAAATCTTTAAATTCTTTTGCAAGGGAACACCAAGAAGAGGCGTTGAGATGAGCGATATCAAATTTGAGGCTAAGAGATACTTTATCATGAAACACTCTTTGATTCCTTTCAAACCATAATTCTGATAACAAAGCTTTTACTGCATTGACCCAAAGTAATATTGGCTTCTTCTTCAGTTTTGGACTGATTAGGAGTTGAAGCACATTATCCTTAAAATTAATGTCGAAAACCCAGCTAACCTTGAAGCAGTTTAATAAACTAATCCAGCAATTTTCTGCAAAAACACATTGGAAGAACAGGTGTGAAAACTGAACTTACCAACCATAGTGGGCAAACCTGTGGAGAGATGTAATGAGAGGGCAACTTTCTTTGTAGAATATCTGCACTGTTAAGCAAGCCATTCAACATGATCCAAATCAGAATATTGACCCTTCTAGGGCTCTTGGATTTCCATAAAGCTGATTCCAGTGATGTTCCAATTGGGGAGGAGCAAGATAGGTTTAAGAATGGTTTTTGGAAGGCAAAGAAGGGCATGAGACTAGTAAATCCTGATGCTGAAGGCTGAAGAAGAGGGGGGACCTCAGCTCTTTATTTCGTTTTCCTTGTATTGTTTCCTTTCTGTTGAACTTTAGTCTTATATCGTGACTTGTTTGAGTTTTACCCTGAATCTATATATAAGTATTCCAACATGAGACCATCCTCTCTGTTGGTTGTCGGATTGTGTGTTGGGTTTTACTAATTGCAGGGGATTTGGAGGCAGTTTTATCATCCTGAAATCTCCAGATCCATTTAGCCAAAAGGGATTTATTTTTCTGCTGGATTCCAATAACGCCCAATAAAAACTTTTAAATTTGCTAAATTCTACTTCAAAAAAACAATAATAAATAAATAAATAATGATAATTTTAATTTCATTAACCAAAATCCAGTGCTTCTCACCAAAAAAAAAAATAATAACCAAAATTCCATGGAGCCCAAACCAGAAGATTTAGTAATAAAAAAAGCTTTTAAAGTGAGAGTAATAATAATACAGAAAAGGTGCTAGTCACAACTCCTTTAAGAAGTAATTATCAGGGCGGGTTCTTTGTTCCGTTTTGACAAATAATGGAAGTAGAAAGTTGCAAGGTGAATGGTTCCATCTTCTGCACATTTGGTTCAAATCCGAATGGTTCTTCATTGAGGATATGCAAGTTGTGTAAAAAGTATTTTTTCTTAAGAAGAAATACCCAAGGAAAGAATAAGAAATAGCAAATAAAATAATGCAAATATAATACAATAAATACAATAGAGAATTTCACAACAAAGGAAATAATCAACACTCCCTCTCAAGCTGGTTTGAAGATATCATCCATGGCCAGCTTATCAATCAACTTGTTGAATTGCCACTTTGGAAGACTTTTAGTTAACACATCTGCAATTTGCTTTGCTATCGAAAGAAAGGAATGCTTATTATTCCAACATCAATCTTCTCCTTCTTGAAGTGTTTATCAATCTCAATATGTTTCGTCCTATCATGAAGAACTAGATTGTGGGCAATGGAAATTGTTGACTTGTTATCACAATAAATGTGTATGGGCATGTCTGAGAGAATTTCAATTCTTCCAAAGTCTTTTTATCCATATGCCTTCACAAATACCATGGGTTAACATCCTAAATTCTACTTCAGCGCTACTTCTTGCAACCACACTTTATGTTTTACTTCTCCAAGTAACTAGATTTCCTCCAACAAAAGAGCAATCACCCAAAGTGGATCTTCTATCAGTCATACTGTCTGCCCAATCAGCATCAGTGTAAACCTCGACATGTAGATGCTTATGCTTCTTAAATAGTATACCTTTTCTTGGAGTACCTTTCAAATATCTCAAGATTCTATAAACTGCTTCAAAATGAACTAACCCGAGAGCATACATGAACTAACTTACCACATTAACTGCAAAAGCGATGTCAGGACATGTGTGAGAGAGGTATACGAGTCTCCCCACAAGTCTTTAGTACTTTTCTTTTTCTTTTGCAACTACTTAAATTCTGCCCGGTGGGAGTTTCTGCTATCTTACAACCAAGTAAACCTGTCTTATTCAGTAGATCAAGAATTTACTTCCTTTGGTTGACAAGAATGCCACTTTTGGACTTGGCAAACTCCATGCCTAGGAAATACTTTATGGTTCCCAGGTCCTTGATTTGAAAATCATTAGCAAGATTTTTCTTTAGGATATTCAGTCCTATCTCATCATTACCTGTAAGTCTGATATCATCAACATACATTATCAAAACAACCACCTTACCACTTCTCGTATGTTTATAGAACATGGTATGATCAACTTGGGTTTGACTGAATCCATAGCTCTTAATTGCCTTGCCAAACCGTTAAAACCATGCTCTCAAAGATTGTTTAAGCCCGTGTAGTGATTTTTTTAATTTGCACACTCTGTTAACCCCGAGATCCACCTTAAAACCAGGTAGCAAGTCCATAAATACCTCGTCTTCAAGATGCCTATTGAGAAAGGCATTCTTAACATCAAGTTGATAAAGTGGTCAATCAAAATTAATTGCAACAGACAACAGAATTCTGATAGAATTAATTATAGCTACCGGAGCAAATGTTTCTTGATAATCAATTTTATAGATCTGAGTAAACCCCTTGGCAACCAATCTGGCCTTGTACCTTTCAATACTACCATTAGCTTTACATTTTACAATGAACACTCATTTGCATCCACTGTTTTCTTATGTTTTGGTAGTTCGACTATATCCCATGTGCAATTTTGTTTCAGCACATTAATTTCTTCCATCACTGCTAATTTCCAATTCAAATCATTTAGAACCTCTTGTATATTCCTTGGAACAATTAGGTTGGTTATTTTGGATGTGAAAACTTTATGACAGTCAAACAATCTATGATAAGAAAGATAGTATGCAACGTATATTTGGTACATTTACGAGTACCTTTTCTGTGAGCAATTGGAATATCAAAATCAGAGACATCAGGTAAAGGATTAGAAGGAGATGAAGAACTAGGAGAAGTAGGAGTAGAGTAGTTTTTCCAAGTATTCTACCTCTAACTTCATCAAACTCAACATTGAGGCCGACAAGGAACTTGTAAATACAACCATCTTCAACAGTTTTCCTATAGTGCTTTTGGTCCTCTGTAAACTTCCACTCATACGTATCAAAGAGGCCAAGGTCTTGCCAAATCCGTTTTAGGGAGTGAAAGTATTGTGTAACTGAGTTAGTTCATTGTCGTATATCACCCAATTCAGGTTCAACTAAAACACTTGTGACTCATTACCCAAATTAGAATACATTTGAGTTACAATATCCCATAATTCCTTGGTAATAGAGTAACACATGTAGTTATAGCTGATGCCATGGAATTGACAAGCCAAGTCATAACCATGGAGTTTTCAGCATCACACGTGACGAATGACAGGTCATATGGACTAGGGGTGGTTTTTTATCCCATGATGTAGCCAATCTTCCCTTGTCCACAAATATACATTTGAACACTTTAAGACCAACGAAGAAAATTGTCCCTATTAAGTAGAATGATGGTTATTTGGACAGTGGAACCGGTTGAATGGATATGATTGTCGCAAAATATGGGTGTCTTAGTATCCGATATATTGCTGCAAAAAACAAACCCAAAAAGAAAAACAGTAGATCTAAAAAGAAAAACCAAAAACATTGAAGTGAAAAACAGTGGTGGCAGTAGGAGGCAGCGACCAACGACAGAACATGGCAGTGAGCGGCAGTGGCTACAGACTTGACCGGCCGGTAGACAGAGGCGAACGGAAAAGCAAAACGCATTAGAAAAACGATTTCCATGAATGAAGAAGCTCCACAAAACGCGATTAGAATCTAAGGCTTGGACAGTCGATGGCTCTGACGGCGATGTGACGTCTAACAAGGCTATGAAGGACCGACGACGGCGATGAACGAGGAAGAGCTCGACGGCGACGGCAGCACAACTACAGTTTTTTAGCTTTTTAAAAAAATTACGGTTTTTAGGGTTGCTCTGATACCATGTGTAAAAAGCATTTTTTTTCTCTTATTTCTCTTGGGAGGAAAGGGCTTCTTAAATAGAAGAAACACCCAATTACAAATAAGGAAAGAATAAAAAATAGCAAATGTAATACAATAAATACAATAGAGAATTTCACAACAAAGGAAATAGTCAACAGAAGTCAACAAGCTATTCCCTCTGGCTAAGGCTCACCTTCAACAGTTTGTGGAGCAAAATTCAAAACTAGTTCAAGGCCCGAGCAGGCATTTCTTTCCAAAAAAAGGGGTAATGAAATTGTCCAAATTCAAAATATTACAAGTTGGGTTATGAGGTGTATTGTCTAGCCGACCACCAACGGTCATTTTTTCATCCACGTTCCGATGGGTTCATCTAAAGAAGGATGGCATTCATTTCTTGGAAGGCTTTAAGGGTTTTCTGAGCAAGACTGAGCATGTTGATCAACAGACTTTGAAAAGTCAAGCTCCGAAAGATACCCCTTTCAACATGGCTGTTCCGGGATTTAAATAAAAGAGCCATAATCAGAGCTATGTGGAAATACTAAAGGTGAAAGGAACACGCAGTCCAATGTTTCCTCTTTGGCGATTGAGAACTTGAGCAAAAAGTCACAGTTCCTTTGTTCAACAAAGGAACAGAGTACGAATCTATATTGGGTTCAAAAGAATTTTGAAGTATTCAAGGAAGATTTTAGCAATCTATGGATTATATCAAGGTTGTTTGTGTTTAATGAGTAGATAGAGATTGCTAAAGTACTTGAGGATTTCTTTTAAAACTAGAGTAATCATCAATCCTCTATTTGCTGATAAGGCTTTGATCAAAATTGATCAGGGCAAGTTAGATGAACTGATTGTGATGTAGCCTAGGAGATAAAAGAAAAGAAATCTCCAATAATAAAATCAAAGTCTTTAGTATGAATAGAATTGCTAATATAAGAATACAATCTCTCTATTTATAGAGAATTGGTAAGCAAACTAATCCTAATTCTAATTAATCAAAGAAACTAATTCTAATCCTAATTAGTCAAAGAAACTAATCTTAACCCTAATAAACCAAGGAAACTAATCCTAATTCTAATCGATCATGGAAACTAATCACAATCCTAATTAATTAAGGATTTGACCATCATGTCTTAACTTATCCTAATCCTACTACATCATTCTATCCCTCCCAAAAAAAACTCATCCTCGAGTTTTAAAACGAAAATGAAGACGAAAATAAAAAAGCAAGCCACTCAAACGAATACATCTCGGAATACCGAGCACCAATAACAACCAATTTTCACCAGCCGCGCCAATATATCGAATATTTGATTCTTGAAAGAGAAAATTATTTCCATTAATACTCTTATTAATGAACCCAAGAATTAAGTTGTTCAAAAATCCTTTGTTGTTAAAATATATGCAGACTCCTCAAGGAATGGAGGAAAAAGATTTTCAATTTTCTTCAAATTAGGTTGCCCATGAGTATCTTTTTCTTCCACACTTAAAGGATTCAAATCCTCCCAATATTTCCTCTAATATACCCTTGATCTTAGTTGTTCTTGAATGATTCTTGATAAATCTTGGACATCTTTTGCATGCCATAGGTGTTGTTGATTCTCTTGTTGTCTTTCTTGGTGGCCAATTCCAGTTTTTATTCTATTCTCTTGCGGTGGAGGTTATTGTGGTTGGTTGTGTGGCTTAGTTAATTGATCTGACCAAATGGACATATTCTTTGCAATGGCTTCATCTTCTTCAACACCTCCATTGTTGATTTTATCAATTAATAGTTCCTCATCATCTGGTTCGAATTGAGCAACTTTAGTGTTAGTCCCATCGATTTTTCTTCTTCCAATGCAAGCTCCTGTTCGATCTTCCTATCTTTCTTATTCAACTCGTCTTCAATTGATTTTTTCTTTTCTTCGACTCCGTTCATTTTTTGCGCAACTTCACAGCCCATTTGAATGAGTTCTTGATCTTCTGGAGTGACTAAATGTGATTTTTGATGGTTTCTTGAAAAATTTTGAAGATTATAATTATGCCTTTCTTGAATTTTTTCCAAAAAAACCCAAACTTCATTCATTCTCTTTCATAAGTCCTTTTGATAGATGTTTTTATTTGAATATTTCTATTTTCTTGAAAATGTTTCGACCTCCGAATTTATGTTGGAATGATTCGTGGGTGTTGTTTGAGCTTGGTGATAATAATTTCTTTCACACTCTGAATCATTTTCTGAATCATTTAATTCCCAATTCCCCTCGGTTTGTTTGTTTGTTGCCTTCTATTTGCCCATTGTGTAAAAAGGATGGTGAAGATTCGCAGCACCTATTTTTTCTATTTGCATTCAGCAAGATGGTGGAAATTTTTCTCCGTTTTAATTATTGCTTGGATGTTCAGAGATAATTTTAGAAGTAATGTTCAGCAAATTCTAATGGGCCCTTCACTTAAGGTCTTAGGTTAATTTGGGATAATAGGGTTAAAGGTTCTACTTGCAGAATTGTGGTTTGAAAGAAACCAAAGAATATTCCATGATAAAGAAGCAGGTTGGATGGATCGTTATGATTTAGCACGAAGAAATGCTTCATCCTGGTGCACTTTATGCAAGACTTTCGAAGATTTCTCCATACAGGAATTATGTTAAACTGGCCGGCCTTCATCTTCCCATATTTTTAGTAGTTTTTGTCTCAATCTTGTATTATTTGGCATAGTCTTCTTTTGTAAATGTGTATCGGTTAGTGAATTGTCTTGGGTCCTTGGTTGTCCTATGCTTTTATCATTATGTTAGTTTTGTACGGATATTTGTGAGGGCACTAAGGGGGTGTCAACCTAGTTGAGATGTCAGGTACGCCTCTTGATCCTTAGGTTCTCTTGATCTTTGTATAACTCTCTTGTACTTTGAGCATTAGACTCATTGCTCCTTATTAATAAAAAGGCTCGTTTCCTTTCAAAAAAAAAAGAAAAGAAATCATCTAACTCTCAATTCTTACGTCGATTTCTTGAGAAACCGATTTGATTTAATCGCCAGGCTCTTTGTTGATAATGTCGCCTTGTTATTTCATTCCAAACTACATTAGAATCTTCATCGGAATTGCTAGAATCACTATAATCAAATTTCAAATGTGGATAATGATAGGTTCTTTGAGAAAACTGAGCACGGGGAAAATTATTATGTTGGAATTCTTCTTCTGAATCACTTGAATCAGAATTCCAGCATTGTTTTCGGAAGTAAAATTGATTTTCTTGCCTATACCAACTGCTGATTTTTTTCTTGGACATCCTCTTTGATCGATAATAGTCTATTCTTGCAAAATCTTGATAAATTTTCGGTTTCTTCTTTCTTTCTTGGAATTTCAAGGGTTCCCCCTAATTAGATGTGTATTGTTTGGCAACAAGCACAACTCACGAAGTTCCCTCTTGCGATCAGCGTCGCCAAGAGTTTCCCGGTCTTCCACTGGCAGTAGTCAACGTTGGCCTAGACGGATGCTCTAATACCAAATAGATGTAGCTTCAGAGATAAAAAGAAGAGAAATCTCCAATAATAAAATCAAAGTCTTTATTATGAATCGAAAATTGCTAATACAAGAAGACAATCTCTCTATTTATGGAGAATTGATGAGCAAACTAATCCTAATTTTAATTAATCAAAGAAATTAATCCTAATCCTAATTAGTCAAAGAAACTAATCCTAATCCTAATAAACCAAGGAAACTAATCCTAATTCTAATCAATCATGGAAACTGTCGAAAAAGCAGCTTGTAACCCTAGGGGCATTTTAGTAATTATGTGTACCCTAGGGCTTCCCACTAGTCTATTTATTTGGCCTATTCTCTTATACTTTGTGTATCAGAATTAATAATAAAAATCAGTGTCTATCGTGGTTTTTCTCCCTGTACTAGGATTTCCACGTAACTGTGTTGTTATTCTCTTCCCTACTCTTTTATTTTTGACATGGTATCAGAGCAAGGGGACGAAACCCTAGCCATTATGGAAGAGAACCATCCACAGTCCCTTTCAGCTGGTAGATCTTCGAGTTTTGATATGAAAACTGCTATTCGAGCTGCGGTAAAGGAGTGTTTTCAAGCTGCCTTACCGAAATTAATTTCTACCGTCCAGTTGCAGTCAACAGAAAGCCGCCGTCAATGGGAGCCGCACATGGACAGATCTGAAGAATACACAAACAAAGCCGAACTGCCTCGTCTCGCGCCGCCGTCAACTGATCCCTCAAGTACGGCTCCGATCAGGTACGTACCGCAGCAACCCCTCAGACCCATTGCGAGGCAGACCAGATCTGGCATCGAGGACGTCTGCATCCGCAGCAACCCTTCGGCAGACAGAGTCTCTTCCGATCGCACCTTCGACCAGCAGCTTCTGATCGACGAACAGGTTGGGCTTCCGATCGGGCCTAGGGCTTCAGACCTTCGACAGCTTCCGATCGAGCCTAGGGCTTCGGCTTCGACCTGCAAAAACTCAACTGCGCCGGCGTACCCTAGGATTTTCGCGTCAGATCCGACGAACCCACTCGTCCGGCAAAGAGAACAGGACCTCTCCGATTCTGCCCTAGGCGCATTCGACCAACAACAGGCCGACAACCGCCTCCAGCCGACGACTACCTTCCAGCCGTCGATTTCCTTCCAGCCGTTAGTGGCTGCCCCGTTTCCAACCAATTGTGACTCGACCCAATACCCAGATGAAAGCCCGGTAAATTCTTTCCCTATTTTACCTACTACAAATATCCTGCCTGTGTTTCCCTCAGTTGACAATACGACCAGCCTGAGTACGGTTGGAATCAGTACCATCGCCCAGTCAGGCAATATACAATCTTTTGGGCTTATTAGTGTCTCAGAGACCTCCAGTTCCCATTGCTTCCTGTATGTTACTCGTATCACCCCTGCATCTAAACTAGTGGTAAAGGCCCTAAATTCTGATGACAGGTTACTATATGTCATGTAACTACGCATGGGGTACCTTGTAAATGACTGAATACCTTCCTCAGGGCTATTGGAAGATCAAGAGAAGCATCATATTCCTTCAACTGTCAGAATTTCCATTGTGATTACTAGTCTCTTCCTGTTTCTCATCTTCAGAAATCACACCTTTTCACCATTATCTTTAGTATCGCTCCACATTTTCTAGAGCTGTGTCTGAATCGTCATTCACTGTCGTCTTCCCATCTGCTATAATGGTGCTATCAGCACCTTTCCCTCATTTTTCCTCTCTGCACTCGTTAGTACAAGTATCAATCTCATTAATTTCAGGAATACATGTACCTGATGTCGGGTTTGACTCATGGACCAAAGCCGGAGATGCAACAGGTGACACTCTTTTCTTTCTGAGATTTTTCCTATAGTATGTTATCCATGGACTTGATTGGTAGGAAGGATAGGACCAACATGTTCGGGAATAGGGCCAGACCCAAGGGAATTGTATATGTGGACTAGTTAGTCTCTTCACTAGAGGTCTCCCCCTGAAGATGGCTAATAGGGAAGAAGGGCTGATCCTCAAGGGAGGTGATATCGATTAGAAACAAAATATATTGCGAGAGGAATGGGTGGTAACATTTATACCCACGCTGATGGAATGGATACCAACAAAGACGCACTTTTGAGCACGGAGGGTAAATTTCGTGCGGTTTGGACCATGGGAGTGAACAAAGGCAACACAGCCAAAAACTCGAAGTGGTACATCGGAGACAAAACGAGTCGTAGGGTATGACTCTTTTAAACAGTCTAAGGGGTTTTGAAAATTGAGGACCCCGGGAAGGCATTCGGTTGATTAAGTGAGTAGCAGTAAGGATGGCATCACCCCATAGGTAAGACGGGAGTGATGTGGATAGCATTAAGGACCTAAGCAACTTCCACCAAATGACGATTTTTCCTCTCTGCTACCCCCATTTTGTTGGGGAGTGTAGACACACGAACTCTGGTGGATAATCCTTTGGAAGTAAGAAACTCCTGGATGGAAGCGTTTAAAGAATTCCCTGCCATTGTCACTTCTCAAAATACCAATAACTGCCATTTAAACTGGGTTTCTACAGTGGCATAAAATTGCTGGAATACAGAATAATACCTCAGACTTATCAGTGAGAAGAAAGACCCAAGTAAGCCGAGTGAGGTCATCTAAAAAAGTGACAAACCAAACGTTTCCCTGTGGAGGTTGTGGTTGGTGAGGACCCCAAACATCACTGTGACTTAAGGTGAAGGGTTTGGATGGTTTTAGGGCTGGAAGTGAAAGGAGACACGGACTCTGGTTTGGCAGAATACACACTTCAACTTTAAAGAAACACATTAATATCGAAATAAATGTGGAAATAAGTGTTTCATGTACTGAAAGTTCGGATGCCCTAAAGCGGTAATGCCATAGCATAAAATCATTCTCCAGAGGTAGAAAAATTTAAGGAGACAAAGCTAGTCCTATAATCATTCCTAGATCATCAAGTTAGGAAGTAGAGTCCCCCATCGTGCCGGGCAGTGCTAATCGTCGTTCCAAGCTTAGATCCTGAAATAAAACAGAGTCGGGTGAAAAAACTGCCTGACAATTCAAATCTCTTGTAAATCCTTACTGATGGATAACAAATTATATGAAATTTTGGAACATGCAAAAGTCCCGCAAAACCAAACCCTCAAACGGGAATAAATCCCCTTTTCCTGCAACAGTGTGCGAACGACCCATCTGCAATCCTAATTCGTCGTTACCAAGGCACTTGGATAATATGAGAGAAACTGATCAGAGATACCAATAAGATGATGCCGTCGCCCCCTGAGTCAACAATCCAAGGTTTTTTACCGTTC
>NC_052351.1:69268582-69423469 GCF_009727055.1 Benincasa hispida | reverse complement strand
CACCCCAACCATCTTGTGCCCTTTAGATAGGATCACCTGGTCCCACGTTCCATTTTTCTTCAGAGCTCTCATCTCCTCATATAACAACAGCTTTCCAAACTTCAGTTCCCATTGCTTCCTGTATGTTACTCGTATCACCCCTGATCTAAACTAGTGGTAAAGGCCCTAAATTCTTATGACAGGTTACTATATGTCATGTAACTACGCATGGGGTACCTTGTACATGACTGAATACCTTTCCTCAGGGCTATTGGAAGATCAAGAGAAGCATCATATTCCTTCAAACTGTTCAAGAATTTCCATTGTGATTACTAGTCTCTTCCTGTTTCTCATCTTCAGAAATCACACCTTTTTCACCATTATCTTTAGTATCGCTCACATTTTCTAGAGCTGTGTCTGAATCGTCATTCACTGTCGTCTTCCCATCTGCTATAATGGTGCTATCAGCACCTTTCCCTCATTTTCCTCTCTGCACTCGTTAGTACAAGTATCAATCTCATTAATTTCAGGAATACATGTACCTGATGTCGGGTTTGACTCATGGACCAAAGCCGGAGATGCAACAGGTGACACTCTTTTCTTTCTGAGATTTTTCCTATAGTATGTTATCCATGGACTTGATTGGTAGGAAGGATAGGACCAACATGTTCGGAATAGGGGCAGACTCCAAATGGGTTTTCACTATAAAGTACAAGTCAGATGGGACTGTTGATCGGTACAAAGCCAGGTTAGTTGCCAAAGGGTTTACTCAAACCTTTGGGGTAGATTACTCCGAGACATTTTCTCCCGTAGCTAAACTCAATACTATCCGAGTATTGCTATCAGTTGCAGTTAACAAAGATTGGCCCTTGCATCAACTAGATATAAAGAATGTCTTTCTCAATGGAGAACTTGAGGAGGAAGTCTACATGAATCCTCCTCCCGGATTTGAAGATCAGTTCAAACAGCGAGTCTGCCGGTTGAGAAAGTCGCTATATGGGTTGAAACAGTCTCCAAGAGCCTGGTTTGATAGATTTGCCACATTTGTCAAAGGACAAAGGTATACCCAAGGGCATTCAGATCATATACTTTTTACAAAGAAGTCAACTTCAGGGAAGATAGCAGTTCTCATTGTGTACGTTGACGATATTGTGCTCTCC
This sequence comes from Benincasa hispida, assembly GCF_009727055.1. Classification (NCBI taxonomy): domain Eukaryota; kingdom Viridiplantae; phylum Streptophyta; class Magnoliopsida; order Cucurbitales; family Cucurbitaceae; genus Benincasa; species Benincasa hispida. The sequence continues at coordinate 69,422,330 of NC_052351.1, read as the reverse complement.
GGTGATGATGATGTTGAAATTGTGAAACTCAAAGCAAAGATGGCCACAGAGTTTGAAATTAAAGACCTTGGGAAGTTAAGATACTTTCTCGAAATGGAAGTAGCCCGATCTAGGGAAGGAATCTCAGTGTCCAAACGGAAATACACGATTGATCTTCTAACAGAAACGGGAATGACTGGGTGCAAACCTGCTGACACCCCAGTTAAATATAATTCAAAGGTCAGCAATACTAATAACAGTGTTCCGGTCAATAAAAAAAGATATCAGCGGTTAGTTGGGAAATTGATATACTTATCTCATACGAGACCTGATATTTCATATGCAGTGAGTGTCGTCAGTCAGTTTATGCAGGCTCCTTGTGAAGAACACATGATAGCAGTTGAACGCATCCTTTGATATCTAAAAGGTACACCAGGTAAGGGGTTAATGTTCAAGAAGTCTGATAAACGCTGCATTGAAGCCTACATTGATTCTGATTGGACAGGATCTATTGTTGATAGAAAATCAACATCAGGGTATTGCACATTTGTTTGGGGTAATCTTGTGACCTGGAAGAGCAAGAAACAGGGAGTTGTGGCCAAGAGTAGTGCAGAAGCTGAGTATCGGGCCATGAGTTTAGGGATATGTGAAGAGATCTGGTTGATAAAAGTGTTGTCAGATCTTCATCAAGACAATGAGCTCCCAATGAAACTGTTTTGTGACAATAAGGCAGCAATAAGTATTGCAAATAATCCTATTCAGCATGACAGAACAAAACACGTTGAGATCAACTGGCACTTCATCAAGGAAAGACTTGACAACGGAAGTATATGCATTCCTTATGTTCCCTCAAATCAGCAAATTGCAAACGTGCTCACAAAAGGATTACTGAGACAAAACTTTGATTATTGTGTCAGCAAGTTGGGTCTTATTGATATTTACGCCCCAACTTGGGGGGTATTGAAAAAGCAGCTTGTAACCCTAGGGGCATTTTAGTAATTATGTGTACCCTAGGGCTTCCCACTAGTCTATTTATTTGGCCTATTCTCTTGTACTTTGTGTATCATAATTAATAATAAAAATTAGTGTCTATCGTGGTTTTTCTCCTTGTACTAGGATTTCCATGTAACTGTGTTGTTATTCTCTTCCCTACTCTTTTATTTTTGACAGAAACTAATCACAATCCTAATCAATTAAAGATTTGACCATAATACCCTAACTTATCCTAATCCTACTACATCATATTGAGGTCCCAGGAAAATGGCAGGCATTTGGTCCATTTCACTTGAATTTTTAAAAATGAAATAAATTCAGTCATAGCATACCTTCTTTTGTGAAAGGATATAGAGGCTAGCTTTCAATTAAAAATCTTCCACTAGATTATTGGTCTCAGAGCACATTTGAAGCAACTGGAGCTCATTTTGGAGGTCTTGAAAGTATTGCAATCGAGGCGTTGAATCTTTTATAGTGTTCAAAAGCCAAAATTCAAGTGAGAAAAAACTTATGTGGATTCATTCTGCGACCGTAAAAATCAAGGATGAAAAGCATGACAATATTTTTTTAAATTATGGGGACATAGAATCAGTTGAAGCTCCAAACATAAGTCATGGTAATTTATTTATTAAAGATTTTACAAATCCAATCGATCTAGTCCGTTTGAATCAAGTTTTACAAGATGAAGGCTTTGATGTCTACGTATTAAAACCGGAATGGTCGTTCTTTACATCATCACAGTCCAAGCCAGAGCTTTCAAGGAACCCCTTCGCAGCACCCAAGATGTTTTACAGAAATCAAATATCCAACTGGAGATTAAGTCTTCTTCGCCAAAGAATAGCAACAATCCTTCGTCAGCCAACCATCAAAATTCAAAATTGAAGATGAAGATCAATCAAAAAGGTGTGAACACAACAATGGAATTGGAAGAGTCGGGTTTAATGAGGAGAAAGAATTTAGTTGGCGATTTTTGTATTAGGTCCAACGATGAGCCTTGTAATAATCCCCCTTGCGATGGAATTTTGAAAGCTTCTCAATCTAAGGCCATTGATATTCCAATGGAATTAATCCAACGGTCCCCTGCACTTACTTTGGATGTCTCAAATTCCACGACTAACAAGGAACCGTTGATATTATCTTCTAAGGAAAACTTAACCAATAGGCAAAAATATTAACATGAACGGCCGCACGCTTAACCATATATCTTCAACGTCTATTTCTTTAGACATTGCCCCAAAGCTTCCGTCGGTTTCACAAAAATTTTCGACACTTCTGAAGCCATTCCCTAAGCACTTCTCAAGGCAGAAGAGATTCTTATTCATGCCAAGGGCAACAGAAAACAATCCTGATAAGTTGGAAGTTTAGTGTTCTCAAGTTTAAGCCTATCCTCCTTCTAAGAGGAAGAAGAGATCCATCTTTAAGGCAAGTGCAGTGATTCAGTATTGTTAAAGAATTGTTGTTAAAGAATTGTTGTGTTAGAGCACAGATTCGGCCCATTGCTAGCAAAAAGAAAAGACCCATCCTCAAGTCAAGTGTTTCAGATAGCAATTCAAATTTGTTAGAAGTGTGTTGTGCCCGAGCTCAAGTCCCTACACTATCCAAGAGGTCAGTTACTCTTTCCTCACCAACCCAACAGTTTAAACACACTGTTTTCTCCTTTCCTAATCTAAAGGTTCAATTTTTGAGAGGTACACCATGTCTTCCTTTGGATTCTTCTCGAAAAAGGAAATTTGAATCAGATGATGAATTTCCTATCAGTGTTAGCAACGAAGGTTGAGATGACTATGAGAATGGAGTTGATCATGATGAACCAGTGTAAGAAGATAATTTTGGGATGGATCTCAATGCTTTGTTTCAAAATGAAGGTGATTTGAAAGATAATATAATGGGTTTGCTTGTTTCTCTCCACTACATCCTTCAAAAATCCCATCACATTTGAAGTCCATTGTCGAAGAATGTGGTTTAGTCTTTGGTTGATCCTCCTCTCCTTATCAGAATTTGTTTGAACTTTTCTGCCTATAATTCAGAAATGAAAATTGTTTCTTGAAAAGGAGTTGGAGAAAGCATTTTGGAAATCCAAGAGTCCATGATGAGTTATTATCATGGATTGGTTAATGAGTCATGGAATCTATAATTGTTTGGCATAGACTTTAGTGCATCGAAAGCTTTCTCCATGAATGTCTCCCTCAACTTGTCCCCTTTCACCTTTCATGATAATTTTTGTAGTTTTGGTTGATCCTTTGCTGAAAACTGGCCCTAAAATATTGTGAAGTATCAAAGTCAAAGTTTTGTTAGCTGAAAACTCCATGGCTGGACCGGTATGTGATAGCAAGTCTTAAAGCTTCATCTTAGGGAAACTTGTCCAAGATCTTTGCGGACTTCACGGTTCAAGACATAAGTTTAAATTGGAGGGCATTTATATTACCAGCTTACTAGTCCTAATTCTTCTAGTGATCCTTCTTGCTTTAGTTTGTTTTGTTTTGTTTTTGCTTAGTTCCCCTGTAGCTTCGATGAATGGTGCTCTTGGCTTTTGTGTATTGGTCTTGAGTGTTTGTTCCAATTTCTTGTCCACTTGGATAGATTGTATGGATATGATGAGGGGGCTATGGGGAGGTCAACCTAGTTGAGATGCCTGGGTGCACCTGCTGATCCCTTGTTCTAGTTCTTGTTGCTCTTAGTTTCTAGATATTGTACTTTAAGCATTAGTCTCATCTCATTATTTCAAAAAAGGTTTGTTTCCTTAAAAAAGTCACATCCCCTTTAAAGAATTTGCAAAAACTTAATCCTGCAAAAAATATATATATGAATAAAACTGTATGTGATTTATTTCCAATGAAGGATATCATATTAAAATTTTAGTCCAAATACTATTTTTCTTTTCTCATTATCAATTGATATATTCTGTGCTTCTTAAATGTAAATGTGCCAGTAGGTTAGTTCAAAATCAGGCCACAGAAGAGAATGATCAAAGTTTATCTACTCGAGAGGCCTTGGATCATAGAGCAGAAAATTTATATGCACAAGTCGCATCACAGGAGTATCCATTTGAAATAGCAAAAAACAATCTACCTCGAATGCTTGGATTTTCTGCGGCACAAGTGAGTCTTCAGTGGTACCAAGACCAAGTTGACCATTTTGATTCCTTCCCCAACTTCAACCATATACAATAATAAACACAAAGTAAGGCACAATTTAAAGTACTAAAATAAAATAATACATATACAGAAGTAAATTTAGGAAAACAGATAACTACCCAAGTCATTCATATAAATTGTAAGAAGTTCCAATGAAGATCACAGTGTAACTTGACCTTAGCAAAGCTCCAGAATATGATAAATAAATTGATGAAGTCAAATAGAAGTGTTAAATCACCAATCAACCTAAGAGTTTAAGCTAATGGGTGATGACAAATTTAATATTATATCAACACTCTAACACTCCACTCACTTGTGGGATTTATTTAAGGCCTAACAAGTGAAAATGAATATTAATTGATATAATGAAAAGAGAGTACTACTCCAAAATACAAGAACTCCAAATAGAAGACAAATATCGGAGATAAACACAACTGATGAAGAAAACATGCCAAAAAGAAGAAAACCATCAACTAAGAAGTGCAAAAGATTTACTGAGAGAGCCCCAATAGAAACTAAGAGACAAAACCCAACTAAAACAAACCAAGCCAAACCAAAAAAACTGACAAGATTGCATTGCAAAAGAACAAAAACTCTGAAAAATGCCCTTATGAGAGGGAAACAAGATCTCAAGGCCAATTGGACTTTAAAATCTCTAATAACAAAAATGGGAAAAAAAAACTCCTCGAACAATCCATGGAAGTGCAAAGAGATATAAACAAACAAGATGAACACCATTAAACTTTAACTCTCGAAGAACTAGAAGGAATTGCCCACAACTGAAGACTGCAAACCTTAACAAAAGAAGCGAATTAGTTAGGGATCAAAGAAGAAAACATTGGAGAAGCGGCAGAAAAAGACACTAAACAAAGTGAATCAATGTCTTTACTTGCAAAAGTATGATAATAAACTTCTGCAAAAATATCCTCTGATAGCAACTCTTGATGCACTGATTCTTCCGTAAGAACTTCTACTTCTTCACTCCTCACACTTATCAATGATTCCCCATCATTGTCGAAAGAAGAAAAAACTTCTTTAGGAGAAGGGGGGGTTAGAAACCTCTTTTATAAACTAAACATCTGATCTAGGGAGAGAGATAATAGATTGCTTGAAGAACTTGTTAGGATCAAAAAATTGATGATTTTTTGAAGTGACTGATGAAGAAATCAAAAGATGAGTGCACAACTCTTCTAAAGCATCAGAATTTCTCTCTTGGCAATCAAGAACACTGAACTTCTTTCTTTCAAGAATAATGCTGTGGGAAAGCTTTCATGAGTCTTGACTTCACCCTGTTAGAACTCAGGGTAGGTTGAGATGATGAATTTTTAACTTCTTCTGGAGGCTCTTCCAGAGGAGAAAAACTATCAACGGGAAGAAAAGGAGCATCTACCTTAGGACCAAAGCCACCATATTCAACAAAATATAAACTTCATCTTCCATTACCATTTTTATCCTCTTTAAATAAATCGAAGTAGAAAAGTCATTATATGATAATTTGCCAGGAAGTAAATTACTTGAACTTGGCATGTCCACAGCAACTATATCGCCAAACCGGAGAGAGAAAGAACCGCTGTTACCAAAATGAAAAGTAACTTGCACCGGAATGAATCATCATCCAAATTAAACTCTTCATCTTCCATTACTTGCCTAATTCTGCCCAATCAATAGAGTTTTTTTTTTTTTTTTTAACAAGAAACAATCCACTTCATTAAGATAATGAAAGATGTTACAAGTGACAAGAAGGAAACAAACATAAAGTGCAATACAAACAAGTACGCTAAAAAGCACAAAACGGATCAGCAAATGCACTAAGACATCTCAACTAGGTTGACACCTCCCTAGCATTCTCATCATCTCCAAGAAATACTAGAATCCAAAGCTAAGTACAAAATGAAGAGGACCTTGCAAAAGACAAGGCTTACAACCAAATGATTATCTGAAAGTTAAACTGAAAATAATGACCACTACTATGCTGTTACAAAATCAAGAGGGTGGGAAAATAAAGGCTTTCCAATTGAGGTTGATGTCTTGTAAAGAGAAGTCTTGAAAAGCTTTGGAAAGCGAGCACCATGAGGAGGCGTTGATATGGGCGACATCGAACTTAGCTGAACTAGAAGAAGCTTTATCTTGAAATACTCTTTGATTTCTTTCAAACCAAATTTCTGATAATAAAACTTTAACTGCGTTGGTCCAAAGAAGTCTTGGCTTCTTCTTCGGACGTGGCCCAATTAAGAGTTGAAGCACATTAGCCTTAAAGTCATTATCAAGAACCCAACTGACATTAAAGCATTTGAAGAGGGATGTCCAACAAAATTCTGCAAAAACACACTGGAAAAACAAATGCAAGAGAGATTCTGAGTTTACCCAACAAAAAGTGCAAACCTGTGGAGAAATATAATGAGTAGGTAACTTCCTTTGGGGGATATCTGTGCTATTAAGAGAGCCATACAGTATGACCCAAATCAGAATATTCACCCTTCTAGGACTCTTAGACTTCCATAATGTTGATTCTAGTGTCTGACCAATTGGAGAGGAGAAAGATAGATGCTTTACAAGAGACTTGACTGAGAAAACCCCACTTGGTTCTAAAGACCACCACCTTTTATTTGGAATTGAATTAAGTTTACAGTGATTGAGTTCTCCAGACAGAAGCGGGAAGTTTTCTGCCTCTTCATCCTTTAACAGTCTTCTAAAGTGAAAAGTCCAAGATGTTGAAATCTCATCCCAATAATCTTGTAATGAACCTTCGGGTTTGGTGGAGATAGAGAAAAGATTAGGGAATGAGATGTTTAGAGGAACCAAATCCAACCAAGGATCTCTCCAAAAGCTTATTCTTTCACCATTACCAACCTTGAAGGCTGCCAAGGAATCCACTTTTAACCAAAATCTTGAAATATTAATTCATGGGCTTCTAAGGCTGCTGGAAAATTTACCATTGGTATGCCAACCAAACTTACTTCTTTCATGAATGCTTATAATAACTTTTCTCCAAAGTGAGTTGACCTCAAAGAAAAACCTCCACCCCCATTTTGCTAGAAGGCCCTAATTTCTGAGTTTCAAGCACCCAATGCCGAGTCCACCATCTTCTTGGGACCGTGAAGTTAAACTCCATTTAACCAGATGGTTTATTTTACTTCCGGAATGCCCTTCCCAAAAAAAATCCCTCAATGTTCTTTCTAGAGATTGAATCACCTTTTCTGGCATCTGAAAAAGTGACATATAGTAAGTTGGTATATGAGAAAGAACTGACTTACATAGGGTGGCACGACCCCCTCTTGAGAGGTTGTTTCTCTTCCGTTTGTCCAGTTTGCTTTAGACTTTGTCGATCACTGGTTGCCAAAAAGCTAGTTGCTTAGGATATCCCCCTAGAGGAAGGCCAAGGTACATAAATGGGAGGTGGACAGCCTTGCAATTTAAGAGGGTTGCTTCTGATTGTAACTTGAAATGGTCTATATTGATGCCACATAAAGCTGATTTTTTCCAATTAACCTTCAGCATCGAACACCACTCAAATAATTCAAGTATTTTCTTTAGGTTGCTGAGTTTTTCTTTGTCATCTTGGCAGAAAATTAGAGTATCATCCGCAAATTGTAAGATAGGAACATGAATTCTGTCTTTGCCAACAATAAAACCTTCAAACTTGCCTTTTTCTCGAAACTGGGAAAGTAATGCATCCAGGACTTCACTGACTAGTAGAAATACGAAAGGAGAAAGAGGGTCACCTTGCCTTATTCCTCTTGAAGCTTAAATTCTGCCACGAGGTCTTCCATTTATGAAGATTGAGAATTTTGTGTTAATACAGCCCATCATCCACATAATCCATCTTGAGTCAAAGTTCTTCTCAACCAGAATTTTTTCAAGAAACTCCCAATCCACCCTGTCGAAGGCCTTTTCTAAATCAAGTTTTAGAATCCACCCTTTTTTCCCTTGGAACGGTAGTCTTCAACCACTTCATTTGCAATAAGAATGGGATCTAAAATTTGTCTTCCTTCGATAAAAGCACTTTGAGAAGCCTCTATTATACTTGGCATTACTTTTTTCAGTCTTTTCGCTAACACTTTAGCTACTAATTTGTAAGACAAAGTTGTTAGGCTTATTGGCCTGAAATCACATACCCGAGTAGCATCCTTTTTCTTCTGAATAAGGCTGATGAAGTTTTCTTTTATGCATGAATTTAGCTTTCCATTATTGTAGAAGTCTTCAAAAAGTTCTAGATATTTATCCTTGAAGAAATCCCAAAATTTGAGAAGGAATTCAACTGTAAAACCATCCGGCCCAGGGGCCTTGTTTTTACCTAACAGATTTAGGGCAGATTTGATCTCTACTAAAGAGAACCTTGCTGTCAACTTTGTATTATCGGCCGTGGAAACTTTAGACCATTTCAGGTTGAGAGGCACTGTTCTTTGACCTGAAAATTTGGAATATAAAGTGGAGTAGAAATCTAAGATGAGGTCTTCATTCTCTTTGAAAGAATTGGTTGCTACTCCTTGATCATTTATGAGCTCAGAAATCAGATTCCTCTTTTTTTTTGCATCCAGAAATCTATGAAAGAATTTTGTATTTTCATCCCCTAAACTTAGTCAATTCAGCTTGCTTTTTTGTCTTAGATTTCTTTCATCTGTTCTATAATGGGAAAAAAGTTCAGCCATCAACACATTTCTCAAACTTCTGTTTGAATCTATTAAGTCATAAGCTTCTACTTGTTGATCAATTTCCTCTAATTTTCTTAATAGCACTTCCTCATTTGATTTTCTTGCTTTCTCAAACTCTACATGCCAAGCTTTAAGGGCTGTTTTAACTTTTCTTAACTTCATAGAGATAACAAATCCAGCCCAACCTTGCTGAACATCCACTGTCAACGTGACTTTAAGAATTTTACAGCTTTCTACTATGGATAACCAGCTGTTACAAAATCTGAAGGGAGATGGCCCCCATTCAAAAGAACCAGTTTCAAGAAGGATTGGAAAATGGTCTGAACATGTTCTTGCCATTCTAACCACTCTAATATTTGCAAAGATATCATCTCAAGTATTTGATACCAAAAATCTATCAAGAAGTGAAGAAGAAGCTGGAGGACCATCTCTTGACCAAGTAAATTGGCCATTTCCAAGGGGGATTTCCAATAATTTTGTTGAATCAATAAATTTATTAAACTTCTTCATCCCTTTTGTTAATCTCTTTGTTGGATTTCTTTCTTGAATCCTTCTAGTGATGTTGAAATCTCCTCCAATGCACCAAGACTCACAACAATACCCTGAAAGTGAATATAATTCCGGCCAAATGTGCTTTCTTTCTTTGTAATCCGTAGGGCCATAAACATTTATGACCTAAGCTGTCTTCTTGCATAATGAAATGCATTTAACTGATAAAGAGTAGCCTCCCTTAAGAACCTCTGTCACAGTGATCTTACTTTCATCCCACATGGTTAACAAGCCTCCTGAATGACCTTGTGCTTCCACATACTCCCACCCTATATCTTTGGAACTCCAAATTTCTTTTATGAATCTGGTGTCAAAAGACTTTTTCTTGGTTCCTTGGATCATGACCAAGTCCGGATTGACTTTTCTGATATTTCTTCTTACTGCCAATCTTTTGGAAGCATCATTCAAACCTCTAGTATTCCATGAAATGATTTTCATATTGAGTTCTTGTAATTAACCCAAAATCAATCCACTATCCTCTACCAATGTAATCAGGTTGCTTGGAATATCTTCTTTTTCGATGGGATTGATGCAAGAATTGATGAAACTAACTGTGTTGAAATTTTCTTCAGGTTGGAACAAATAGTGCAAGTCTTGTTGCTGCTCATAATCAAGGTATTCTTCTTCTTGGAGGAAGTCATAGGCTAGGCTGCCATTCTCCTCACTGCTAATGCTGAGTAGGGAGTTTTCATCTGAGTCATAACCTTTGGAAAATTCCGTTGGGGGGTCGAATAAGCCTCTTATAAAGGCTACTTGTGAGTCTAGGACTTTGAAATCTTGGAAGGAGAAGGAGCGGAGATGGGAGGGATGAGATACTGACCTGGAAGAGGAGTCGGAAGGTAATTGAACCTTGATGCAACAGCTTTCTAAAATGTCTGCATTCAGCAGGGAAGTCCAACCGTTTTGGAAGGAAGTTTTCTTTCTCATGAAGTGTTTTCGAAAAGGTTTTAAGATGGAAGCCTTGCTTGTATTTTTTGGATTAATTCCAGGTAAGGTAGAGGGAGAGGAAAGGCCACCTAATGAATCTTTTTTCAATGATTCGTAGGTGTGAAAGGGAAAGGCCGAACTTGACGATTGGCCTTCTGTATGGGCTGGAAGATCAATTGCCAGCCCATACAGACTTAAAAGACTTCAAACTTGGAGCTTCCAAAGGAACAATATCACCAAACAAAAAAGAGAAATCTCTTATTTGGATCCTTAATAACAATCTCTATAGGAATAAAACCACAAATTAATGTATTGATGAATTTCATTTATATTTATAAATTCATAATGTAATTACTCAAATCAAAATTTGCAATCCTCCGTCCCTCGAGACCAACAAGGGGTAGTACAGGAATATTCACTTGTTGTCCATCGACTACGCCTTTCGGCCTGATCTTAGGCCCTGACTCACCCTCCGTGGACGATAATCTGGAGCTTAGAGTTGTCAATTATATCCTTTATGGAAATGGCAAACCAATTCGGGGAATTTCTGGCACAAATCCGAAAGGCATTTTCAATTCCAAAGGCTTTTTTGTTTGAGCAGGGGAATAATCATCCGCTTCCGGAAGAAATCGAAGAATTTCTCGGGAATCCTACAAGATCCATTCGTTCTTTTTTCTCCGTTGTTTTGCACCTCTATCATTGTATTGGAACAATTTAAACAATTAATAGTTTATAAAGAGCTGCCCACCAAACCACCAAAATGTTGCCCAATAGCTTCAAAGACTAATTTCTTTCAATAAATCAAAGGTAAATTCTTAATCCCAATCAATCCTCCATAACTCTTGATAAATTCTGGATGACAATGAGAGTTATTGGACCAGTGCTCCAATTTTAGATGCAAGTCCCCATAAAGCTATCATTTACCATTAAAATTGAAGTTCGCAAAATCTTCATCAATCTTGATCAAAGCCTTGTCATCCATAAAGGTATTAATGGAAATTTTGGACTAGAAATAATCTTCCAAAGCATACTGAATTTTCTTCTAGGGATAATGTGCGAGCAGTCGAGTAACTACAATAACAAAGTCAAACTTCAAATCCAAAACCTCACTCTCTTCGAACCTAAAAGGACTCTTGAAAACATGGAGAGCTAGAATTTGATTCAACTGAACCAATAGACTGCCTCGACTTGGAAGTTTGGCAATTCACTTCCACAAAACTTCCCAAATTTGACTTACTGATCTGCAATTCCTCATGAGGCTGATCATTTTCATGAAAACAAACAAAATTAAAGTTCAAGTTTCTCAACTTGACAAGCTCAGAGAAAAAGTTTCTAACCATTTCCCAAAATACTAACCATCCTTTCTTGTTAAAGCTAGCTAGGACATGAATATTCATTCTTCCCCGGTGCTAGGCCAAACAGCCCACTCAAACCACCTTCCATAGGAGGATCTAAACTTAGATAATCAAATGACTCCTGAAGCTCCACAATCTATGACTATTCTGGGAGATGCAAAAGCTCAACCAATCAGCTTCAAACCAACGTAAAAGGGAGAGAGAAAGGATTATCCTATGTTTGTATCTCATATCTTCCACACAAAAAAAAACCCATTCTCCTCATTCCAAAGGCGAAAATAAGAATTTTGAATGCAACTCTGGATTTCCATCATAACGAACCACAGCGAAGATCAACGAGCAAGGCGTCAAGGGTAAGTGTTCGAAGATATCTGCAGCCATCAGTGGAGGCTATGGTGGAGAGTGACAAAGAGGAACGACGGCCGAAAGAAGGAAGAAAAAAGGAAATTGACAACTTGGAAGAAGGAAGAAAAGAAGTCGACCACGAGGATCAATGGCCAAAGGTGGCAATGGTAGGTGATCACAGGCATATACGACTATCTAATATTTGTTTTAGTATATTATTGTAAATTTTGTGTCATATTCTCATTTACTGTCATTTTACCTTCTCTTACTTAGGTTACTCTGATATACTTTTGTATATATACCTTTTTAGTGAATGAAGTAGATAATTACGATTCTCTTAAACCTTAGCGTTTACAAAGTATCAGAACCCTAGGTTAATTAGGGTTTGGTGAACCTTTAGGTTTGAAGTTTAGGACCCATTTGCATTTCATAGGGTTTTGTGAAGTGTTTTTGTCCATACTTATTTCCACCGTCATTACCAGAACACACGGCGAGTTTGGTCAGCTTGCATCGTCATTGTTTAACACCATTCATACCCCAAGGAAGCCTAGACGCCAATTTACAGAACTCTAGAATTTGGTGCTCATTTGACCATCACATGAGGCTGAAGCATTGTCGCAGCCACCTACAAAGAATAATTTGTACAAAGAAGCCACAAGCAATTATGTCCTTTGAGTCTTGCAGTGCTTTGATTGGGCTAAGAAGCACGGGCATGGACACGGACACGGGACACGCAACACAATACGACACGACGATGCACCAATTTCTAAAAATGTAGAACACGACATGTGGGGGACACGTCATATTTTTTATTTTTTTCAAATAATATTAAAAGATAAAACCCAAAATACTTTATTTTTTACAAAATATTATACATAATTATAAAAAGTTGTGAATGAAAAGTAACTTCAAATATGTCGTTTATTAAGTTGCTTAAAAAAAGTTTAATTTAGTTTAAAATGTTAATGGTGCATGAAACCAATAAATTATTGCCCACTAAAACTAAATAAGACAAAAGACCAATAACCCATAAAAACCCGCATTAAAAGTCAAACAAACACTAAAACAAAAAAAAAAAAAAAACCCTAATATTTTATTCTCCCTTGTGTAGTCACATTAAAACCAAAAAAAAAAAAAAAAAAAAAAACCCTAACATCTCATTCTCCATTCAGCCGCTGTTGTTATCTTCCCCTCCCCCGATTTGTTCTCCCCTCTATCCCCCTATTCTACTCTCCTCCCCAATTTCGTTCAGCCTCCCTCCCTTCACCACTGATCTGCCATCGCAAGCCATCACCATCCTGATAATCACTGAAGCCAGCTGGAGCTCTCCAACATCCGATAGCACAAAAGTGGACTTGGGCTTACTTCAACCAAGTAAAAAAAATAAAAATAAAAAATAAAACGTGTCCGAGCATGTCTTGGCGTGTCAAATTATTTATTATTTTAAAAAAAATAATAAAATAAATAAAGCAAAATTGTGTGTCTAACACATGTCAAGCACGTGTCGGTATCGGACATGTGCCTGTGCTTCCTAGTGGTTGGGCACACAAATGACTATCAAGGTAATAGGGAGGTTGGATTAAATAGCTCAAAAGGTTATCCCAATACTCAACGATCAAATTCAAGAGATGTCTACTATATCATAAGTCAAGTCATACGAAACGTGACAGTAGAAAATAGCAGAATAAGGGTCAGAGGGTTTCATCTACACATGTTGCATCTACTCCTAATAATACTAAAAAATCTATCACAATTTTTGCAGAGAAGTTACCTAAATTTTGACAGTATCAAGAATTGTTGACAACATGATCTTCTACTCCCATTATGGCCATTGCAAAGGCAAGTAACACATCTAAATATATTATTTCCTCCACTTCAAGATGAGTCATTGACTCTAGCACTATAAATCATATGACGGTAATCCCAATTTATTCTCTCACCTTTTTCCATCTACTTCTTCACCAAAGGTCGCTATAGTGGATGGAACCACCACTCCTATATTAGGATCAGGCACAGCCAGTCTCACTCGTACTAGAGGTCTCTTCATACTATCTCTTTATACTCGATATTATATTCACCACAATTCTCCTTTAATTTGATCAATTTCTTGCTCGTGATTTTCAATGTTGTGTCCACTTCTTTGGTTATTGCATATTTCAAGATCTTACGACGAAGAGTCAATGGTAAAGTAAAGGGACATCTAGAGGTCTCTACATCTTTGACCACAATACCTATAGGCATCACATGCTCTAGCATGTCTCCCTTTGAAGAACATTGTCTGCTAACTTCAGAGTTAGCAAAGAATTCATCCAAGTCTTTATGACAGAACCAGGTGAAATCAGCTACAAATTGAAAGGTTGAGGCTAGAGAAACTAGCAAAGGAACACGAATGAAAGCTGAAAACATAGAGGAAGGGAGAGCATCTTCTGAAAGACTTTCGAACACTTCGTCTCAAAGACTACTTTAATAGTTCCTTAGGAAAATTCCTAAAAGAAAAAGGTAAAATACTAATGATTATTGTCTATGTGGATGCTTATTATTCGTATAGTTGACCCTGAGGAAGAAATAACTAACATAAAATCACTCTTGGCAAAAGAGTTTAAAGTAATAGATCTAGGACCACTAAAATACTTCCTAGGCATGGAAGTGGCTCGCTCAAGAAAGGTTTGTGGATCTCCCAAAAAATATATATTCTTGACCTTCTAAAGAAAACAAGAATGCTTGGGTGTAAACCTATGTACTGTACTCCTATTGATCCTCACTAAAACATTGGCAAAGAAAATGCTCTAACTAACAAAGAATAGTATCAAAGACTAGTTAGAAAACTTATATATCTCACTCATACTAGACTTGATATTTGTTTTGAAGTTAGTTATGTAAGCCAATTCGACTGCAGGCAGGCCATAAAATCATAAGATACCTAAAGGGAACACTTGGAGAAGGATTGTATTTCAAAAAAATTGTCAAATAAAGTCATCACTAATGTAGATTGCACAAGTTCAATAATAGATCAAAGATCAACAACTAGCAACTATTGCAACCTGGTAACGTGGCAAAGTAAAAAACACACAATTGTATGTTAAATCACCAATTGACACAAAAGTTTAAGCTGATGGATAAGGTAAATTTAATATTATATCAACACATTAACACTCTCTCTTACTCGTGGACTTGAAATACAAGAAGACCCAACAAATGGAAATCAATATTAACTAGGAGGAAATAACATTGTAGGGGTTTGAACACATGACCTTCTTAAGCCTCCTACTTTGGTACCATGTTAAATCACCGATTGACCCAAAAGCTTGCTCATGGATGAAGGCAAAATTTAATGTTATATCAACACTCTAACAGTTAAGAAACGGTGTTGAAGCTAAATTAAAAGCCCTTACACAAGAGAATTGTGAAGGAATATGGATCAGAAAAATCGTATCTAAATTATATATAACATTGGAGGCACTAATAGAGGTCTACTGTGATAACCAAGCCACAATTAAGTATTCCCAAAGACCTCATTCAAATATGCTCATTTTAAGCACGTGAAAATTGATCGTCACTACATCAAAGAGAGATTCGAAAACAAAAGCATTACCTTTAATTACATGTCAACCAAGATGCAAATTTTTTATATCCTCACAAATGCCCCTATTCAGGAACTCATTTGAATAAATAAGAGTCGAGTTGAATAGTATTAAAACATACAATCCAGCTTGGGGGGAGTTTGATTATTATGGAAATATTCTAAAATTATCCCACTTTCAATCTGTCCCATTTTTCTTTCTTTCCTTATATGGTTATTTTTCCCGTAAGGAATTTTTACGTTACTTGTCTTTCCTTATTTGTACAAAATTCTTCCCTTTAAATCTAGGGTTGTAACATCCAGAACTTCATAAGAACAATAGAAAGTTTCTTCTCTAGTAAAGCAACAGATAAAATAACGTTTGTAAGAATTGAGAAATCTACCAACCTCTGCACCTCGCCTTCCATAGTTACCGCCAAGCAATGGCTATCTCCACAAGCAATTTGCCTTATCCTAAGACCATGCAATGCTTTAATTGGCTTCGGTGTGAACAAATCACTAGAATTACCATGACCTAACCTTCCAAAGTCACCCCTGAAAATCAAGTTCAAGAACATAGTCAATAAGAATAAAATACATCCCTTTTTTTATGAAATCAACAACTTTCATTGAAGAAAAATGAAAGAATATAGAGGGAGAGGAGGGGGGAAAGCCCACTAAAACACCCCTTCTAATGGAAGGGATTCCAACTAGGTAAGATGTTTCCAAAAGAATAATTACAAAAGACCTTCGATTCCAAAGCCCAAAGCGACATATGAAATCTTACTAAGGACCAAACCTCGCATGGGTCCCTAATATTATTAAAATTTTGCAACTTCACCACCAACTTTAAGTAAGAACCTAACTCAAGGTGTCCCCCAAAAAACCAAATTCAAAACAGGTGAGGATGAGTTTAAAGTAAGGATTTTAATCTAGTTAAATGTTTATGAAGATCCAGTCAAAGTGATTCTTTAGGGTTTCTTTCTTTTTTTTTTTTTTTTATATGAGACAGGACCAAACCTCGCAGAGGTCCCTGATATTATTAAAATATTGCAACTTCACCAACTTTAAATAAGAACCCAACTCAAGGTGTCCCCCAAAAACCAAATTCAAAACAGGTGAGGATGAGTTTAAAGTAAGGATTTTAATCTAGTTAAAATGTTTATGAAAATCCAGTCAACGTGATTCTTTATGGGTTTTTTTTTTTTTTTTTTTTTTTTTTTTTTGATATGAGACAGGAGCTTGTATTAAACACAAAAAAACAGCCCAAGGACCAGAGGAAGAGATATCCCCAGCCCAAAACCTACAAAAGAACCTTCCTGTAAAATAAAATCGCGAGACAGACTAGTTACAAAAGACATTCTTGTTTTTGGAGCACCACTAGAAGATTTATACTGTACATTAAACAAAAAGAAAATACTCATTCACAGCCTTCTCTTTGAAGTGAGCCACAAATAAGGCTCTAGCAGCATAATTCCACAAAACTTTGGCTTTTCTTCAAAGACTAAACATTCCATTTCCGATTCTCCTATTTTACAAGGAAACAAACCGAGAGGCCAAACACAGTACACTCGTTTGACACGTTGGGCAGTGAAGAGAGGTCTTAAAGGTAAGAACCCAGGAAGGCATCCTACAACTAAGTAGGTGGCAGTAAAAATTGCAACTGAAAAATTCAGAACATTACTAGTGAACATAAGGCCTAACTACTTCTATGAGATGGAACTTTTGCATTCAGCAACCTCATTTTCTATAATATATACATATATATATGCGTGAGCGCTTTGATGACTAATCACCTGCCAGAAGATTGGTTTCACTACCAACCAAGATTGGAGGCCTTTTGTTCAACCCTTCCCCTTCTGTCTAGGGATGTCTTATCCTCATAGCCTTCAGGCTGTTTTTGTCGAGTCCTTTTTAACAAAATTTCTCTGTTTGATATATACACACACACACACATATATAAAGGAGAGAGAGAGAAGTTCTTTTGCAATATCAATTCTAAGTAACTAGATAACACCATGGAGGCATTGACCTTCTGCAGAGATCATCTATCATAAATATGCTAATAAGTAAACCGAATGCTTTAAAAGTGATTGTCAAAACGTAATCACTTACCATCCCCAACTATAAACTTCTGTACGTGCTTCAGAATAAGCTGTTGTATGATCCGCTCCACAAGTAACAGATACTATTTCATGGCCATTCAATGCACTCAATTGTGTTGGTGAAAGTCGATCTTCAGCATCTCCATGACCTAATTGACCATCTTCTCCACGTCCCCAAGAACAAACAACATTTCCAGCTGCACAACATCCAAAATATGGTTAAATGAGGCTGACAGCCATGTCGAATGGTAAAATTGTGACATGTAGAATCAATGTGTACGAAGGAAAGAAATCAAGAAAAAGAACTGAAACATGTAGAGAGGTGCCAATTATACTTTAAAAACAGTTGGTTAGTTAACAAATTCACTTCTCCAGCGCAGAAACACAAATTCATATTTTTACCAGCTGTGCATTTGCTACAAAGTGCTGGAATTGTTTACAATGCTCCTTTGGGGGGAATTCCCAAAACCAGGTGATATCCTATCTCTTATTTCACTTCTCCCTTTAAAAGAGACAAAAAGATCCTAGAGCTTTGTCATGTTCTTGCTTCCATTTTTTTTTTTTTCCTTTGGAGTCTACAGTTGGAACAGAAAGCCTGTATCTTTCATGTATTTTTTATAAGGAATACCTCTTATTGAGAATAAAATGAAAGAGTACAGGACCTCAGAAAATTCAAGGATACAAACTCCCATATCAAAAGTTCTTATCTACCTGTGAGATAATTACCCTTAACCAAATTACCTCTTTTTTTTATATATAGGATACAACATTTCACACCAAAAAATAGGATACACAAAAGGCCAAGGAGAGAACGCACGTCCTCCTGAAATATCAAAATGAGTAATCCATAAACGGACTCCAATCCATATTAATAACACTTATAGGAAACAACAAATAATTATTGGGGAAGTTTAGTCCAAAAAGAGTAGAGTAGGAGCAACCCGAAGAGAAGTTTTTCAAGTCTCTTTGGATATTCTATAATTCCTTTACATCCATATATTTCAAAGGGTGGCTGTAGTCGCATTTTTTCCAAATGGCTTTGCCTTTTAACCACCACCATCACAAAATCTCTCATGCACAACCTTAACCATTTCATGTAAACAGTCAATCCAAAAAGATTGAACAATCTGTTCTAGCAATCTGTAGCTAGAGAACGGCCAAAATTAATGGTTCGTCCTTCCTCAGGCAGCTTGTGGGAGGTAGATGTGGGATTTCTTCTTTCAGACCTTGTCGTGAGTCTTTATGCTTTTCTAGAAGAGGAACCACAAAAAGGACCAAACTTTTCTTTCTTCTTCTTCTTCTTCTTTTTAAACGGAAACTACTCTTTTCATTGAAGAGGTGAAAAGAGACCAATGCTCAAAATACAAGATACCAAATAAAGTACCAAATACAATATCAAAACTGAAGAAACCAGAATAAATCCAAAGAAAAGGAATTCAACAAAGAGCAAATACAAACACAAAATAAGCATCAAGCTGGAAAAATAATGGCACTCCAATTTAAGCATAGATCTTGAATGAAAAATTCAGCAAAAGATATAGAGAGAGTGCACTAGGATGAAGCATTAATCCGAGCAGCATCAAAGCGATCTATCCAAGCAATGGATTTATCATGAAAAAAACCCTTTGATTCCTTTCGAACCAAATTTCAGCAAGCATAAACTTTAACAGCATTAGACCAAATCCACTAAGGACAAGGCTTCAAGGCTGAACCAACCAAAATCTTAACCGCATTTAATTCAAAATCCTCACCAAATACCCAACTGATATTGAACAAAGAGAGCAAACGCCACCAGCATAGTTGAACATAACAGCAACCAAAAAAAAAGGTGCTGCAAATCTTCACTTTCAGCCATACAAAGAGGACAAATAGATGGAGACAAGCTATGAGAAGGAGGCTTTCGTTGAATAAAGAGCAATTCAAAGACCCAAAAATCATAATCCAAACAGGGATGCTGACACGTCTTAGGCTCTTTGACTTCCATAATGCTTTAGAAGTCAATCTATCCAAAGGAGAAGTCAAGTGTTTGGATTGTTAGAGTATATATGTAAATAAAGGAGCTTATTAATTTCTTGTCCTATATTGTCTTTTCACTATAGTCTATGGCTTTCGTGTATATTAAACTCTAATGTATAGAATGAATGAGATTCTTCAATATTTTGATATCACAATAACATGGTATCAAAGCTCTAGCCAATAGGGTTTAGCAGACCTTAGGGTTTGAGAGTGTAGAACCTATTTGTGTTTAGGGTTCTGGGAAGTGTTTGGGTTTACACTTCTGCTTGTCACCGCCATATGGCATCTGCAGTGTGATCACCATCCACCGCCATTGCAAGTTTGGTTAGTTTTACGTTATTTTTTGACACCACTCATTCCAAAGGGAAGCCCAACCGCCGATCTACAAAACCGTGGTGGTCCGACGTTCATCTGATGAATGAGTGAGCTTCACGCACCGTCGTAGTCCTCTACTGTCAGTCCCACGCACTGGCACGTGAGAGTGCATGCGTGGCTAAAATCTTCTCCGACTTTTAGTTTTTTCCGTCATCTGCTACTCTTGACCTATTTGTGTTGTTGCTTTGGTCATATTCAGCTGGTGATAGACGTCGGTTTGGAAAAGAACCAAATTTTTATTGGAAACCTTGTTTAGTTCAGCTTTTCAACAGATTTTTTCAGAAGTTATGAAGTCTATTGGGTCTGATTTCGTGGGTTCGGATTAAATTTTGCAACTCTACATTTGTTATTCATAAATGGTTGAACAAGACCATGTGATGTCTACTGTGGTTCAATTACAGTCTCAATTCATCCATGGTATGTCTAAAAGGCCCATTGTTCATTCTATCACTGAGTTTGCTAAATCTCAACAATACCAGATATCATTGAAAGCATCTTCTTCATCATTTGCGCATGCCCCTATTACAACCATTGCTAATTCAGGTAACATAAGTCATTGTCTTCTTTCATCCTCTACACAATTGGTCATAGACTCTGGTGCTACTGCTCATATGATAGGTAATCCCAACTTGATCCTACACTCCATTTCAAGCATGCCACTACTTTGAAAACAAATGGGTGGTAGATTTCATGATTTTAAACTTCAATTTTGTAGGCCATAGGTTCCTTCTCCATCTAAATTCCAATATGAGCCATTAGATCAATTTCCAAAAAGAAACAGATGGTAAAGGAGAGAACGTAGCTTTTATGGTAAGAGAGATGATGAAGGAATTCCTTCTTCATCTTCCCTTTGGGGAGAAGGTGTGCTATTTCATGGGGGCTATGGAGTGAGAGGAATAGTACAATCTTTAAAGAGAATGAACTTAATCCTTTTGATTGGTCTCTCACTAGGTTCCATGTTTCTTTGTGGGCTTCAACTAGGAAGCCTTTTTTGTATAATTGTTCGCTTAATTTTATCTTGCTTGATTGGAGGCTTGTCTTTTAGGTGGCCTCCGCTTATTCTGGGCTTTCTTTTTTGTATGCCCTCATATTGTTTCTTTTTCTTTTTCTTTTTTTTTTTTCTTTCTCAATGAAAGCTTGGGTATTTAATAAAATAAATGAGAGAGAGAAAGAGAGGTAGAACAAGGTGTGCCCTAATAGCCAAGAGTTTACCATAAGCTCTCCCATTGGCTGGCATATCACGAACGTACCATGTTTGCAAATGGAAAGGACAAACAGTATCGAACATGATTAAAGGATCAGATATTCGGGGCAAGAGAGAAAAGTTAGACAGAGAGATGGAGAGATAAGAGGGACAGCACCATTGGGTCATTCTAGAAATTTATTGAAATAATTAAGAAAATGTTTGTTGACTTAAATAGTCATATACTTCAAGAGTAGGACCTCATAATTGATCAAAGTTGTTCATAAGCAATAATCAGAAAGAGATCTGAGCTTTAATGACAATACATTTTGTCTTTTTTTTATATATTGGGGACATAGCAACACACTGCATAAGTTTCAAAATTCTATTGTGCTTCCTTGTCACTTTTTCTTACAGCAAACCGAGCTGTCATTGAGGGAAAAAAAAAATAAAAGAAAAGCAGGCACAAAAAGACAACCCAACAAAAGGTGCCAAAACAAAGTCAGGATTAATTAAATATACAAGAAGGGCTCGAAGTGTGTGTCCAGTCCAAAATAATCAACCTAATAAAAAATAATTATAAGAATCGTTTAGAGATCAACCCCCAAAATAAGGCATTGAACCTGACAACAGACCCACGAAATCGAGAAAAGCCAGCAGAGCAAAAGATCCAACCCTTGTCATAAAATGGCAACTCACTGTTCTAAGTCAACTAACACCCACTACTTAAAGATTCTTTTAATCGAAACCCAATGGATAAATTCATCGAAGTCTTGTTTATCAGCACGATAGAACATTGATCTACCAGACAACAAGACAAAAAGATGAAGCCGAGAAATGAAAGTAGCTTACAAAGAAGAGCAACCGAATGACTAGCACCCCCGGAGATGAAAAGCACACGACGAACTGGAGAAGTCGCTTCCATCAGAACCTCAGTGATATTGTCTCAATACCCAGAATCAAAATCTAGTAAAGAAGATCCCAGAATCGTTGGGGCATGAAAGAAAAAGTGGGGAAAGAGCAAAAGGGTAAATTACTTTTGGATAAACAGTGAGAACCCCATCACGAATTTGTCCCTAAAATCAAGAAATTCGCAGAAAAAGAAGCAAATAAATCCAAAAGAAGGGGGAAAAAGTATTTATAGTGATGGAGACAGGGGAGATAAATTGAAGGGGGAGGTGAAGCAAACCTACAACCACCCACTGGCTACTGAGGAACATTTAAACTGTACCTCACATTCGCAGTGGCAGAGATTGAGAAATAATTGAAAGAAATGAGGTGGGAAAAGAGGGAAAAGAGACGAGACAAGAGCATATGGGCATTGGGCTACCTACCATGAAGAAAATTGATATTGAATGCAGTGGGGTCGGAGCTGTGGTTTCTTTCGTTTCACTCTCATTTCCCACTCTATGAATTTCGTCATTTCCGACAAATTCTTACTTTTCATCTCTTTCTTCTTAATACACAACCAGAACCTTCGTTTCTCCTTTATTGTCAGACTTCGGTTCGAAACCCAAAAAAAATTAGCACTAGCAGAGTACCACTTCCTCACGTCAAGTCAAACTGGTATTAAAGGATTTGTTAATTTATTATTTATTTATTTTATACATCTTATATAATTCTAAAATATTAGGGACAGCTTGGAATACAAAGTTGAGATAAGATGTCTGGAGTTCATATGTCTCTATTTGAGGTATAGAGTTATTTGGTTCCAGTTCATAGGTAAGTGTTTGGGGTGCAGAGTTCATATATGTGGGTATCTGATATAGTTTTTTTAAACTTTTTTATTTAATAATATGCTTTGATAATGACTATTTTTGTTTTGAAATTTTTTTATTCAATAATTATATTCATCTTTATTTGAATAAAATATTGATTGCAATTTTTTTTAATTTTTAAATTTTTTTCTTTTTATCTTTTTTTTCTTTTTTCTTTTCTTTTTCTAGCAATGAACAACAATTAACCTATTACATTTCTTGTATAAATATGTTTAAATAAAATGATAAACTAAAGCGAAATCAAAACTTTTGATTCTAACTATTTTTTCTCCATGAAATTCATTATCATCTTTTTCTTTTTCTTCTTCTTCCTATTGTTGCTCTATATTTTTACTATGTCATGAATTTTTTTAACTAAATTTCCTCCATCAGCCAATAGAATATCATCACATTTCTTCAACAATTTCACTTTAATTTCCTCTAAATTTGGAAGATCATCAAAGAACAAATCTCTATTTTTCACTAATTGTTGCTATAAAATGTTCCACAAAAAAAAATCATTTTAAGATTTTTTTTGTTATATGTTATATACTTTTCATCTAAATATTCTTAACACTCATTTGATATGTAAATTCAATTAAATAAAAATATGTTTTTACAAATTTTTACGTATAAATATTGCACTTAATGTAGATAAAATAATATTTTTTTTATATAATCAACAACTCTACAACATACTTTAATAGTCGTCAATCTTATAGTAGTCGAAAGTGGTTGTCAAAGTTGATTATCGAAGATGATTTTTGCTGGAGTCTGTAGTGAAGGTAGTTGTCAAGCTAAAGTCGGTTTGCATGAAGGTATATTGGAGTTGATTGTCAAAGTTTGTCATCCGGGGTGGTTTTCGAATCCCAAAGTTGGTCGGGTGAAAGTGATCGTCAAAGTTGATCATCGAAGATGATTTTTCGCTGGAGATTGTAGTCAGAGGCGACTGTCAGAGCCCGAAGTTAGTCGCATGAAGGTGGTATTTGTTGGTTGTCGAAGTTTTGTCGTTGAAGGTGGTTGTCAAAGCCCAAGTTGGTCGTCAGAGTTGCTCGCTCAAAGTGATCATTGAAGGTGATTTTCATCGGAGTTTGTAGTCAAAGTTTGTTGTCGGAGCCAATTGGTTGTGGAGTTGGTAGCGTGAAGGTGATCGTTAGAGTTGGGTCACTAAAGGTGATTTTCGGAGACCAAAATTAGTTGTCGGAGTTAGCCACACGAAGATTGTCGGAGCTCAGAGTGGATCGTTGGAGCTGTCATTTAAGGTGATTGTTGGAGTCCGAATTTCATCGTTGGAATTGTCATCGGAGGTAGTTGTTGAAGCCCGAAGTTGGTCGTTGGAGTCATCGAAGGTGGTTATCGAAGCCCAGAGTTAGTTTTCGGAGTGTGACAATGGTTGATGGGTATAGCCATTGAAAACATGGGAAGAAGTGAGAGTTGGGGTGAGTTGGTAAAATATACCAACTAGACTCCACCAACATTTAAAGTTGGTGGGTCAAACAATGAGTTGGTATATTATACCAACTCAACTCATGTTGGTGAGCCAAACACCCCCTTATTATTGTGACAAATAAGGAAAGAGGTAGTATGAAAAATTTTCTCGGTGATAGATTTAAAATAAACTTTTTTTGTGCAATGTCACGTTCATCAATCCATGATAAAAATTAGTGTAATTGTAATAGGACTAAATCATAAATATAATTGGATGCTTTTGATCGTATTTGAATAGAATCATGAATTTGTCATATTTTACTGTTATCGTCACTACTTGACCCTAACAAAAGGTAAATGTAACAATAAACGTGACATATTCATAATTCTCATACTGTAACAATATCTGTAACGATAATGGTAATGGTAAAAGTAGTGGGTCTAACGTAATTTTCAAGCACAAACAAATTGAGCACCCCATCTGTTTCTTAATTAGATTGCGTGTTTCGATTACAGATTTGGAGGCGGGTTCCATAATTTATTACGATTACGGAATATAGGTAAAAAAACAACAAATGTAATCAAATGAGGCACACTTTTTACTTTACCATAGATGGATTATGTTTCAGTTCGGGTAAATGTGGCCTAAGTGGGAGGGGAAATCGAACTTTATGAAGTTGAAAATACGAACACTAGGTAAGTCGAGCTATGCTTATTTTGTCTAACAATTTGTAATTTTAGTTTTATATCTCGACAAATTGATCATAGTGTTTTGTCAAAAAAAAATCGTATTGATAAATAAATAAATAATTACTTTGGTTTATATATAATAAACTTATTATTAACATTTGTATTTTTTATAATTTATAATTTTTAACTAATTATTTTAAAATATTATATTTTGTTGCTGAAGATTAATGGTTAAGGAAAATAGCTTTAATTTTTTAAAGAAAAAACGAGAACAAAAACAAAACAATATGCTATGATTGTTAAAAAAAATATATTAAAAAAATTGTTGCATTCAAAATATAAAAAAAATTAGGATTTTAGTTGTGTGAGAAAGGTGGAAATTGCTATGATTGTTAAAGAATATATACATTAAAGAAATTGCTGCATTCAAATTATAAAAAATTAGGACTTTAGTTGTTTGGGAAAGATGGAAATATATAAAATAAATCTTAATGCTGATGGATAAATTTTAAATTTTAAATTTTATTAAAAAGTGAAATATGATCTTACAAAAATTTAAAAGCTTGTAGGTTATTATTTTTAAAGAGTGTCATACGTGTGTTTTAAAAGTGATTTTAATATATTTACTCTCAATTTGTTTTACCAAATACAAAAAAAAAGGGTTAATTCTCTAAAAAATACTATTAACCCTCTCAAAATCAACCTCAAATGCATTTTGTAGGCAATTGGAATTAAAACTATTAATTTAGTAAGATTATAGTAAAGTAGGATATCTTGGTCCAATCTTTAAGATTAGGATTGATTTTATTAATTTATTAAGATTAGGATTAGTGTTGTTAGTTTATTAAGATTATGATTAGTTTATATGATTAGTTTATATGATTAATTAAGATTACTGTTAGTTTGTTTTTCTTCTTAAAAAATAATGTTAGCTTGATTTCTAATTCTATATAAATAGAGGAATTGTTTTCTTGCATTGATATTTTTTCAATCATTATAAAGATTTGATTTTATTATTGAAGATTTCTCTCCTTTTATTTCTTAGGCTACATCAAATGTTTTCAAATTATATTATCCAAATAGTGTAAATGAAATAGCATCTTTTATGTTTTTAGTATATTCACCATAATTATATTTAAAGAAAAAGTAATAATATTTTGAAACATAGTATCTCATGTTGTTAACTCGATTATTTTTTAAAATTAAAATATGTAATATGTAGTGTATTATAAATTATAGGGGTCTTTTCAAATGTAATAAAAAAAGCCCAAATTATTTATCATCAATAGCAAAATTAAAAAATAAACCAAAATGGGATGGGAAAAAATCCAGCCGAACATGTGAAATACCAAAAGTATTCCAGCCACACAAAAAATTGCGACCCACCCAACAATTAATCGGATTATCCAAAACCCACGCTCATGCCCAACACTCGTGTGTTCCATGTCTAATTCTTCCAATGGGAATGAATCCTTAGATACTACATGATAACCATCTATCGCCCTCTATCTCTTCGACTTCTCCTTCTTCCACTGCTTCATTTTCTTCTCCCGTCGTTGCTACTTCAGTTTTAGTCTCTCCTTCTTCTTCTTCCTCTGTCCCACTACTTCATCTTCTTCTCCCATTGCTTCTTTTGATTCTTTAAGGTTAGAATCTATCATCAAATCCTTCAAGGTTATAATCATTCTCTTATCTTTTTATTTCATTAATTCTTCTATTTAATTATACTTATTAAACATTATTGAACCTAGTTTTGTTTAAATAGATGGTAAGCAAAAAAATGGTCAAAGTTGATGGAAGCAAAGGAAGAGGAAAGAAAATAATAAAAACCGATCATCAATAAACAGAGCAAAAGGAAACAAATCTGAAGAGAAGAAGAAGGTAAAACTAAAGTAGTTGATAACTTCAAATTCTCCATGTATCAATAGAACTTTAACATCAATACATACTTGTGCATTATTTTTATTTAATAATGTACTTGTATGTCCATTATCTACCTTAGGAACTTTAGCAAAAACTTTAACATCAATTCATCTATTATTGATAAATTTAGATTGAGATAGATAAAGATAGAGCACTATCTCTGTCTATCTCAGATGGACAGTGATAGAGTTTTATCATGATCTATCTGAGATAGACAGAGATAGTATTGTACTCTATATTTGTTTAGTTGAGTGGATGTATTATTAATAACTTTGAATTGAGATAGACAGAGATAAAATATCATCTCTGTATATCTCAGATAGACAATGAATACTATCTATGTCTATCTCAGATAAACAATGATAGACTTCAATGGTAAACACTAATATTTGTTTCTACAATTTCTATATCATTTGCACTCTATATTTGTTTAGTTGAGTGGATCTATTATTGATAACTTTGAATTGAGATAGACAGTGATAGATCACAACAAAGTTGTCTTTGAGGTTTATTCAATGAAGTTGTTATTGAACATGTAAATTGCACTTGAAATAACCTAAATCTAATAAACTAACAAACCCCTGGCTATAGCATGAATACTTAAACTTTATGTATAGACATAAAAGTAGGCCAGGTTTGAGTTTATAGCCAAAAAGGTCTATAGGTATAAAGATAGGGTTGGGTACCCTATCATGGGGACACTATGGATGCCACCCATTTTGTATTTAATACAAACATGTGATCCTGAAATTATTCATGTGGAGACATGCGAGTGGGGGCATCTTATGCAAAAGATGTTTGCATAAGAGCGGATCATGAAATAGTCACTTTTCTTTATAATGATCGTTTACTATTAAAACTGACTATTTCAATCTGAAGACCTAAGGTAACTCGATCTCAATCTTGAGCTAACTATGAACTCCTATTTATTCGGATTATCCTTTAATCTGCAATGGTAAGAGTGGTTCAACATTGTTGCTCAATAAGTCTCCCATTTTGAAAGTAAGACTGGGTAGATAGTTGAGGATATAGTCCTACAAGATGGAATTCACTCCTACCCGTTTCAAGGTTAGTAGATAGGTTGTTCCCTTAAGTATTGACTCCTAATCTCAAACAAGGGGCCCCACCCTCTCTACGATTGAGAGAGACTTAGTTTATTAGTAGGATAATAAACCAATTGTTAATTGGTGGATCAGTGGATCAGTGGAGACTTGAGGAGCAAGATGTATTACAGAGGTAAAACGGTAATTTTGACCCGATTGTTAATACGATTAACTTGTGAAGGATCAACTTATTGATCATGGTTAAATCAAGTGGACATAAATATATCTACAACAAGGAGAGTGGAGCTACTAAACTTTAATGAAGTGAGTCGATAGTTAACGAAAGTTGATTAATTCGATTGAAAGGGTTTAGCCAATTAATCTCGAATTGTTGGTGCTCGTGATCTGTAAATCCATTAGGTTCCCCTATTGACTCATAAACGGACTAAACCTTAGAATAGTATGATGAGAAGATTTGAAATGTTCAAATTCAGATTGAGGGAATTGTTAATTATATATATTATATAATTAGACGTTTAATTATCGAATTAAACGAATTGGAGAAGTGGAAAATATGTAAATATGATTTAAATATTAAAAACATGAATAGGGATTCATTGTTCCATGTAATGTACATCCCACTAACTAGAGTTTTAGTTCAAGTAGGAGTTTGTAGAGTTTTATGTCCTAAAACTCGTAGATAGTGAATGTAATTAAATGACTGTCATTAATAAATAGCTATTAATGTTTTCATAAATAAGTGTTATTGATGTTTTATTTAGTTTTCTCTTATTAACCCTAAAATCCAATAAACTAGCATCATAGGCTGTCTTATGAGTCTTGGACTATATGTAGAGACATATAGGGATCAATGTTCAAGATATAGCCTAAATGGTCTATAGTAAAAGGATGAGGTTGGGTACCTTATTCTAGTAATACTATGGATACGACTCACTTTGTATTTGATACAAATGCAGTGATCCAACGCATTCATCTAGGAAACACATGAGTGGGGATATCTTGTGCAATGAGTTTGCAGAAGACTGGACTGCGAAATAGTAACCACTAGATGTAACTCCGTTGACTAATTAGGTTTCTATTTCAATAGAATGACCTAGGCAACTTAGTCATACTCCTGAGTATATTATGAATTTCTGGGATTTGAAGGTAAGTAGATGAGTATTCACTCCTTCTCGACTTCAAGGTAAATAGATGAGTATTCCCTTAAGTGGTATCTCCGGGATTTGAACAAAGGGTCCTACCCTCTCACTGGTCCGAGAGGAAAGATATAAAGGTAACCTAGGGGTAAAACGGTAAATTTGATCAAGTTGGTGTTACGAACACTCGTGAAGGACTAACTTGGTGTTATTGATCTATATCCGTGGACAAAATAAAATTATTTATAGTGAGAAGAATGCAGTTGTGGGTCTTTAATGGAGTGTACCCACAGTTAACGATTATTGACTAATTTGGTTAATGAGTTTAGCTCATTAGTCTCAGGTAATTTGTCATTAAATCGAATTTGAAATGTTCAAATTCAGAATTGAGAATTTTTTAATGTATGTTGATACATTTTAATATAAAGTTGATTTTTAGACTTTATTATTAATTTTGGATATGATTCAAAATTAATAAATGAGATAACGAAATATTTGAAATGAGTTCAAATATTAATTTAACATGAATAAGATTCATATTGAAAACTTTAAGTTAAAAATAATGTGCATTGGATTGTTGGGAATAGTGTTCTAAATCTCTTGGTAGTCTTGTAGTTTGTAAACTCTATAAACATATTGTTACTAATAAAATAAGTGTTATTTAATAAGCATTTACTCAATCTAATAAACTAAGATCTGAGGTTATTTTACGTAATTTAAGCATGCATGTGGAGACATACAAGTGGATCAACCTTAAGTAATAACCTAAATGGTTTGTAGTATATGGATAAAGGAGAGATACCTTATCCTGGAGACACTACGGATACGACCCGCTTTGTAGATGTTACAAGTGTTGTAAAGTGCTACAAATGGTCCGATCTTGATCATTCATGTGGAGACATGCGAGTGGGGGTATCCTATACAAAGAGCTTGTATAAGACTGGACCATGAAATGATTAGTCTCTTTATATAACATCGTTGATAATGAGACTTACCATTTCAACTAGGATGACCATATGTGACCATTGGACTTCTGAATTCCTGAGTGAGACAGGAACTCCTACTTATGGGGAAGTCCTTTTTTGGATGGGGTAAGAGGTGAACCAGAATTGTTCAACTCAACAAGCTTAACATTTTGGGATTCGCACTGATTGGGGAAGCTGAAAATTCACTACACGAGACCGGATTACTCCTTTCCCCACAAAGCAGACGGTAAGTAGATAAATTTCTGCTCTTAAGGGTTTGACTTCTGGGTCTTGAACATAATGGCACACCCTCTTCTTTGTAAAAGAATAACTCAGTCATAGTGGACTCATACTTATTGTTCATTAGAGATTAGTAGTACTTTAATGGAGCTAGTTTGTAACTACAGCGGGAAAATGGTAAATTGGTCCTACTAATACTTTATGAGCGATTTTGAAGGGGTCATCGAACTGGCTTCGCGTGATTGTTAATATCCAATTGGAATGGAATTTATAACTCGTGTAGTGCAAAGGTATGCAATGTTGGTCTTTAATGGACGTGGCCCCAGTCAAATAACGGGTGGTGGATGATCATGATTTAAAGAGTTTCAGTAAGTCTATTCCGTTACATTGAAGCTTCAGCTACAGCGTCCTAAGGTCCCCTTGGTAGCTCATGGTTTTCAAGTTGAACAATCAATATTTTGGAGTTGGTCTTGAAATGTTCAACATTAACAAGAGGAGATTTGCTTTATTATGATTAATTAAATTAATTCACATTTATTATGATATAATTGATATAGTGTGATCTGATCATTATTTGATTGGAGGAATTAATTATAAATGATCCTTATACTTTAAATACTCCACGTAAAATAGAAAAAGAACTATAGGTTTATAGTATTGGCATATGTATGCAATATTGAAGAGAATCGTACATAGATTATAAATCTAGATTTGATAAGTTAGTTATTGTATTTATTTATAATTTATTGATTATATGATAATTAATAATTCTTTTTCTCAATAACCGACTTCAGTGAGAGGTTATTTGAGGTTTTATGGTAACTGTGAGATAAAAAGAAAATTTTGTTTTTCAAATCATTAAGTGCAAATTCTATTAGAAACATCTCACAAAAACACTATCACGTAAAAACTAGTTTTACTAAACGATAGCCTCAGAGACTAAACGATCAAGTATCGAGTTTACTATACGATAGTTACTCGTTACTACACAATCGAGTATCAAGTCTATATGAGAGGCTTATTCTTCTACACGATTTTTTGATCGCATACTCGATCGTTTACTTCCTCCATTTCTCTATCCAAAACAGAGCCCACAACTCCTTGATTCTCACATCGAGAATACCAAGGTAACCTTGTGGTGGTGTCAGGTTCTGTTCGAAGGTCAAGGTTCGTGGATCGAGTTTCACTTGCTGGTGATCGAGGATCTTTCAGTTGCTTGTTGAGATCGAGTTTCGATCGTTGCATTCATGCTGTTTAAACGCATTAGCGATTGACCAAGGGAAATACGTGAAGAAAGGGTTCTTCAAAGGTATTATACTCGACCCCCTTGTATTTATTTAAAAAGCATGCTATAATTTATTCTTTATACATAATCGTTTCTGAATGACTGTAATTGTATGTGTTCTTTCTCAATTAAGTTTGGAACGATCCGCTTCTGCTTACTGGTTCTCAAGTTTTAGAGTTTTTTCATGTTTTTGAATATGATTCAAATGGGAAATTAAATTAAATATGTAATATTTAATTGGATGAATAATTAATTAATTTAATTTAATTAAAATTTGAATATAATTAAATTGATTAAATGAAAACTATAGGTTAAATTTAATATATATTAGATGCACATTAAAACTATAGGTTATTTGAGATGAAATCATTTAAATATGATTTAAATGATCATTTAATTAAATATGATTTAATTAATAAATTTAATTTAATTTAATTTAAATTAAATTAAACTAAACAAATTAACTCCCTATTTTAGGGAAGTTACGAGAAAACGTGCGATGAATCCCAAGTCCTTTTGAGAATTGCATGCTTAATCAATATTACCTTTTGTTCTAATGCAAAATTATTTTGTTTTTAAATGCCAATTAGAAAAAAAAATGAAATGGTTATGTGTTTTGGCTTTCACTGTGCTTTAGGGTTTTCATCCATAAAGGAACTCTTAAACAAAATTGCCTATGAGCGGAAACGGATCTTTCCAATTTCATTGTGAGAGAATTTCTACACACACATTCTAACATACAGATATGCATTGTAAACACTAATTATTGGCATGCTTTAAAAGATAAAACAAAAGACCGAGAGATTTACCAGTTGAAGATAATCTTCACAGGAACTCGGTCCAACTAGAAGCGAACTCTTTTCGTTCCTACTCGTCCAGCAAGCAATCGCCTAATAGCACCACGGTCGTCTACACGATCAACAACGCATGAACAAAAGCAACCAGGGATAACACCACCACTCGAAGCCCTTAGTATTCTCGGGGTGAGAATCCAAAGGGTGAACTTTGATGGAATTGGTATAGGGGAGGAAGAAAAGTGATCGTGTAAAACAAACAAGCAAGTGGGAGAAAGGGATGACTATCGTATAGTCGGGTGCTTGTCAATTAGGTCGTGGTACACGATCGTGTAGGTATAACCAAGCGATCATCTATCAAAAGGTAAGCAATCGTTTAGATAATCACGGACGATCGTTTAGTTACGCGGGTGTGCGATCGTTTAGGAAGGCGGGCGCTATCGTATTGGCTCTCAACACTAAGTGATCGAAGGCTTTCACACTGTGACCGAATTTTCGGATCTCTTGCAAAATGAAAATTATTTTCATTTTATTCTTCAGTTACAATAACTGAATCGAACTTCCCACTTTTACACGAATTCGGAGAAAAACTCGGTCAATTATCTTATAACCACCTAATCAATTAATTAATATAATTATATTATATTTTTAACCTATATTTTAATAACATATATCAACTATAGTGTTTTCTCCTCTACTTGATATAAATGATATTTATATCCAATTTCCTCCAAAATAATGTATCTCATACATTTAGTCAATCATATCATATATAACTAACGAGTTCAATTATATCACTCCCTCTTGTCAATTTGAACATTTCAAACTGACCCAAAAACTGATTCTCAACTTTTATCCAAGCTACCAAGGAGACTTTATGGACCTATGGCTCGAAGCTCCAACAGTACGTGTATAGCTGACTAAACTCTTTAGTCACGAGATCTACCATCTGTTAACTGTCAGGCATTCCACTAAAGATCGACAGCTGAACTCTTCTTACCACAGATATATTTCTGTGTCCATCGAATATAACCAATCATGAGTACGATAACCCTTCACAGATGCTCGTAAGTATAGTTGGGCCAATTTACCGTTTTGCCCCTGTAGTTACATCTCACTCCTTAAGTACCACTGATCCCGCAAATAAACAATACAACATAGTCCAACTATGTGTGAAACACCTCTCGGGCCATGAGAAGGTGTGTAACGCCACATCGTTCAAGCCCTGGAATCAGCCCTTAAGGGAGCTATCTATCTACTTGCCCCCAGCTCCCAAATCAGAATAATCCCCAAAATGGTAAGTTTGAGTTGGCGGTCTGGCCACTCGCACCCATGCAAATCAAAGAACTGCCCTCAATGTCAGGAGTTCCCAACTCACTCAGGATTGAGGTCATATTACCTATGGTCATCCTAGTGAAGTGAAGTCTCTATCATGAACGGTGTTATATAACGAGACATTAACACTTCGTAGTCAGGTCTTATACCAACTCTTTGTATAGGACGACCGCGCTCGCATGTCCCCTACACGAATGATCAGGAGCAGACCATCTGTGACAAGTCACAACACTTATAACTATTCCACAAAGCAGGCCGTATCCATAACGTTACCAGGATAAGGTTTCTCTCCTATATCCATATACTACAGACCATTTTGGTTATCACTTAAGACATGATCCACTTGTATGTCACCACATACATGCTTAAGTTACATCAAGACAACCAGAGATTTTAGTTTATTGGTTTGTGGTAAAGCAAATAAAACATTCAGATGAGCAAAACCAATAAGTGAAATAAATATCATATATTATATATCACAAGCGTTCATATAAACTACAGGACACGAGACTTTAGGGCATCAACCCCAACAATCAGAGCCAAATCGTAGTATCAATTTGGCCATTTAAAATTTTTTCATTGGTTTGGTGGGATTTCTTGCATTATGAATGTTATGGTTTGCAATTGAATATTTTCTACAATATTGCCTTAGATTTACAATTTTGATATGATCAATGTAAAGACCCCTTTGTTTTTTGGGCATTATTGTTGCAAATCGTTCTCTGTAAGTTCAGTCTAGAATTAGGGTTCATGTTGATGAAAATCAAGACCAATTTGGCCAAAAATCGTAATTCTGCCGACGTTCGGCATCCCTACACGACTCTGTAGAGTTAGGGCTAGCAAAGCGGATCTGGTTCGATTGCGGAGGTCCGGTTCGATTGGGTTGGCTTGGTTCGCAGGTTGGTGATCTAGTTCAAGTCGGTTCAGGTTAGTTTGGTCCGGTTCTAACGCGGCAGAAAAAATTTTAGGATAAAATTAACTAAATTAATGTAATTTACTATTTTATTTTATTATAGGGGCCAAAATTGCAGGTTCATTTGCTATTTAAATATTTTGTAAATGTCATTTAAATAAATCACACCTTAGATTAAACATGTTCTTACATTTTTTGTATATTATAAGTGTTATAATGTATAGCATGAAATACATGATTTATAATTTCAAGATTTATTTAATGTATGTGATATGTTAAATATATGAAATTAGAGAAGCATGTTGCATGACATTAATTAGAAAATGTAATTAGTTATACTTATTAATGTATATGAACATGCTTGGTTGATTTTCATAATATAATATAAGTGTTATATTTAATTGAAAATCAATATGCATTGATGCGTGTAATGTGGTTTTACTTTTTATTAAAATATGATTGCTAATTAATTAAAATCATAGTGAGTATATAATAGGATAAATCATTAAAATTTGTAATAGTTATAAAAATTAATGATTCAACCATTAACCTATAACAAAGAGTTGCATGCAAACATAGGATCTTAGGAAAAATATATTAATTTTAAATTGTTTAAAATTAATTAGACCTAAGATCACATTTCTAATTAGATTAGAATAATTACTTAGTTTCTTTTAAAATATTTTTAAAATTAACTAAGAAAGACAAATAGGATTAAGGTTATAAGGGAACTCAATCGATACAGTTCTGTTTAGACTAGAGGTATTTAAGTTAATGGTTTACGTAACACATCCTAACTAGGAACTGGATCAGAACCTGAGTTGAATTAACCGAGGTCCTATTAGCATGCAATGTCACTAGGTCAATTAAATGGTTTAATACGCCTAGAACTTTAGTATAAAGATCTTATTATAAGAGTTATAATAGGCATAGACTTAGATAGATTCATTAGCCGAAATTTAACTAAGTATAACAAAATCCTAATTAGAACATTTTAGTGGGAGAAAAATGATATATAAAATATATTATTTTTACGCTCTCACGTCCTTAAGAGTTCACACCGTGAGATTTATGCTCGCCTTCGTGTCGTCCTAGGCATGGCCTCCCTTTGAAAAGTATTTGCATGGGTCAATATCAAGGTGAATAAGAGAAATGTTCAAAGTAAGTGGGAGAAGGTCACATGTCAACGTATCTTACGGTCTTCTTCATTAGGTTGCATCGTGAGATTCTTATGTTCCGCTTGTGTGTTGTCCTAGAGCGACCATCCCTTCGAAGGGCCTGATCATAAGTTTTGAAACAACGCCAAACTCCATAATAGATAGGATTTCTTAGGTTAATTTTCAATAGTTGTCTTTCTTATCGATAGCATGTTGAAGCATACCTTTGAAATTCAAAAATGAAAGGCTCACACTTACAGGATGAATTTAATAGGTTAATGAATCCTTGACCAAATTAATGGTAGCTAAGAGCTATAGGAATAAAGGTTATTCTTGAATTAGTAATTAGCTGAGACAGTCTCAATTCAGGGGAGGGATAGCTGATCACCCTTATGTGGTTGTTGTCCTAAACCTCTGAAGTATCGTTGCAAAATCCAATCAATAATTTATTTAGGGTTCTATGATTGCCTGGTTTTGCTAAACTGATTGGATGTTTTGTGAGATGGGTTAAGCAAAGACAACTAAAACAGTCGTTTGTTTGTTTTTCAACATGTCTTCCTCTAATTTTCAAAAATTAAATTAAAACAAAATTTGATTTTCTAAATTTGAATTTTCAAAAAATTTAAAATTTCAATTTAAAATTTAATTGATTTAATTAATTCTTGCTAATTTAATATCAAACATTAAATTAAACATCAATTCCACAACCATGAATCCATATTCATGAAATTAATATTTAAATCATATTTAAATATTATCCAATTCTCCAATTTTTTTTTAATTCAATAATTAAACGTGTAATTAATCACATCTAATTACTAATTCCCTTAACTCGAATTTGAACGTTTCAAATTAAACTCACCACTCTATTTTAATGTTTATTCCGTTTGTGAGCTAGTAGAAGAACCTAATGAACCTAGAGATCCATGGCTATTACATGAATACTTGAACTTTATGTGGAGAAATAAGAATGGATCAAGTTCGAGTAAATAGCCAAAATGGTCTATGTATACGGATAAGGCTGGATACCTTATTCTAGGGACACTAATGGATGTAACCCACTTTGTAGATGTTACAATTATTGTAAAGTGCTACAAACGAAGTGATCCTAAGTCTCTCATGTGGAGACATGCGAGTGAAGGCATTCTATGCGAAGAGTTTGTATAAGATCGAACTAAGAAATTAGTCACTTTTACTTTATAACGATGTTTACTATTTAAGACTAACTATTTCAAAGCGATGACCTAGGTAACTTACCTTAATCTTAAGCTAATTATGAACTCCTCTTTATTCGGGATTATCCTTAGATTTGCATGGGTGAGGGTTGACTCAACAGCGCCGACTCAATAAGCCTCCCATTTCAGGGATAAGACCCGGTAGATAGCTGGGGACATAGGGTGTAAGATGAAATTCACTCCTACTCGCTATTAGGGATAATATAGAAGTTGTTTTCTCAAGTACTAATTCTAGGTCTTGAACAAGGGGCCCCACCCTCTCATTAGCCCAAGAGAGGCTCAATTTAGTGATTATATCACAAACCAATTGTTCATTAGAGGATCAGTGAGACTTAAGGAAGAAGATGTAACCTCGGGATAAAATAACTATTGACCCAGTTATTATTACGAACAACATGTGAAGGGTAACTTACTAATTATGGTTATATCGAGTGAACACAATTATATATACAGTGAAGGAAGTGAAACTACTGGGTTTTAGTGAAATGACCCGGTAATTAACGAAGGTTGATTAGTTCGGTCTAAAGAATTTAGCTGATTAATCTCGGATCGTTAGAGCCTATGATTTGTAGGTCCATTAGGTCCCTCTACTAGCTCACAAATAGAATAAACCTTAGAATAACGTGATGAGTTTAATTTCGTTCAAATTCGAATTAAGGGAATTAGTAATTATATGTGATATAATTACACGTTTAATTATTGAATTAAACAAAATTAAAGAATTAAATAATATTTAAATATGATTTAAATATTAATTTCATGAATAGGGATTCATGGTTATAAAATTGATGTTTAATTTAATATTTGATATTAAATTAACAATAATTAATTAAATTTTTTAATAAATTAAATCAATTGCATTTAAAATTGAAAATTTAAATTTTGTGAAAATTCAAATTTGGAAAATCACTTTTTGTTTTAATTTTATTTTTGGAAAATTAGATTAAAAATTGAATTTTAACAAAAAATCAATTAATTGATTTTGAATCAAATCTAAAATAGAATTGATTTTGAAAATTGATAAATTCAATTTCATTTTTAATTAAAATTGAATTAAAATTGAAAAATTGGAAAAATCCAATTTTAGTGGGTTTTTCCAACTTGAATCATCTTCCACTCAATCCCACTCAAAATGATCAAGGTAGAGGTGTCAATTTAATGTGCAATCTGATTGCATGAAGAGATTGAACAAAACCTGAGATTTTTGGGCTGAAAGGATGAGCCATGCGACTGTTTTTTCTTTTTTGAAAGAAGAAGAAGAGTTCTTCATTCTCTAGCTAAAGAACCAAGAAAAATCTCCATATTCTTCCCTCAATTCTGTTCATTTTGAGCCCACAAGGTCCAAGATAATAGTAGGGAAGATCTATTGGTGGTCTACACCTTGTTGTTGAGAAGATTGAAGCTCATTTTGAAGTTCAAAGTCTTCAAAAGTGAGTTTTTATGAAACCCTCTTTTTCTGATATGAACATGCTTTATTAGTTGTTAAAATTGATGAATTAGAGTGCTTAATGATCCTGATTTCTTTTGCTAATTGCATGCTAACTCTATCACATCCCCTAAATTTGCCATAAAGGGATATTTATATGTTACCCTTCTCAAAGTCTTTCCCAATTTACCTTTAAGCCCAATTAATTAAATAGAATTTATTCAATTAATTAACGTACCAACTAAATAACCATATATATTAAATCTAATTTAATATATATAGTTAATTAATTAATAAATATTAAATGCTTATTTGCCTTCACCTCTCAAAATTGATTAATTAATTCTTCATGAATCTAATTCATAAGAATTGAATGTTTGAATCTTATTCAAACATTTCTCTCATAATTATAAACCACATTATAATTAACCATATCATATTAATCTTATTAATATGCTATTCCATCAATTGACTTGAACAATTCAAATCATTCATCTTATCTATCCTTTAATGAGCTAACAAGGCGACCTTATAGACCTACAGGTTAAAAGCTCAAATGATATGAGATTAATTATTTAAACTCTTTAATTAAATTAATCAATTCTTATTAACTACCGATCACTCCACTAAAAATTGATAGTTGCACACTTTGCACTGTAGATATATTTTTGTATCCACGGATATAACCAATCAACAGTGAGTCGACCCTTCACAAATCGCTCATAACTATAGCTGGGTCAAATTACTATTTTATCCCTGAAGTTACTTCTAACTTCTTAAGTACCACTGATTCCTCTTATGAACAAACAGTTTATAGTCCAATTATAAACTAATACCTCTCGGGCCAGTGAGAGGTTGAGGCCTCAATGTTCAAGACCCGAAATCAGCTATTAAGGGACCCCTCACAATGAAATTCCAACCCCTAAATTGGGCATAAAAG
Source organism: Benincasa hispida (assembly GCF_009727055.1). Lineage (NCBI taxonomy): Eukaryota > Viridiplantae > Streptophyta > Magnoliopsida > Cucurbitales > Cucurbitaceae > Benincasa > Benincasa hispida. The sequence goes on along the minus strand of NC_052351.1, from coordinate 69,382,870 downwards.
GATATTTATATGGATAAGGGTTTACCCTTCTCAAAGTCTCCCAATTTACCTTTAGCCCAATTAATTAAATAATGTTTATTTAATTAATTAACATACCAATTACATAACCATATATATTAAATCCATTTTAATATATATAGTTAATTAATTAATAAATCAACATTACTTGTTTATTTGCCTTCACCTCTCAAAATTAATTAATTAATTCTTCATGAATCTAATTCATAAGAATTTAATATTTAAATCTTTTTCAAATATTTCTCTCTTAAGTATACACCACATCTTTAATTAACCATATCCTATTAATCTCATTAATATGTTATTCCATAAATTGACTTGAATAATTCAAATCATTCATCGTATTTATCCTTTAGTGAGCTAATAAGTAGACCTTATGAACTTATAGACTAAAAGCTCCAGTGATATGAGATTATTGATTTAAACTCTTTAATTAAATTAATAAATCTTCATTAACTATCCGTCACTCCACTAAAGACCAATAGTTGTACTATTCACACTGTAGATATATTTCTGTGTCTACGTATATAACCAATCAATAGTGAGTGGGCCATTCACAAATTACTCAAAACTACAGTTGGATCAAATTACCGTTTTATCCCTATAGTTACTCTAACTTCTTTAAGTACCACTGATTTAATGAACAAACATTTTATAGTCCAACTATAAGCTAACACCTTTTGGGCCAATGAGAAGTTGAGGTCTCAATGTTCAAGATCCAGAATCAGCTATTAAGGGACCCTTCACAATGAAATTTCATCCCCTAAATTAGCCATAAAGAGATATTACATGGAGAAGGATTTACCCCTTCTCAAAGTTTTTCTCAATTTACCCTTAAGCTCAATTAATTAAATAACGTTTATTCAATTAATTAACATACCAATTAAATAACCATATATTTTAAATCCAATTTAATATATATAGTTAATTAATCAATAAATAAACATCACATGTTTATTTGCCTTCACCTCCCAAAATTAATAATTAATTCTTCATGAATCTAGTTCATAAGAATTTAATATTTGAATCTTATTCAAATATTTCTCTCTTAATTATAAACCACATCTATAACTAACCATATCATATTAATCTCATTAATATATTATTCCGTCAATTGACTTAAACAATTCATAACATTCCTCTTATCTATTGAGCTAACAAGGGATTTTATGAACCTACAGATTAAAAGCTCCAATGATATGAGATTAATGATTTAAGCTCTTAGTTAAATTAATCAATTTTCATTAACTACCATCCATTAAAGATCGATAACTGCACTCTTCGTACTGTAGATATATTTCTATGTCCACGGATATAGTCAATCAATAGTGAGTTGACCTTTCACAAACCGCTCATAACTATAGCTGGATTAAATTACCATTTTACCAATCCACAATGAATCAACCCTTCACAAATCGCTCATAACTACAGTTGGATCAACAATGAGTCAACTCTTCACGTAAAAATGAATTTAATATATGTGGATTATATTTATGGTTAAAAACATCAAAATGGATGAGATTTCTTCTACAAATTTAACATACATAAAAGTTAAATTTATAATTAACCATTTGAAGTTATGTTTGAATTTGTCAAGTCGTCATACAATTGAGTTATGTTTGAAACGTATATCAATCTTTATTTTATTTGATTTTATATTATATTTTGAAGGGTTACTAAGTTTCTTATCTGTAAATAGTAACTTATTTCTTCATTTGGAGTATCTCATTCCAATTTGAAAGTTATTCTCTCCTTCCCTCTTTTTTTATAAATAATCTTGAGTTGAATTGAGAGAAAATATCCAAGAGTTCTATCAAATTCAAGTAGTGTGAGATTGTTGTTCTACTAAAATTAGTTGTTATATACTGCCAAGACAATCACTATTGTCTATTAGTGTAGAGTGAATAATTGTCTTCAGGATAATGCTTTGTGTGCCTCGAATACTTATTGAGTTTCTACAATATCTTGAGGGTTTTTAGTCATTTCAATTTATAATCCTTGTTATTCTATATCTAACTTACTATTGAAGTTTGAACATTATTATTGTATACATTGTTCGTATGTTTATACCGTTATTGTTTGTATCTAGTTAGGATGTAATAAGTTTGCTTGTGTTATTCAATTTTTATATACATCGTTCTCCCCCAAAAAAATTTATAGCCTAACACTCTCTCATTTCTTATATTTTCCCCTCACTTCTTTAATATCTTCTTAACCCCTTCTTTTATTCCCCAATCTATATAAAACTTAACCCAATTTTTTCCCTCTCTTATTAATATCATAACTCTTAATAAACAATTGGGGGTCTATCATTTTTTTAGTATGTTGAAGCATAAATATATGAAATATCAATAACCAAATAATCATTTTTTTTTTAAAGTTATCTCGAGTTGGGAAATAACCTATTGGAAAACAACTCATTTATATACCTTCATTTTTTTTTATCAATTCTCTCATTTTTTTCTCACTTGTCCAATTTTTACATCAATTTTCTCAATAGCCGAACGAGATCCAAAATTTAAGTTAAATTATTAAATCCCACAAAGTCTCAAAATAAAAATCTCCTCTCAGAACTTCAACAAACTGATAAATCACCAAATACAAAAATAGGCGACAAAGGAGTATCGCCTTTAATCATCGACCACCTTCTTAAGTTGTCATAATAAATAAACTAATTTTAATTGCTAAATTGATCAACAAAATCTAATTCATCGCTGCAAATTTGGTAATGCATATATTTTCTTTTATCTCAAACCCTCAAAATTATGAACGATATTCTAAAAATGTCTATCTTTTTGTACATTAAATCAAAACGACGTATTAATTTAATTACACTCAATTACTAATGAAACTTTATTAAAACATTTAAGTTTTAAGGTCCCTTGGTGGTATAATTATTTTCCTGTCTTCTTTACTATAGTCTATATGCCTTGATTGAAGGGGATAGTTTTAGAGATTGGAGAATGGAAAAAGGGGAGTAAGAGGGCATTGGAGGGAAGAGAGGAAAATGGGGCATTGTTAGGCCATAGATTAAAGCACAAGAGAGAGAGAAAGTGAAGGAGGGATGCTAAGAGGTGTAGATAAAAACGGTTTCTGTCCAATATACCAATGAAAAGTTTTTTTTAATTCAAAATTAACGGTATTAATGTAACTTTAAAATGTTCACTAGATATTTTTAGAATAAGGTACTAAAGATTCATGTCCATATACTAAAAGGTGAGAGCATTTTTGAACTTTTACTAAAAGTGCAAAGGTATTAGTGAAACGACTTTCAGAATTTTAAGTTTATTTTTGAAACAAATTGACAGTGTCCATAAAAAATTAACGATAAAGGTATTTTTGTTTTATTTTTTAAAAAATTAAGATTATTATTCAAACTTTTGGAAAAAGTATTTTTGAAACAAATATAAAATTAAGAGGTATTTTTCTTATAATTTAGCCAAAGTTAACTTGATTTTTTAAAACATGTTCAAAAAGTAGATCATAAAACAAAAAAATTCTTAACAGATGTTAGTAATTAAAAGAAGGGGGAATGGTTATCAAACTTCTCAAAAGTTTTCTCGCTCTCCATCATTGTATGTGTGCATATTTTTTTCCAAACCATTATCAAGGTAATTTTTTTAAATCTTGAGTTGAATTGAGAGGAAATATCCAAAAATTCTATCAGATTCCAGTAGTTTGAGATTGTTGTTCTACTAAATTAGTTGTTGTATCCTATAAAGAAGATTGTTGTTGTCTGCTTACAAACAATATAAAGTGAATAATTGTCTTCAGGACAATGTTTGTAAGTGTTCCTCGATTATCTATTGAGTTTCCACAAGATCTTGAAGGTTTTTGGTCATTTCAATTTATTACCCTTGCTATTCAATCTAACTTACTCTTGAGGTTTGAACATTATTATTGTATACATTGTTTATATGTTACACTGTTATTATTTGAATCCAATTAAGATGTAATAAGTTTGCTAGTATTATTCTGTTGTTATATATATCGTTTTCGCAAACAAAATTTATACCCTAACACTTTCTCATTTCTAATGTTTTCCCCTACTTCTTTAACATCTTCTTAATCCCCTTCTTTCATTCCCCAATCTATATAAAACTTAACTCATTTCTCTCTCTTTTTCCCCTCTCTCTTGAATATCAAAACTCTTAATAAGCAATAAAGGTCTCACATTTTAGTATGTCCAAGCATAAATATATAAAATATCAACATCTAAATAATCAATTTTCAGAAGTTATCTCGAGTTAGAAAATAACTAATTTGAAAACAATTCATTTACATACCTTCATTTTTTATGTCAATTCTTTCATTTTTCTTTCTGTTGTCCAATTTTTACACCAATTTTCTCAACAAGAGAATAAATCCAAAATTCAAGTTAAAGTATGAAATCCCACTCAGTCTCAAAATAAAAATCTCCACTCAAAACTTTAGCAAAATGATGAATCACTAAGTACAAAAAAAATGTGACAAAGGAATATCACATTTCCACCTTCTTAACTTATCATAATAAACAAACTAATTTAAATTGCTAAATTGATCAACACAATCTAATTCATCGCTGTAAATCTGATAATGCATATATTTTCTTTTATATCAAATCCTCAAAATTATGAATGAAATTCTCAAAATGTCTCTCTTTTTGTATATATTAAACCAAAATGACGTATTAACTTAATTACACTCAACTACTAATGTAACCTTGTTAAAACATTTATGTTTAGTGGTATAACTATTCTCCTTTCTTCTTGCTATAGCATATATGCCTTGATTGAAAGGGATAGTTTTAGAGACTGGGAAGTGAAAGAAGGAGAGTAAAAAGGCATTGGAGAGAAGATGGGAAAATGGGGTGTGTGGGTGTAGATATAAACGGTTTTTGTTCAATATACCAACGGAAAAGACTTTTTTTTTTCAAAAAAAAAGAATTAACGATAGTATTATAACTTTAAAAAGTTTAGATGAATTTTTAAAAGAACTGAACTACTAATGATTCCCGTCCATATACTGAAAGTTAAGAGTATTTTTCGAAAGTGTAAGGATAGTAATGAAACTTTCAGAAGTTCAAGGGTATTTTTGAAACAAATTGATAATTTCCATAAAAAAACAATGGTAAAAGGTTTTTTTTTTTCTTTTTTTTTTTTTTAAATTTAGAGGTACTATTGAAACGTTTGAAAGTTAAGAAGTATTTTTGAAACAAAGTAAAAAGTTAAAAGAGGTATATTCTTTTATCATTTAGTCAAATTTTACTTAGTTTTCGAAAATATGTTTTAAAAAATAGATAATAAAGAAAGAAACTATTTGTGGCTTTTTTTTCTTTTTTTTTACAAACCATTATTGAGGTCCAATTTTTATTTATTTATATATTTTCGTAATGTGAATACACCCCCCTTTCTCTAAGTTGGTCAGTGTCTTTGAGCAATTTCAATAACAAAAGGAGAAAAGAAAAAAAAAAAAAAAAGAAGACAAATTATAGGTAGGGTTTCATAAATTTTAGCTTTAAAAGCGTTGGCGCATGCTGAAATTAAAGAGTAAATGCATTACCATCAAACTGCTTCAATAATTCAGAACAAGGGCTAAGCACCCAATAATATGAAGGGACAATTTTAAAAGAAATAAATGCAATTATTACAAATTCAGGAAATGAAAAAAGCTTAAAGAAGAAAACTAGTAGTACTAGAAATTTTCCTAAGAAAAGAAAAGAAAAAAAAAGTTATTAAACTCTCTATGTCTATGTGCTTCTCTTTCTTCACTACCACCACTCCTCTTGTCATCCCCTTCTATTTCTATAGAAAAAAAATATATATATTTTTAGTCCTTAGATTTTCGGTATAGTTTCTATTAGGTCCTTAAGGTTTAAAATCTTGCGTTTAATATTTAAATTTTGAATTTGATTTCAATTTTGTTTCAATTTGGTCCGTAGATTTAAAAATTTACACTTTTAATTTTGATTTTTTTACTAAATACTCATTTTCAATCATTTGTATTGATGTCTATTAATTAATTTAAAATAATTATGAAGTGAAGTTCTAAAATTAATGTTAATAGTGATGAAAAGCTAGTAAAACTTAAATAATTATAATAATTATAGTTATTTACAATTAATCAATACTAGATATTAACACTAACAACTAATAAATAAAAATTTATTTGGGTGTTTGAGTACATAAAAATCGGAGGGACAAGGTAGCAAAAATATTTTTTTGTTAGGGTTGATGTCTTAAATCTTGTGGTCTTGTAGTTTGTAATGGTATTTATACAAACATTTTATTTATCTAACAAAATAAGATGTATTTTATTCGAAATTTAGTTACATTAACCTAAAAACCAATAAATTAAGATATGAATTTATCTAATGTAACTTATGTTGGAGTTAACATGCAATTAGCAGAAGTAAACAGAATCATTAAGCACTATAATTCAATCAATGTTAGCAATTAAGCAAGCATGCTCATAAATTGAAAATAGTGTTTTGAAGATATATCTTTGAAGAACTCTTCAATTCTCCAAAACCAGCTTGAATTTCTTCTTCAGCAAGACGTAGACCACCACTTAATCTTCTCTACTATCTTCTAGAACCTTAGATTGGATTATGAGATCCAAAATGTGTTGAATTCATGGAAATTTTGGAGAAGAAAATTGGTTTTTGGTGTATATGTATCGAAGAGTTTTTCTTCAACCCCAAAATCTCAGAAAAATCGGAGTTACATCTCCATTTTCAAGCGGAAGATATTGAAGTTATCTCATTTTAGCATGCAATACACCTTTTCCTCCTAGCTTGACACCAAACACTTAGAAGATAATGGAATTGGAGCTAGATTATGTTGGAAAAGTCCACTAAACATAATTTTTTAAATTGATTTTCAGAATTGAAATCTAAATTTCAATTTAATTGATTTTTAAACTAAAATTTTAATTTTGAAATCAAATTTCAAAATTTGGAAAAATGAACCAAAATTAGTTCTAATAATTAATTTCTGATTAATTCTAAATAATTAATTAAACTATATTAATTAATTAAAATTTGATATCAAATATCAGATTATTAAATCACCAATTTCACAATCATGAATCCCTATTCATGTAATTAATATTTAAATCGAATTTAAATATTATCTAATTTTTCAATTTTGTTTAACTCGATAATTAAACGTTTAATTATATCACATATAACTAATATCTTGTAATTCGAATTTGAACGTTTCAAATTCTCTCATCACACTAGTCTAAGATTTAATACGTTTGTGAGCTACTAGGAGGATTTATAGATCATGGGTTCCAACGATCCGATATTAATTGGTTAAACTCTTTAACCTAATTAACCAACATTTGTTAACTACCGGGTCACTCCACTAAAACCCAGTAATTACACTCCCTTCATTGTAGATATATTTTTGTCCACTCGATAAGCCATAATTAGTATGTCAACCTTTCACAGGTTGTTCTTAATAACGGCTGGGTTAAAAGCTATTTTACCCAGATATTACATCTTGTTCTTTAAGTCTCATTGATCCTCTAATGAATATTTGGTTTGTGATCCAATCACCAAACCGAGTCCCTCTCGGGCCAATGAGAGGGTGGAGCCCCTTTTTCAAGACTCGAAGTCAGCACTTAAGGGAACAATCTCTCTATTATCCTTAAAAGTGGCTAGGAGTGAATTTCGTCTTGCACCCGATGTCCCCAGCTATTTACCTGGTCTTACCTCTGAAATGGGAGGCTTATAGAGCTGATGTTGTTCAGCCAACCTTCACCCATGCAAATCTAAGGATAATCACGAGTAAATAGGAGTTCATAGTTAGCTCAGGATTAAGGTCAAGTTACCTAGGTCATCGCTTTGAAATAGTTAGTCTTAAATAGTAAACAACTTTATAAAGTAAGAGTGACTTATTTCTTGGTCTTGTCTTATACTAACTCTTTGCATAAGATATCCCCACTTGCATTTCTTCACATGAATGAATTAGGATCACATCGTTTGTAGCACTTTACAACAATTGTAATATCTACAAAGTGGGCCACATTCGATAGTGTCCCTAGAATAAGGTACCCAACCTTATCCGTATGCTATAAATCACTTTGGCATCTATTCGAACTTGATCCAGTCTTATGTCTCCTCATAAAGTCCAAATACTCATGTAATAGCCATGGATCTTAGTTTATTGGATTTAGGTTCTTTCTAAAATGAAATGAGCAATTCATATATTCAATAACAACTTTATTAAATAAAACTTCAATAACATCTATATTGATTAATAGAATAAGTTTATTGTTTACAAACCACAAGTTTTAGGATATAAAACTCAACAACTTAAACAAATATGTGAAGACATAAAGGTAGATCAATTTTAAGTGATAACCTAAACGATTTGTAGTAGATAGATAAGGTTGGGTATCTTGTCCTGGTGACACTACGAATACGACCTGTTTTGTAGTTGTTACAATCGTTGTAAAGTGCTACAAATGATCTAATCCTAATCATTCATGTGAAGATATGTGAGCGAGGGTATCCTATACGAAGTGTTTGTATAGAATCAGACCACGAAATGAATAGTCTCTCTCTATATGCTAGAAGAGACTTACATTTCACTAGGATGACCATAGGTGACTTGACCTGAATCATGAGTGAGTTGTTAATTCCTACCTATGAAAGCGGTCATTTGATCTGTATGGGTGAGAGTGGCTAGATTTGCCGACTCAATAAGCCTGCTATTTTAGGGATTCGTCTGATTGGTGAGCTGAGAACGCAACTATAGAAGAAGGAATTCACTTTATCCCTTCTATTAGGGTAAGTAGAGAAATTGCTCTCTTTAAAGGCTAATTCTGGGGCTTGAACAATGTGACGCCGCACCCTCTCCTGGTCCGAGAGGGGTTTGGTTATAGTTGTACTACTGATTGTTCATTAGAGGGATCAGTGGTACTTAAGGAGTTAAAAGGAATTAATTATATAAGATATAATTAATATAATGTATATGATATATTTTATAAATAAATATTTGAATATGATTCAAATATTGATTATATGAATATGATTCATGTAAAAACTATAGGTTAAAATTAATATGAATGCAATTCATATTAATACTATAGGTTAATTGAGAGATTAATAAACTATAGGTATATTGTATGTGATATAATATAAATTATAGGTTATAAGTTATATATGATATAACATATGGTTATTTATAATAATAAAGTTGGTTATTATTTGAAATTCAAAATTATGAATTATGAATTTTTATTTTCTTAAATAATACATGAGATGGAGTTATTTTTTAGTAACTAATTTCTCAAAATTCTACTGTTTTACTGAGAGGTTGATGTGAAACTCGGATTTCCATTTTCCCTACTTAAGCAGGAAATAAAAGGGATTAACTAAGTATAAGTTAAATCCTATATTAAAGAGTAGAAAAATTCTAAGTGTTTAAATAGATTATTTAGTAGCTTTGAAATAAGCCGTTACTAGTGAAAATTTGGTTAAGTATGAATCTAAAAAGAACTATGCATTGGAGGCTAGAAAAAATAGCCAAGTATTAGACAATGCGTTGGTCTTGTGCTAAGCGTTGGTCTTGTTCCATGCGTTGGCCATTAGAATTTAAGAGGTTATTTGGGTATTGAAAGAGGCTAAAGTGTGGCCGAGAGGAAAGGCTATGCAGGGACAAGCATGCGACAGCCAATGTCTTGAGAGGTTAGCAAAGCACGCGGTAGCCTCAAGTTGCGTGGACATGGGCGCTGGGCGTTGGAGTTGTGTGCACAGGTTGATCATATAGTAAATAAGTAGTGCTACACTATAGGGTATACGATTGTGTACCAAATGAGCAGCGCTACACGATAGAGTATACGATCGTATAGTAAGTGAGCGGAGTTATACGATGAGGTAGGCGATCGTGCAAGCGGGCGCTGGACGATCGTGTATCAAAGCGGGGAGCTAAACGATGCGCTATGCGATCTTGCGCTAAAGTGTAGCGCTAGACGATGCGGGAAGTCATGCTAAACGATAGTCTATGCGATGGTGCTATGCGGCAACACTATGTGATGGTGTTAAGAGGTAACGCTATGCGATGGTGCTATGCGACAACACTATGCGATTGTGCTATGTGGCAACGCTATGCGATGGTGCTATGCAGCAACAGTACTAGACGATGAGTTATGCAACGATGAAACAAGCCATGGTTGACACATGGTGAAACGTCTTGCATTGCTAAGGCTTGCGGTACATAAGGTTTATGAGGTTAGTTGCGTTGGTCTTGAGCAAGAGATTAAGGACGTTGACAAGAAAAAAGGACATACATGCGTTGGTCATAAGAGATGCGTTAGCAAGAGCCTAGGCGATGGTAAGCTATACCATGAGGTGTTGAATTGAGAACTAGGTTGACCCAAAGGTTGTTATACATTGGTGATGTGCTATGCACCAAGGACATCCGAGGGCATATGGGCGCATAGGACAAGGCTAATACTATGCGTTGGTGTTGAACGCATGGTGTGAACTATGCGACCTGCTATATGCATTGGACATCCGAGGGCATGTGGGCGCATAGGACAAGGCAAATAATATGCGTTGAAAAGGTTGGTCAAAATCCTAGTTGAACGCATAGGGCAAAAGTAAGCCATGTGGTAGAGGGCATGTGACCAAGGATGGGCCTTGCGAGCATCTAGCATATGCGACCAAGTTTCATCAATTGGATGTACAAGGTAAGGTTGCATTAATTGGAAATGGCACAATCGAGGTTAGTAGGTCGCATATGGGGAAAGGTGCGAGGCGGCAGTTTGAAGGGTGTTATGTTGAGATTTAAAAAGACCCCACAAGGGCGCAAAGATGGGATGGACGCATGTGCCAAGGGGTGGTGTTCGGACATGTGTGTTGTGCTAGTTGGATGAATGCATATGAAGTTGGATGGACGCATATGACATTGGATGAGCACATATGAGATTGAATGGATGCATTTGTGGTAGATGGGCGAATATGAGATTGGATGGACGCATTCAAGGTCGTCATCCGGACATGTGGCTTGTTGGGAAGAAATCTTAGGCCTTAAGCAAATAAGGTGGATGCATAGAAGACATGCAAATGTGAAGGCTATGTGTTGGTAAAAGGGGAGGAAGACACCTTGGATTGAAATGATGTAAAAGTTGCATTAATATTGTAGGGAAAGGACACTTGGACATACGGCCAAGCAGGAGGTGTCACACTAAGGGAGATTTTGGACACCTATAAATAGGACAAGGACTTTCGATGATAACTCGAATTCTCTTCAAAGGACATTAGGAAGAGTGTACGAGGGTCTAATGGGAGGAACTATGCATTGATGGAAGAACGCATGCGTTGGTAGCAAAACCATGCGTCAGTCATGAAGTTCCAAGGGAGGAGATGCTGTCGGACAGGAAGGTCTGGAAGTAGCATCAACTTGAGATGAGGATATCTCCCAAAATACTCGTGCGTTTAGAGTGATTCTGAAGCCACCTGAAAGCTCTGAGTGTCTAGTTTTCAGGTTCGGGCTGTCGAAGAAGAAGCTCCAAGGAATCGGGCTAGAGAATGAGGAAAAGATAGAAGGGTCTAACTGTTAGATAAGCTTGGGCCAAACTTGATGTTTTGATGATTCTGGCCAAAATACGAGAAGTTCTGAGCTAATATTTTAGGGTAAACTTTCTGAGACATTTTAGAACATGTTTACAGAAGGAAGTATCTTAACATAAGTTCTGGAACTATGAGTAATCTAAGCTGATAATTGAATCTGGAATTTATGGTTCAAAAGGGAAACCAAGGAAATCTAAGGAACTTCGGAAAGGAAAGTTCCTAACCAACCATGGTGAGTGGTTATTCTATTGTTTGTATGATTGATTTCTATGTATATATGTGAATATAATTATATATATAGGTTATGTTTGAAATATTGACATGATCGAAAAATGTGTTTTGGCCTAGATTTGATTCTTTTTGTATTGTTGTCATAATGCATGTGTCATTGTGTTGGAATGGGATTGGTACTTGGGATACTGTTAGCATGCCTTGTGGATGCTTGGCTGGGAATGTCAAGGTACTTGACTGGAATTGTCAATGTACTCAAGCATGACTAATAGGAATTAATAATATACTCAGTAGACTATAGATTGTATCCAAATTTGGTCATCACGGGTTATTCGCAGAGAATACCTGGGGAAAATACATGATCATGCCAGGGTTGTCCAATTGACAGGTTGGGGTGATTGCATTTTATTATGTGATTGTTGTTGATCGTGGAATTGTATTCCCAAAAATGAATTTCTAAAATCAAATTTATGTTTGTTTAAAACTGCCACTCACTGAGCTTTGTAGCTCATGTTTCCCATGTTTTATATCTTCCCCCCCTCCCCCAGGTAGCGAAAGGTGAGGAGTTCCAGGGTGCTGCTAAGGTCAAGGTCTGCCACCAGCCACAGTTACACTTCCGGAGGGTTTTAAGAATAGTTGTTGTAAACATTGTAATTAAGTCTTGGAGTGTATGAACACTACATTGTTGTAATATAAAATGGGCCTACTTAATCAGTTGTTGTTATCTCCTTGACTTAAAGTTTATTGAGTGTAGTGAAAGAGGTTTAGTTGGACAGTAGGTATCACAAAAGTGTGGTATCTGCGGTCCTTCACGCCTCTCATCGGGCTTAAGAGTGCGGGCACGGGGCGGGGTGTGACAGTTGAGATCTTCATCTTCATCACTCACGTTTGGACCTCCAAAATGTAGCTCTTTGTAAAAATTCTTTTCCTATCATAAAAAACCCTTATCCCTTTCCCAATATTAAAAATCATTGAAGCCTACAATTCTCAGCTGATTCTCAACCTTGAGAATAACGAGGAAGCCCTAGTGGTGGTGTCCATTAGTTCTTTCTCCTTTGTTGCGTTCGTGGTGGTTAGACTGGGGGAGGTGACCGCCCGTGAGATGGGAAGAGGAAACGTGAAGAAGAATTTGTCTTCAAGGGTGAGTATTAGTTTTCTTTTTTTTCCCATCTTCTTTTAGCACGCCGTTTTTGGAAAATGTTTATTCTATGAATTTTAGTTTCATGATTCTCTATATTTTCTATTTTTGTTTCAAATTGAAAATTAAATCGCACGAAATTCATGCCATATGAGATTTAATTCTTTCAATTGGTATCAGAGCCAAATCGTGTGATTTTAGTTTTTCAATTTGATTTGAAAATCAGAGTTTAGGTGGGATTATGCATTCTACATTATGAATCTGATGAATGTGATTAATGTTGTTTTACAATTGGACATTTTCGAATGTTGGCACCTTAGATTTATTGCTCTAATTTTCATTAAAGTTGTAAAGGGCCGGTTGTTTTTAGGTGTTTATCTTACTACTATCGAGTCTGTAAGTTCAGATCTCGAGTTTGGCAAGAGTTGCTGATGATCGAGATGAAGAACAAAGCAATTCGATGCAAGTTTGAAGCTGTAAAGAGGCATTGTGTGCCGCTGCATCATGATGTTGTACCCTAGCGTTGTAGTTTCCGACGGGAAGCAGAATTGAAATTGTTTCCGTGGCATCACAACGCTAAGGTACAATATTACGATGCTCTGATGCTAAAGGTGCACGTGAGTCCATTCGTGGGGTCGTGGGTTCGAGCTTGGTTTCGATTTTTTTGCATATGTTTTTTTTATTAATTAGATTAATATAAATTAGTTATATTGATTAAGTTAATTTTTTAGAGGTACCAAAATTTGGTCCAATTTGCTGTTTAATTTAATTTTTGCATTTTATATATGGTTAATTTAAATATATGTCGCATAACGTATCCCATATAATTTTATTTGAAAATCCCACCTTCGGATAAATATTATTCATGCATCATATTTAATATAAGCGTTATATTGTATAATTGTATGAATTATTAGTATGCTCATGTATTTCTAATATAAGAGTTATATTATATATGCATGTTTAATATAGTTTCATTAATTTAATATAAGAGTTGTATTATTAACGAAAAGTATAGTCATGCATCATTTATATAATAGTTATATGATTTAATAGAATGCATTAATAACATGTCCATGCATAATTTATATTATAACTGTTAGTATATAGTATGGATGGATGGATGGATGTTATTTTTATTTTCATTACCTTACTATATAAATGTTTTGTATGTAGTAATGAAAATGAAATGCATGAAGCATGACACCACTTTAATAAAAATATACTTGTTATATTTTTAAAAGTATGTCATTAGATGCATGTATAGGTCTTAATTGTTTCATTAATCTTTATAATTTTTATAAATCTATAATAAAGTGTTTCATGCAAACATAGGTTAAAATTGGATTTAAATAGTTTGAAATAGATTTCACTTTAGACATATGTTCACAATATTTCGAATACGATTAGAAATAGGTTTAATATTTTAATTCCATTTAATAGGATTAAATTGGATTTAAATAAAAGATTAAATTTATAACAAAATTATCTATAATAGACCTTTGTTTAAGGAAGATTTTGTCTAGGCTCGGGTTCTTAAACTGACGGAAACAAAATTTTTTTACTTGGGAATTGAAATGGAAGGTGAATTAGATAAATTTGTTACAAGCATGCAATGGGTTATTAAAGTTCATTAAAGTGTTTAATAAACATTAATCAACATTCTGAAACTATCTAATGTAATTGTTACATTGGGCAAAGTTAATAATCACTTAGAAAAATTAGCCGTATTTTTCAAAGTTAATCAACTCTAAGTAAAACACTCAGTGGGAGGAAAATAATGTATATGATACTTCCATTTCCTTTGATGTTTCTTCCAAAAAATTCATACTGTGAGATCTATGCACGGGTTCGAGGCACGTTTGCTTGTGTCCCCCTATGAGTGGTGTTTGCATAGGTCAATAACAAGGTGAATGAAGAGAGTATTTATAGTAAGTGGGAGAGGGACGTGTATCAACCCATCCCACAATCTCCTTCATTAGTTTGTAGTAAACTTTCATGCTCGGTCTCGAGCACCTTTGCTTGTATCCCTCTATAAATGGTATTTGCATGAATTTTTACTCAAATTTGAGAAATGGATAGTTTACTTTAGTTTTTGTCCCAATCCGATTTTCCCTATGTTGGCTCATTGGGGTAGAATTCTAGAATCTAAAATGAAGGATTACACTTACAATAAATTGTTAAGTAAATTAATGATTTCTAGATTGAACAATGGTGACTAATCATTATAGGAATAAGAGTTATTCTGGTATAATTATTAGTTGAGAATGTCTCCATTTAGTGAAGAGGTAACTGATCACCCTACAATGGCTTTTATCCTGGCCCACTGAAACATCATTGCAAAATAGGTGTTATTTAGGGTACATTAGATTTTTGCTAAATTGATCGGTTTGAATTGGGTAATGTCTTAATAACTAATATAAATAATTTGTATAGTTTCAGCAAACTTCAAAATGACTAGCTTTACATTGAACCTTCTAAAAATTGATCAATTAATTGGTGAAAACTATACTAGTTGGAAAAACTTAATTAATACTGTGCTAATAATCGGTGACTTGAGATTCGTCCTTATTGAGGTATGTCCTCAAGTACCTAATGCTGGAGCATCTCGAAATCTTCAGGATCCGTATGACATATGGGTCAAGATGAATGAAAAGGCTCGACTGTATATTTTGGCTAGCTTATCTAAAGTCATGGCCAAAAAAGCAAGAACCCTAAATATGGCTATATTTACTTAATGCATCATAAGTCCAAAACTCTTGAAAAGTTCAAGTAGTATAAGGTAAAGGTTGAGAACCAATTAGGTAAAAAGATTAAAATACTTCGATCAGATCGAGGTGGAGAGTATATGGACTTGAAATTCCATGACTATTTAATAGAACATGGAATTCAGTTTCAACACACAACACCTGGTACACCTCAATAAAATGGTGTAGCAGAGAGAAGAAATAGAACTCTGTTAAACATAGTTCAATCGATGACGAGTTACGCTCGGTTACCTAATTCATTTTGGGAAAATGCAGTACATATTGTAATATATATTTTGAACATGGTTCCCTAAAAAAGTGTTTCAGAAATACCATATGAGTTGTAGAGATGGCATAAAGGTAGTTTATATCACTTAAGAATTTGTGGATGCTCGACACATGTATTGCTACAGAACCCAAAGAAACTGAAATAACATTCAAGAGTATGCCTATTTGTAGGATACTCCAAAGTAACAAAAGGTAGTCTCTTTTATGATCCTCAAGATGATAAAGTGTTTGTATCAACAAATGTTACATTCTTAGAGGAAAACCATATAAAGAATCACCAACCTCATAATAAGCTAGTATTGAGTGAAATGACCAAAGAATTTACAGATAGATCAACAAAAGTTGTTGATCAGACTGGTCCTTCAACAAGAGTTATTGGTGAAACTGGTCCACACATCCTTCTCAAGAGTTGAGAATGCCTAGACATAGTGGAAGGGTTGTTCAACAGCTTGACCGTTACATGGGTTTGACAGAAACTCAGGTCTCATACTAGATGATGGCTTAGAGGATTTCATTGACTTTTAAATAGACAATGAAAGATGTGGATCGAGACTAGTGGATAAAAGTCATAGATCTCGAAATGAAGTCTATGTAGTTCAATTCACTCTGGAAACTTATAGATCAACCAGATAGGGTAAAACCTATTGGTTGCAAATGGATCTACAAGAGAAAACGAGACCAAATTGATAAGGTACAAACCTACAAAGCTAGACTTGTGGCAAAATGACTTACCCAAAGATAGGGGGTGGACTATGAAGAAACCTACTCTTTAATTGCCACGATTAAGTTTATTAGAATACTCTTATCCATTGCTGCCTTTAATGATTTTTAGATATGGAAAATGGATGTCAAGACAGCCTTTTTGAATGACTATCTTAAAGAGAGTATCTATATGTCTCAACCAGAGGGGTTCATTGCACAAGGTCAAAAGCAAAAGGTTTGCAAGCTTAAAAAAAATCCTTTTATGGGTTAAAACAAGCATTTAGATCCTGGAATATAAGATTTGATACTGTGATATAATCTTATGGCTTTGAACAGAACGTTGATGAACCTTATGTATACAAGAAAATTGTCAACAAGATTGTAGCTTTTTTGGTATTATATGTTGATGATATCTTACTCATTGGGAATGAGGTAGGATTTCTTCCTGACATTAAAGGATGACTAGCATCACAATTTCAAATGATAGATTTGGGAGATGCACGATATGTTCTTGGAAACCAAATAGTTTGAAATTGTAAGAATAGAATGCTAGCATTATCTCAAGCATCTTATATTGATAAGATGTTGTCTAGATATAAGATGCAAAATTCCAAAAAAAAGGTATATTACCTTTCAGACATGAAATTCATCTGCCTAAAGAATAATGTCCTAAGACACCTCAAGATGTTGAGGCTATGAAACTAATTCCTTATGCATTAGCAGTAGGGAGTTTGCTATATGCCATGTTGTGTACACACCCAGATATATGCTATACAGTTGGAAGTCAACAGATTCAAGTCCAATCATGGATATGATCATTGGACCGTCGTTAAATATATCCTCAAGTATCTTCAAAAAATGAGGGACTTGATAGGACCGAAACTTACGTCGTTAATAAGCTTCAAACTTGATCAAAAGAAAATTTGTATATACCGAACTACTCCTATTACTACTAAAATGTAGCAACAATGGTAAGTCCGAGTCGATTCGCAGGGAAGCGTGATTTGTTTTGTTAAGTTAATGTTCTAACTAGAACGGTAAATGGGAGATTTTGTGTGGAACAGTTACATGTTTGAATTTAAAATAAAAAGGTAAATGTAATCTAGAATAGAAGTCTATCTAATTTCTAGAGTAATAGAGAGTTTCCTATGCAATTTTTTTAATTAGGCATCAATTAATTACACTGAATCTGTCAACCCCTCAACCTATTAGAAAATCTAATAGCCCAATTAGCCAAATTCGATATTAAACCAAATTAGCCCTAATTCAATTTACAACTCTTCTTTCTTGGCGACATACAAGTTTAAATTGAATTGCATTATGAAAGGGTTCAATTTTTGAGACATACTACAAGCAGGAAAAGTTATATCTTATAGTATGATTTATTTGGAAAATATTACATTCGGGTATACTTGCATTTGGTCAGAAAAAGTCTAGACTTTACACATGCGATCCTAATATATGCAACTAAATCAATCAATATTTGCATAGGCTATGACGATTTTGCAAACAAGAATTTCAATAAACTAATTTGTCAGATCAATTTATAAAAATTCTATTAATATTCAATCAAATCATTCCAAAGAGTTCACAACAACTTAGTTAAATTAACTAGAAATCCTTCAAGAAAATAAACATAGGACTCCTATTCAAAAGAAATTAGATCGGAGTTATCTCTTACTTCATAGACCAATCTGAGATACACATCCAATTCGTAGATTGCAACCCAAAATACAAAAGAAAAACTAACCTAAAGATACTAAAATCTGAAGGAAAAGAAAGGAGATTGAAGTTTAACTTCTGCCTCCATCAATTCAGCCCCAAAAATTCAACATATTTTGACCTAAAGATGAAGGGAGGTATTTATAGAAAAATCATAGCGTTGCAACGCTGGCGTTGTGCAACTTCGGAGCATTGCAATGTTGCACATTCTGCCTTATAGCATCAGACGAGCGTCAGACAAGTGTTGCAATGCTACCTGTAGTGTCAGGCAAGCGTCAGGTTAGCATTGCAACCTTGTGATAGTGGCATTTTCGTAATTTCCACTCTTTTGAAGCCTGGATGCTCAAATTACTTCAATTTTACCTCTTGATTACTCGAAACCTACAAAATAGGAAAATAAACACATAAAATTCAATAATGACCCCTAATTCAGCTAGGAATAATAGCTCTTTTTGAGAGCTATCAAACACCCCCAACTTAATTCTTGTTTATCCCGAGCAAGGTAGAAGCACACAATCAAATAAAATATAAAATAATTAAAGATATGTTAGCTTAATTCGCAAGGTTGTTACTCCAGTCTCAACAGTCAACTAGTATAAAGTTTGTAATCAAGAACGAAAATCAATTATGATCAATTAATGAAGCACAAAGTTAAGAATGATTCTTAATCTATTCATGCATGAGTGAGCCTAAAGTTTTGCTAGTTAAACTTGCACGGTCTGAAAAAGTTTTAAAAGGCCCTTATCCCGTTTTCTCCTACTCTGGTTCGATTATCAACCTCGGACATACCAAACTTGAAAAGTGAGGGCAACACTAAGACAAGGGTGCCTAACGCACACACAAAAAACATAAAGACAAGGGAACCTATCACTAGGGCATTTATTTTACCTAGAAGGCTAGCTTTCACACTCCATCACCGAGAACCTATCATTCTTTTCCCCCAGGCCCTAACTAGATACGGCGGAGGTAGCTCTTTTAAACCTCTATCCATGCACACACACACATTATTTTTTTGTAGGCACACCGACTTATGCCTCATTTTTTTTATTTTGCATTTTTTTTTTAAATTGCAACTAATTTGCTTTTCTTTCTTTTAGTTCACAATAGGCCCTATTTTATCCACTTTGTCTAGTTTTGTTCTAAAACAAGTGTGGTTACTCCTAAGTCAAAGGTGGACCTTTCGGGGTGACAACAGAAATACAAACCTGATAACCTAATACTAAGCCCACAAGACTTTAATTTGACAAAACAATGACGTAAAGATGCATGAGAGATAAGAAAAGTTTTTAAAATTGGGCTAAAATCATGATCATGCTTTCTTAATGTTCTTTCATGCAAATTTCATCACAAGAAGAGTGCGTCATAAACTATCATGATAACAACAGTGTAAACAAGCTAACAAGGCAATCAAGCACACAACATTGTCTGAGCATAGTGCTCAAGGACCCCAAGCTAAAATAAAAAAAACTATCCATCATGCACCCCACCCCCAACTTAAAATAATACATTGTCCCCAATGTATCTCGAATATAGCTCAATGAAAATAAAGACAAAGGAACAGAAAACCTCCCCTGAAAACATAGTCAAGCATGGGATGGTGGTGGTCGGGCTTGCCTCTCAAAAAGATGCTCGTCTCCTCTAGGTAGTCCCTACAAAACAAAAACAAAAAGAAAGCTAATCTAGAAAACAAATAAAAAAAGCAGTAAATTTTTATCACTTGGCTTCCTCCAGGAAGGGAAAATTTTTAACGTCGATTACTCGACGTAAACTGTCCCCTGTCAAGGCATAAAAAAATTCTCGTATTTCTCTGGTCCTTTCTTGGATGAGTCAATATACCCCGATAAAGCTATAAAGCTCTCCATCTTTTGAAGAGAACTAAACAGGTCGAATTTGGTATTTTTCATATCAGTAAAAAAAGGTAAAAAAAAAACAAGAATCAAAAGACCCAAGGACCGACTCTTTAGAAAATAAAGACTTTGACTCAACTGACTCAATTGACTCTTGAGAAAAAGAAGAACAAAACTAAAAAATATACGATATACCAGATGGTAGAAGAAGGCGAGGTTTTTCAACCTCTAACTCTATCACCTGGAAATCGATGGGTTTAGGCTCAAATTCTCCATAGTCCTCACAAACTGGTCTTAAACATGGCATGCTATCCCCCAACTCATCCTCAATGTCAACATAGATTATCTCATAGCTGCACACCTCGTTGATGTCATAAGATGTGTGTAACAAGGGTTCCCATCCTCTTTCAACTGAATCAGAAGATTGAGTGAATGAGTCTCTCAAACTCTGACTATCAATTCCAACCTTAGTCTGAAGACTAAAGCTCTCTTTGAGGTCACAAATATCCTACTTAAAAACAATATTGTTAATAACAAGTTGTCTAATCACATCTTCTAATGACATATCCGAGCATGCATCGTCATGTTGGATGTGGTAGGGTGTGAATCATAGTGGAACTGGTCCCATCCTAGGTTTTCATAGCCATAGGACTCCTCCTATCTAGGCCGATGAAAATTGTCATCCATATAACTAAGATACTCCCCCATAGAGCAGTCTCGTGGCATAGGGTTCCACTATAGACTTGGGCATGCTTTCTTAGGGTGATCAATCCTACATGCTTGCACTTGCTGCAGGTTACCTGCAACCAAGCGACTAACCAAAGAAGTTAACTCAGCAACTTGACCTCTAAGGTTATGAGCCTCGTCACTAAGTCGAGATGCTCCACTCGATTGTCCCCATCCTTATTGATGAAACCTGTCCATGTTTAGAATACTAACACAAAAAGGAAAACAAATCAAAAGCAATAGAATACTCTAACTAGAAATTTAACAAACGAAACGTCAATGACTTCCTCGGCAACGACACCATTTTGACAGGACTGAAACTTACATCGTTAATAAGCTTCAAACTTGATCACAAGAAAATTTGTATATACCGAACTACTTTTATTACTACTGAAACGTAGCAATAGTGGTAAGTCGGAGTCGATCCGCAAGGAAGTGCAATTTTTTTAGTTAATGTTCTAACTAAAGCGGTAAATGGGGGGTTTTGTGTGGAAAAGATACATGTGTGAATTTAAAATAAAAAGGTAAATATAATCTAGAATAAGAGTCTATCTAATTTCTAGAGCAAGAGAGAGTTTCCTATGTAATTTCTTGCATTAAGCATCAATTATTACATTGAATTTATCAACCCCTTAACCTTTTAGAAAATCTAATAGTCCAATTAGCCAAATTCGATATTAAACCAAATTAGCCCTAATTCAATTTACAACTCTTCCTTCTTAGCGACATACAAGTTAAAATTGAATTGCATTACGGAAGGGTTCAATTGTTGAGACATACTACAAGCCGGAAAAGCCATATCTTATAGCATGATGTATTTGAAAAAGATTATATTAGGGCATAAATGCATTTGGTCAAAAAAAGTCTAAACTTTACAAATGCGATCCTAATATGCGCAACTAAATCAATCAATATATGCATAGACTATGACGATTTTGCAAACATGAATTTCAATAAACTAATTTGTCAGATCAATTTATAAAAATTCCATTCATATTTAATCAAATCATCCCAAAGAGTTCACAACAACTTAGTTAAATTAATTAAAAATCCTTCAAGAAAATAAACATAGGGCTCTTGCTCTGAAGAAATTAGATAGGAGTTACCTCTTAATTCATAGACAAATCCAAGATACACATCCAATCCGTAGATTACAACACAAAATAGAAAAAGAACTAACCTAAAGATACTAAAATCTGAAGGGAAAGGAAGAAGATTGAAGTTTAACTTCGGTCTTCATCAGTTTAACCCCCAAAATTCAACATATTTTAACGTAAAGACGAAGGGAGGTATTGATGGAAAAAAAATCATAGCATTGCAACACTGGCGTTGTGCAACTTCGGAGCGTTGCAATATTGAAGGCATTGTTGCAACGCTGCACATTATGCCTTATAGTGTCATACGAGCGTCAGGCAAGCGTCAAGCTAGCGTTGCAACCCTGTGACAGTGGCATTTTCATAATTTCCACTTTTTTGAAGTCCAAATGCTCAAATCACCTCCAAATTGCCTTAAAGTAACCCGTTCTTCACCAAATCGTCAATTATACCTCTTGATTGCTCGATACCTACAAAATAGAAAAATAAACACATAAAATCCAATAACGAGCCCAACTTAAGCTAGGAATAATAGCTCTTTTTTAGAGCTATCATGACTATAGGATTGTGTATGGAACTAAAGATCTAACCCTTATGGGATATACCGATTCTGATTTTTAGACCATTGTGGATTCACTCGGGATTAGTATTCACTCTGAATGGACGAGCTATAGTATGGAGAAGTAGAAAACAAAGTTGTATTGTTAACTCCACCATAGAAATGGAGTATGTAGTTGCATGTGAAGCAGCGAAAGAAACAGTATGTCTAAGGAAGTTTTAAACCGATTTGGAAGTAGTTTCAAATATGCATCTGCCTATCACTCTCTATTGTGCTCACAGTAGAGCGGTTGCAAACTCAAAAGAACCAAGAAGTCATAAGTGCGGGAAGCACATCGAGTGTAAATACCATCTAATCAGGGAGATAGTGCATCGAGGAGACGTGATCGTCACACAAATAGCCTTAAAAGACAATCTAGCCGATCCATTGGCAAAGATCCTCACGGCTAAAGTGTTCGAGGGTCAGCTAGTCAGACGAGGACTACGAGATTCATAAATCTAAGGTAAGTGGAAGAATTCTTGGGTATTAGATACCCTAGTTTATTGTATTTATTTCTTCCTTACTCAGTATTGCTAAGGGAATCTATTTCCACTGCAACCAAGAGGGACATTGGAAGAGAAACTGTCCCAAATATTTGGCAGAAAAGAAGAAGACCAAATAAGATAAATATGATTTACTCGTTTTAGAAACTTGTTTAGTGGAGAATGATGAGTCTGGCTGGATAGTAGATTCAGGCTGAAGAAACTCTAAAACTAGAGGACCAGTGAGCGGAAGCGGATCGTTCCAAACTCCATTGTGAAAGAACTCAAACATTTACAATCTAACAGAAACGATTATGCATTAAGAATAAATTACAGCATGCTTCTTAAATTAAATACAAAGGATCGAGTGATAATACCTTTGAAGAACCCTTTCGTCACGTATTTCCCTAGATCATTCAATAACTCAGCAAACAAGCACGAACGCAACGAGCAACTGGAAAATCCTCGATCATCAGCGAGTAAAACTCTACCCTCGATCCTCGAACAGAACTCAACACCACCACAAGATTACCTTGGTATTCTCGGTGTGAGAATCCAAAAGCTATGGGCTCTCTATGATTTTGGATAAAGGGATGGAGGAAGTAGACGATCGAGTATGCGATGAACAATTGTATAGAGGAAGAAGGTCTATCATATAAACTTGATACTCGATCGTGTAGAAATGAGTTCTATCGTATAGAAAACACGATAACTATAATTTAGTCTCTCAATCGTGAATTCTGTGAGAAGATTCAACTAAATGATTTGGAAAACTATTTTTTTTATCTCACAGTTACCATAAACTGTGTATAACCACCCATTAAGGTGGTTATTGGAGAACAAGAAAATTAACTATCTCATAATTTATAATTTATAAATAAATATAATAACTAACTTATCATATTAAGCTCCCGCTGAAGTTTTCTAATAACTCTATCATATAAAAGTTATTCACTGCCACTGAAGTGTTCTAATTTTTAGGTATACTATATAGTTAGGTTCTTTTCCGGCTAAATAAAAATAACACTAAGTCTATGTGGTTTATCCAAGTATAACACTTATAAATGGACTTAAACCTACGATGTCTAGGTGATAAACCATTTTATTACCCCGCATCGCTCCCAAATACTCATAAAATTGATTACCAACGCTCAATTATTCGGCCATAATCCTCAGGTAGGAGGTGTTCCGTAGACCATTAACTTAAATACCCCCAACCTTCGACAAGATTATATACTGGTTGAGTTAGTAATCCTAGTTTTACAAGTTTTATGACCTATTTTAACTATTAAAACAAGTGGTTAACCTACGTGAGCATGCAACTATTCTTCGTTATGGATTTTAAATGTCTAACCCAACTTTATAGCAGTTTATAAAAATTTAGATATGCTAAACATCCACAACATACAGGCATTCAATACCTAATATAACACTTATATAAAATACAAGAAACCCTAACATGCATACTATATATTATAACAAACTATAACATACTTTCAATGCATGTTGCATGCTTCCTACGGTCGGATTTTAAATCTAAATGGCATATTATATGCATATACAAGATTTATTTAATTATAACATACATTCAATGCATAAATAATTAAACACTGACTTATATGGTTTTAGTTTTGGCAAAAACAAGCAAATAAAAACCTAACTATTACAAAAACAGCTTCAACACTGCTCAAACAGCTCCAAATCGCTTGAATTGGACCCCAACCGTCTGAACCCAACTAGCCAAAAACCATTTGAAGCTGAACTGGACCAGACCTCAAGAGAACCAGTCGAACCGACAACTTTTGCTCTCACTCAATATCTCGCTGAGGCTAATCATTTAGTGTGGACGACCATTGTCATGCATTTTGCCTGATCGTTTAGTGTTTGCTTGATCATTTAGCAACCAATGCTCATCGCTTAACAAAGCTACACGATCGTGTAGTGTTTTCCTTCTATCGTATAGTCTCATCGTCTAGTGCCAAAGGATGCTACCCGACCGCTTAGTTTCCTACATTATCGTATAGCTCCATTGTTTAGCACCGCGTCTTGATCGTATAGTGTGCGCCCAAGGTAAGTGATCGCTTAGTGCTACCGCATAGCTCTCGACGCATCGCCCAACTGTCGCTCATAGGTAAACGATCGCTTAATGCTATCACTTAGCATTTCAATGCATCGCTTAGCTGCCGCATAGAGGTAAACGATCACTTAATGCTATCGCATAGCGACTCAATGCATTGCTTAGCTCCCGATCAAAGGTAAATGATCGTGGTAAGCGATCGCTCAATGCCATTGTATAGCTTTTCACTGCATCACTTAGCTTCCACCCGAAGCTACACGATCGTGTAGTGTCATCGTTTAGCAATACAACGCATCACTTAGCTCTAGAGGTACACGATTGTTTAGCGCAAAACACCTAAACAATCAACGCCCGAAGCTACACGATCGTTTAGATTTTCCTTCATATCGTCTAACGCATGAAGCTAAATGATCGCTTAGCTACTGAAGCTCAAAGACGATATGAACAGAGGCTGATTTTCTAGAATCTGCAACTTGGCCTCTTCGCTCGTTTCTTTGAATTACAGCTTAATTTCGACTCTAACGACTCCAAATAAATTACATACTCTTGGGAAGACATATAAGCTCATCAAACAAGAGCCAATTATAAATTTAAGCAAGAAATCAAAGCGAAATTAAAAGTGAAAACCCAGAAAACCATATCAGTATAGCAGTTTTATATTTTCATACAAAACACCCACCAAACCAAAGTTAATCCGAACTAAATGCTTATATGATGCTCTGATACCAATTGTTGGAGAGGTACCAGCACGCAACGGACTACATCAGGAGTCATAAGCATTCTAATTCATTAATTTTGGCAGAAAAGAAACATGCTTAAACTGAGTATAATGGGTTTCAAGAACATACCTTTGCTGAACCATTGAAATCTTTATTTCCAACTGCTAAATCCTCCAAATCTTTGTGCAGACCACCACAAGATCTTCCCTACTATTTTCTTGGTGCTTTAGATTGAGTTGTGGGACTCAATATAAGCTGGAATCAAAGGGAATTTAGAGAATGCTCCCTGTAACACCCAAATGAAGAATACCTTCTTCAACCGATTTTTTTCAGAAAAATTCAATCGGTTCAATCATCTCAACTTTACTCCGATCTCTTCAATATATTGCAGACTATCATGCAAAGAGATTTGCTGCATGGGATGCAGCTCATGCTTGGAGTTATTGAAGCTTGAAGGTGGTGGGTTCCTAATGAGCTAGTTGAAGATGAAGATGGAAAAACCCATTTTTCCTTTTTGGTTTAATTTTATTTCCAAAATTCAAAATTGATTTTAAAATCATATTTTATTTCTAAAATCAAAATTTATTAATTTTACAAATTAATTTCATAAATTAATTTTCTAATAAAATTAATAAATATTTATTTTAAACTATTTAAATAATTGTAATTAATTTAATATCCAATATTAAATTAACATTTACACAAATTCATCTTCATATATTTAAATCATATTAAATATATTTCTCCAATTCTATTTGATTCTAATTTAAACGTTTCAAATTAACTTATCACGCTACTCTAGAGCTAATTCATTCCCAAGCTAGTAGGGGACCTCGTGGACCTACAAATCATGGCTCCAACGATCCAAGATTAATCGGCTTAACTCATTAGACCGATCTAACCCCCATTTGTTAACTAATGGGTCACTCCACTAAAACCCATAGTTGAACTCCCCTCACTGTAGATATATTATGTCCACTCGATATAACCATGATTAGTAAGTCAACCTTTCACAGGTTGTTTGCAATGACGATTGGGTCAAATCTCTGTTTTACCCCCGAAATTACATCTTGTTTCTTAAGTCCCTACTGATCCCCTAATGAACAATTGTTTTGTGATCCAATCACAAAATTGAGTCTTCTCATACCAATGAGAGGGCGGGATCCCTTGTTTAAGATCCAGAATCAACACTTAAGGGAACAACCTCTCTACTATCCCTAAAGCGGGTAGGAGTGAATTCCCTCTTGCACCCTATGTCCCCAGCTATCTATCCGATCTTACTTCTGAAATGGGAGTCTTGTTGAGTTGGCGTTGTTTGAGCCAACCCTCACCTATGCAAATCTAAGGATAATCCTAAATAAACAGGAGTTCATAGTTAGCTCAGGATTAAGGTCAAGTTACCTAGGTCATCGCTTTGAAATAGTCAATCTTAAAACAGTAAATAGCGTTATAAAGTAAGAGTGACTCATTTACTGGTTCGATCTTGTACAAACCCTTTTGCATAAGAATGCCCCCACTCCTCATGTCTAACATGAACGAATTAAGATCACATCATTTGTAGCACTTTACAACTCCTTGTAACAACTACAGAGCGGGCCCATCCAATAGTGTTACCAGAATAAGGTACCCAACCTTATCTATATACTATAGATCATTTTGACTATTTACTCGAACCTGATCCACCTTTATGTCTCCACATAAAGTTCAAGTACTCATCCAATAGTCAAGGAACTTTTAGGTTTATTGGATTTCTATTCAAGCAATAAATCTATTCAATAACACCTTTATTGAATTTTCAGAATAAATTCCATTGTTCACATATCATGAGTTTTAGGACATAAAACAACAGCAATCAAGAGAATTTTAGTCGTAAATTCGTGGTGAAGAAAGTTTTCTTCAACAAGATTGCTACTATGAGAAATTCTCCATAATCCCTTGATTCAAGCTTGTTTTGAGTCCCACAACTCAATCTAGAGCACCAAGAGAACAGTGAGGAAGATCATGAGATGGTCTGCAACGAGATTCAGAGAAGATTGCAGCTGGAGATCGAGCTTTAAAGAAGTTCTACGAAGGTGTGTCATGAAACTCACTTGTTTCTACAAGAGCATGCTTTATATTTTGCCAAAATTAATGAATTAGAATGCTTAATGATCCTTGTTGCTTCTGCTGTTGCTGATACAATCCTACAAGATGTAATTACAGGAACAAAACGATAAATTGGTCCCGCTATACTTACGAGCAATTTGTGAAGGGTCATTGTACTGTTGATTGGTTATATCCAATGGACACAGAAATATATCTGTAGCGCGGGGAGTGCAACTGTCGGTCTTTAGTGGAATGTCCGACTGTTAAAGAATGGTGGATATCGTGATTAAAAAGTTTAGTCAGTTATTCACATATTGTTGGAGCTTCAAGCTACAGGTCCATAAGGTCCATTTGGTAGTTCAATGGATTTAGGTTGAGAATCAGTTTTTGGGTTAGTTTGAAGTGTTCAAATTAGCAAAAGAAAATTTGATTATATATGATATAAATAAATTACTTCAATTATATGTGATATAATTGATTTGATGTATTAAATACATTAATTGGAGGAATTATTATTAAATGCCATAAAGAAGAAAAAAAAATTATGGTTTATATATTGCATACGATGTGATATTAAAACTATAGGTTATGAATATATTATTTATTTGTAATTAAATCAGTTATGAGATAATTGGTTTTAGTTTTTTCTCCTAATAACCAACTTAGTGGGAAGTTGTGATCAGTTACGATAACTGATGGATAAAATAAAAATCGTTTTCATTTTTTTCATTATGCGATTGATACACGATTGATAATCGAATGAACAAAAGAAAAAAGCTATACGATAGCCTTTGAGAGAGTGAACGACGAGGAATCGAGTTTACTAGACGAAAACTTCTCGTTTACTAGATAATCGAGTACCCAATCTATACGATAGACTTAGCCTTTTTCCCACTTATTCGATCATTTAACTCGATCGTATACTTCCTCCTTCCCTCTACCAAATCCACACAGAGCCCACACCTCTTGGATTCTCACATCGAGAATACCAAGGTAACTGAGTGGTAGTGTCGAGTATTTTCTATTCGAGGGTCGAGGATCGAGTCTTACTTATTGGGTTCGAGGATCAGACAGTTCGTGGAATTCACTGGTTGTTCATTGCTTTCGTTCATTGGATCAAGTTTGCATGGACGCGTGACTGGAGTTGATCGAGGGAATACTTGAAGAAGAGTTCTTCAAAGGTATGTCACTCGATTCCCTTTGGTTTTAAATGAAAGCATGTTGTAATTTACTCGATGATGCATAACTGTGATTGTATGTTTGTAAATGCTTTATTCTTTCACAATGGGTTTGGAACGATCTTGCTTCCACTCACTGGTTCTCTTGTTCAAGAGTTTCTTCAATTGGTATCAAAGCCAGGTTGTTCTGATAGTCAAAATTCTATTGATGCATCGAATACATTTACGGTCTTGGTGGATTTTATGTAGTCTGCAATGCGTTTGAATGTTAGATGTAGTTGTGGATGTGAGTCGATGGATGTTTCGAGATGGTTGCCTCTGTTTATTAAAGCTTTCTTTACTTTTCAAGTCAATTTGTAAGAGCCCCTATGTTTTTATGCATAATGACAATGCTATCGAGTCTGTATTCAAAGTGTTTGAGTCTGTAAGAGTCGTTCATGAAGAAGCTTCAGCGCATAAAGATGTCGTTCTCATCGAGGAAGAAGACCAAAGGGTTGTTGCGTCGTGTAGCCCA
This sequence comes from Benincasa hispida, assembly GCF_009727055.1. Taxonomy (NCBI): domain Eukaryota; kingdom Viridiplantae; phylum Streptophyta; class Magnoliopsida; order Cucurbitales; family Cucurbitaceae; genus Benincasa; species Benincasa hispida. The sequence continues at coordinate 69,353,138 of NC_052351.1, read as the reverse complement.
GGCTAAACGATCGTTTAGATTTGGCTACGCAATTGTCTAGAAAAGTTCTACTCGATCGTGTAGTACTTGCTAAACGATTGCATGGCTGATGCTAAGCGATCGGGTAAAGAGTTTACTCGGCCGTGTTGCGTTGGCTACTCGATCGTGTAGACGCTGAGGTAAATGATCGTTGAGTTTATAATACTCATCGCATGGAAGGCGCGCACACTAAATGATTGAGTCAGGCAACATGCTTCATCGTATAGTCACTGGCTACTCAATCACGTGGTATACAATACTCATGTTTCACTGCATAGTTGTCATCTACTCGATCGTTTAGGCATTCGTTACATGATGTGCACTGCACAATCGCGTGGCCTTCATGCTTCATCGCATTGTCATAGGCATGTGATCCATGCCACATGATCGTTTATGCTCGTTTAGCATTACTAGACGATCACAAGGAGTTGCTATATGATTAAAGGAACAATGCTTCACCCGGGCGATTCAAGACCCTGTTCGCCTGTTTGAACCGGTTGGCTCATTGGTTTTGTAATAGATAACTTTATTTTTTCTGGTTTTTTAGGCTAATCATCTTAGTCCATTGATTCTTGATGAATGTACACATGATATATGTTTATTTGTATATCATAAAGTATGCCATATAGTTTTAAAACCCACCATAGGTTATGCATTTGTCATGCATCATCTTTATATTATAAGAATTATGATATAGTACATTGCATGACTAAAATTACTTTAAAGCATGCTCATGCATCATATAATATAAGAGTTATAATATATGCATGCATTAAACATATCCATGCATCATCTTTATATTATAAGTGTTATAGTATAAGGGTGTATGAAAGCATGTATGTTTGGTTCATTACAAGTTATATAAGAGTTATATATAGTAATGAATGAACATTGCATGAAGCATGACACATAGGTTAATTTATAAAAATTATAAATACATAGTCTAGCTTAGTAATGTAGATGATTTTAATTGTTTCTTTTTATAAGTGTTATAATGGAAATTAAAACTAAAATCAATAAAAAATAAATGCATGCAAACTTAGGTTTAATCAGGTTTTAAAAGAGTATTAAAATTTGATTGAGATAGACCTAAGATCACGGTTCTAATGAAATTAGAAACGTAAGTTTAATCTTTTGATCAATTTAATAGGATTAAATTGACTAATAAAAGGTTAAATATGTACCAAATCTATCTATAAAGGATCTTTTGTCTAAGATAAGTTCTAGCTAGGTTGGGGTTTTTAAGCTAACGAAAATGAAACACTCCTACCTGGGAACCTATCTGAAAAGATGAATTAGATATATTTGATGCATGCATACAAATTTGATGATAGCATGTTAAAGTGTTTAAAAAGACTTAATTCAAATTTTTTTAATTATTAAAAGCAAGCGTACTTTTTTAGCAAATTAAACTCTCACTTAGATAAAACCAGTAGTCGGATTGTCTAAGTTAATGAATCCCTAGGTAGAACATTTAGTGGGAGGTACTTGGGGTATATAATACTTAACTTAAACCTCTACACGTTTTGAAGGATTGTATCAACAGCAGCGGAAGCACAAGGATCATCTAAGCACTCAAATTCACTAATTTTGACAAAATATAAATCATGCTTTTGCAGAAACAAGTGGGTTTCAAGGCATACCTCTTGTAGAACTTCTTCAAAGCTTCTTCATCAGCTGCTATCTTCTCCAAATCTTGTTGTAGACCACCTCAAGATCTTCTCCACTATTCTTTTGGTGCTCTATATTGAGTTGTGGGACTCAAAACAAGTTTGAATCAAGGAATGAAGGAGAAAAGCTCACTGCAACAACCTTGTTGAAGAACATTTTCTTCAACCCGAATTTTCTCTAAAATTCTTCATAGATTGTATGCCCGATTTTCACTCCAATCTTTTCATTATATTGCAGATCAACATGCAAAGAAAAGAGTTGCATGAGTTGCAGCTCATGCTTAGAGAAGACAAGGCAAAGATAATGCCATTTGAGTGAGCTACTTGGTGATGGATAATGGAAAAACCTCTTTTTCCATTTTATGTGTTTTGTTTGTTTTATTTTTCCAATTTTATCTAAAAATCAAAATTTTATTTTATAAAATCTATTTTGATTTTAAAAAATGAAAAAATTAATTAAGTTCATAAATTAATTATTAAATAAAACTTAATTAATTTAATATCAAATATTAAATTAATTTTAACACATATCCATCTTTATATATTTAAATCATATTTAAATATATAAATTCTCCTATTCCGTTTAATTCTAAAATTAAACATATAATTATATCTCATATAATTACTAATTCCCTTAATTCTAATTTGAACGTTTCAAATTAACTTATCACGCTATTCTAGAGCTAGTCCGTTATGAGCTAGTAGGGGGATCTTGCGGACCTACAAATCATGGGCTCCAACGATCCAAGATTAATTGGCTAAACTCATTAGACCAAATTAATCCCCATTCGTTAACTAATGGGTCACTCTACTAAAGTCCATAGTTGCACTCCCCTCACTGTAGATATATTGTGTCCACATGATTTAACCATAATCAGCAAGTTGACCCTTCACAGGTTGTTAGTAATAACGGATGGGTCAAATATTTGTTTTACCCAGTCTTATTTCTCAAGTCCCTACTAATCCTCTAATGAACAACTGGTTTGTGATCCAATCACCAAACCAAACTCTCTCAACCCAGTGAGAGGGTGGGGCCCCTTGTTCAAGACCTGGATTCAGTACTTGAGAGACCAACCTTCCTCTTATCCCTAAATCGGGTAGGCGTGACTCCATCTTGCACCCTATGTCCCTAGCTATCTATCCGATCTTACCCTTGAAATGGGAGTCTTATTGAGCCAGCACTGTTGAGCCAACCCTCAACTATGCAAATCTAAGGGCAATCCCGAATAAATAGAAGTTCATAGTTAGCTCAGGATTAAGATTTATCTAGATGAAATAGTCAGTCTTAAACAGTAAACAACGTTATAAAGTAAGAGTGACTTATTTCTTGGTCCTGATCTTATGCAAACTCATTGCATAGGACACCCCCACTCCTCATGTCATAACATGTACGAATTAGGATCACATCGTATGTAGCACTTTACAACTCTTTGTAACAACTACAAAGTAAACCGCATCCAATGGCGCTACCAGAATAAGGTACCCAAACTCATTTATGTACCATAGATCATTTTGACTATTTATTCAAACCCGATCCACTCTTATGTCTCCACATAAAGTTCAAGTACTCATACAATAGTCATGGGTCTTAGTTTATTGGATTTAGACTTTCATACAATTTATGAGATCAATAACAAGTATATTGATAATAGAAAATGTTTATTATTTTACAAACTGCGAGTTTTTAGGACATAAAACCCAACATGTTTCTCTCTGAAGTTCACACCGTGAGATCTATCCTCGGCCTCGTGGCACCCTAGGAGTGTCCCCCTAAAAGATGGTGTTTGGGTAGGTCAATACTAAGGTGAACGGAGAGAATGCTCATAGACTTGACCTGAATCCAGAATGAGTTGTGAACTTCTGCCTATGAAGATGATCCTTTGATCTGTATGGGTGAGATTAGCCAAATTCATCGACTCAATAAGCCTACCATTTTGGGATTCATCTGACCGGGGAGCTGGGAGTGCAGCTATACAAGAAGGAATTCCCTCATTCCTTTCTGTTAGGGTAGGTAGAGAGACTTGACCTTAATCCATAATGAGTTGTGAACTCCTGCCTATGAAGATGATTCTTTGATCTGTATGGGTGAGATTGGCATAATTCATCGACTCAATAAGTCTACCATTTTGTGATTTATCTGACCGGGGAGCTGGGAGTATAGCTATACAAGAAGGAATTCCCTCATTCCTTTTTGTTAGGGTAGGTAGAGAAATTGCTGCCCTAAAGGCTGATTCTGGGGCTTGAACAATGTGGCACCATATTCTCTCTTAGCTTGAGAGGGGTTTGGTTATAGTTGAACTATAACTAATTGTTTATTAGAGGGATCAATGGTACTTAAAGAGTTAGATATAACTACCGGGGTAAAACGGTAATTTTGGTTCAATTATACTTATAAGCAATTTGTAAAGGGTCAATGCAATGTTGATTGGTTATATCCAGTGGATATAGAAAAGTACAACTGTCGGTCTTTAGTGGAGCGATCGACAGTTAATGAAAGTCGATTAATTTAATTAAAGAGTTTAATTAATTAATCAAGTATCATTGGAGCTTCAATCTACGGTCCCCTCGTTAGTTCAATTAAGATTATTGAGAATCGAATTAATTTTGGATTAATTTGAATTGTTCAAATTAATTAAAGTGAATTAATTATATAAGATATAATGTATATAATGTATATGATACATTATAATATAAAGTTTTAATGAGAGGAATATATATTTGGATATGATTCAAATATTAATTATATGAATATGATTCATATAAAAACTATAGTTTAAAATTAATATGAATGTAATTCATAGTAATACTATAGGTTAATTAAGGGATTATAAACTATAAGTTATATTATATGTGATATAATATAAACTATAAGTCATATGTTATATATGATATAACATATGGTTATTTATAATAATAAAGTTGGTTATTATTTGAAATTCAAAATTACGAATTTTGATTTTGATTTTGATTTTTTAAAATAATACAAGGGAGGGAGTTATTTTTAATAACTACCCACTCCCCTCTAATCTCTCAAAATTCTACAGAGAGGTTAAGATCTTCATCTTCATCACTCACGTTTGAACCTCCCAAGTGAAGCTCTCTGTAAAAAAAATTTCATCTCATAAAAAACCCTTATCCCTTTTCCAAAATTAAAAATCACTAAAGCCCACAACTCTCAACCGATTCTCAACCTTAAGAATAATAAGGAAGCTCTAGTGGTGGTGCCCATTAATTTTTTCTCCTTTGCTGCATTCGGTGTGGTGAGACTAGAAAAGGTGACCGTTCGTGAGATCGAGATAGGAAACGTAAAGAACAATTGTCTTCAAGGGTAAGTATTAGTTTTTTCCCATCTCCTTTTAGCATGTTGTTTTCGGAAAATGTTTATCCTGTGATTTTAGTTTCATGTGATTCTCTATATTTTCTATTTTTTTCAAATTGAAAATTAAATCGTACGATGTTCATACGTTTTCGCACAGAATTCAATCCCCTCATTATATTGACATGCAATTTTCTGATTCAAACTACATCAAACAATTAACCTTATTTGGGTTGCAATGGAAACATATTATTCTTACCACCACCCTCACTTCTACTTTTTTTTTTCTTAGGGTACCACCTTAACTTTTCCTTGAAGCATTATAGAGGAGTAATATTTGCCTCAACCATTTTACTCTTGTCCTTCATTAATTAAGGATTACTTCCATGTTTGGCTCAATAAGATCAGGTTTTCATAACACATGATTGGTCAACAACATATAAGAAATAGATTTTTCAGTATCAACTTCTTATTCTAGCTAGGATATACGTCTTAACCAATTAAGCTATGTTTAGAGTTGACAATTATTCATAACATAGTTGCCTTTAAATTTTAGGTTTAAATACTACTTTAGTCCTTATACTTTTAATTTTGGTTAATTTTAATCCATATACTTCTAAAATGTTCATTTTGTTTCATGTATTTTTAACCTCGATTCATTTTTGTCCATATACTTTCAACTTTGGTTCATTTTAGTCATTGTACTTTTAAAATTGACCAGTTTGGTCCCTAAAAATGAAAATAAAAAAAAACCAAATTAGTCACTTTTTAAAATACAATAACCAAAGTGGGCGTTTTGAAAGTATAGAATAAAAATGAATCAAAGTTGAAAGTACATAAATATCATAATAGACATTTAAAAATACAAGAACTACAATTAACCAAAGCAAAAAAATACATAATCAAAATAGTATTTAAACCTAAATTTTATATAATTATATGCTCAGAAAAAGTTTTGAGGGATAAAGCTTTTATAGCTAGATCTGTTTTTTTGGAGAGCAATTCATTTTGGACTTATCCAAGACCATTATCATGTTCAAGAGACATGTTTCTTCACAATGTGCCTTTTTTTTTGTTTACATATTTATGTGAGGTAGAGAGATCAATCCTTTGAAGTCGATAGTACATGTTCATATCAGTTAAACTAACACAATATGCCTCATAATAGCATTCATATGTTGATCAACTTATTTGACTTTTTAAACATCTTCGATCGATCTTAAAATAACATCAACATCTGAACTACGTACAATATAGATTATATCCTTCTCATTGACTCCTTTTCAGTATTCAAAAACTTTACGAACAATTAACATAGCATTTGGGGTATTAGGATTTCTAGGCGTTCCTTGATATTATGACCAGCTTCAAATCTTTAATTACTAGTCTTGTTAATGTTGGTTTTCTCCGTTGAGTAATTAGTTCATAAATGTTGATGCATGAATTTGGACGAACTGAAAGGTTGACATAGCACCTCAGGAGAAAGACAACGATCTAATTAAAGAAAGTGAGCTACCTCTTGAGAACTTCTAATGATTATGGTTGAGATTCTATATTATATTTCATTTCCTTACGTTTTTTTTTTCTCAATTATGCGATACATCAGTAAATGAGGTGCTATTGAAGGACCATGCACATAAAATTTTGAGTCTCCGTGAGAGCTTTAAAAGGAATAAGACAATTTGAATTCTTTCATAGAAGATGGTTACACATTCATTATCACGTTAATTGCTTCATCAAATTTTGTTTGAGACAAACCATTCAAAATTTAGCTAGGAAGACTTTGACTTTAAGGGTTTTGAGTCTCATACATGTTAGACACTTTAGAATTATGCTCCTTGCTAGGGTTGAAGGGATTGAATCTCGTGAGAAACCTTTAATTTAATTTCAAGAATTAAACATAGAAACTAAACATAGTAGATTAAGAAGGTTACGTTTGAAAATCTTTTTTTCTCTTCTCAAAGTCTTGAAGTTTGTCACGAATTCTCCTTTCATGATCGAGACACCGCCAAAAGGGCTTCCCCTATTCTCTGGGTAAGGAAAGATTTGTGGGAACCTTTTGAAAATTAGGCAAAATTGGAGGAATTTTTGTTCTCTGTATTTTTTGTGAGAATGAGCGAGTTCTAATTAGAGAGAGGAAAGTGCAGTTAATTTTCATGTAAAAATTCAACTCCTTGTGTAGACACTCTACAGAATTTAAAGAAGAGAACTCCCTCTCTCCACTCCTCACCCCTCTACTCATCTGCAGGGGTGATATATTTAATATAAATTAAATAAAATCATATTTGATTAATTAAATGAATAAATAACTAATTATATATTTATATTAATAATTAAGAAATTAAATTAATATCATATATTTAATTAAATATATATATTTGAATCACATTCAAATACACATCTCTCTCATAACCTATAGTTTTAATATAAATATTGTTCATATTAATTTTAACCACTAGTTTTAATATGAATAAAATTCATATTATTTATTATTTGAATCTTATTCAAATAAATTCTCTCATATTGTGTAGCTTAATTTTGAATTTCATTCAAATTTAATTTATATTATAACATGTTTATATCTATTATATTAATTGTATCATATACAATTAACATAGATTCCCTTGAACAATTTGAACAATTCAAATTTTTTCAAGACTAGTAATTCTTGTTTTACCCGTTATGAGTTAGGAGGGGACCTAATGGATCTACAGTTATAAGGTTTAATGATCCGAGATTAACTAATTAAACTCTTTAATTAAATTAATCAACATTCATTAACTATGGGGTACTCCATTAAAAATCTATAGCTTCACTTTTATGAATCGTAGAATATTTTGTGTCCATTGATATAACCATTACAAGTAATCGATCCTTCACAAGTTGTTCATAGTTATAGTTGGGTCAAATTACCGTTTTATCTCTGTAATTACCTCTTGCTCTTTAAGTACCATTGATTTTCTAATTGTTGGGGTTAATACCCTAAATCTCGTGGTTCTCGTAGTTTGTGAGTTGTATATACGAATTATTTAGTTAATTAAATAAGAAATTATTTTATTTGTCATCTAAATTACATTAACTTAATCCAATAAATTAAGATCTGATTTTATTTTATATAACTTGAATAGTGTTGATGCAAAATTTGGGATAGGAGAAATGCATCTAATGCAACAAACCCTCACGTGACACCAACAATTGGATTTATAATTTAGAGAAGAGAGAGGACCGGTAAAACAAAGAAAAGGGGTCTGATGCCTAATTCAATAAGAGAATTATAGAATAGAGGAGAAGTCAGAAGTCTCAGATCAAGATCTAGATCCACAATCGAGTTGATGTTCAAACTACCTCATATGAAGTTATAATGATGTGTTTATAGGGAGAATGAGATAGAGTTTACCATTTCCTCTTATAATAGGGATGAGATGAATCTTTCCTATGCCTAATAAGCTAGGAATAGATATGATTAGATAAATCTACTTTATCTAGTATTTATCTTACCTTATCTTTTCCTGATTTTTTCCTATCTTCTGAGGTCTGAATTCATTCATGATAGCTCTAATCAAGAGCTAATCTTCTATCCCTAACTCTACCGTATTTATATAATTTTTATGCATAACATGCTCATTTTTTTAGTGAAATTCATTGTGAGGGTCAAAGAAGTTACTTAGTAGAAAAACAAAGCCCAAGTGGAGTCAAAACGGTGCTTAGAATCAACAAAATTGAAGAAATCGACAAAATTACGAAACTAACACTATTCATTGCAGGGTAACTACGCTAGCTTTACGCTCCAACATTAGGCTTGAAGGCAGAAGCTAGCAAAATAGGGCAGCGTAATTACGCTAAGCGTGGTTACGCTACGACAAATGATGAAAAACTTAGAAAGCTGCATCTACGGGTGTTGACCCAAAAAAACCAATCAACTTAACCCAATCCATATAGTAGATTGAGTTATTAACTCATTAGGGTTGGGTTAAGTTCAAATAAATAAAAATATTATGAATTGGGGTTGGTTCATGGGTTCACCTAATATAACCCAAACGAATTTGAATCAATCCGAATTTATTATTTTGTTACTTATAACACAATTATTTATACATATATTGATTTTGTTTTATTTAATTTTAATATTTTTTAAATAATCTATTCTTTAACAACTCTTAAAAGTATTCTTTGCACTTTCGGAAGAAATTTTTCACTATATAAATTAAAATTGATTTGTTAATCTTAATTCAATATATGAAAATGATTAAACTAGATTTTTGCATATTTACGTTTTGCTTCATTTTAAAACAAAATTTTAAATAGATGACCATTTAACTCGAACAAATCCAACCCAAATATTTCATGGTTGGATTGGGTATATAGTTCATTTTTTTAATAAGAGTTATTTGGGTTGAAGAAATTTACAACTAGAACAATTGGATTGGATCTAAAAAGTCTTTCAATCCAATCCAACTCATAAACACCCCATCCGATATTTTACAATTTAATCTGACATTAATGGGTAAGAAAGTTAATAGTTACCCCACCTTATTGTTTCTTGCTGCCATGGTTCTTCAATTTTCTTGTTTTAATCGAACAAATATTGTTTTGTGTTGTTTTCGTGGATTTGACCTTTATGCTAAGGTGTGAAGTCAAAATCATTTTCTGTGGATGATTAAATCTGCAAATGTTGTTTGATGTTTGAGCATCTTCTGATTAACAAATATGGAGATATATTTCATTAAATGTACATTTATATACCATGGTAATTTGGTGTTTCGAGCCAACAAGAGCCTAGTTCAACTGGCATAGTGTTCATACTATCAACCTCGTGGTTTGAGGTTCGATTTTCCTACTCCACACTTTAATTACAATATCTTTCTAAAAAAAATAATTTGATACTTCGAAGCACTCCTAGAAATTTGTTTGAAAATGGTATGAATAGCATGGATATGAGAATTGGGAATTGGGAAAGCACTAATGCATGACAAGAATATATTCATATTATTATACATCATAAGTTTCTTTATTTTGTTATCTATTTTTTTTTAAAGTTTTATCAAAATCCATCAAATTCTAGAAGAAGAAATAAAATAGGTCGTACTTGATAACCGTTTTGTTTTTGAAGTGAGAAACACAAAACTAAGATATTTAAAGTAGTTTTTTGTACCCTTGGAGTTTGGTATGCTTTTCTTGTACACTTTTTGACAATATAGGTCTTCAAAAGGAAAATAGTTTTGACTAATCATTGGGTCTAGTTCTTTCTAATTCTTTGTAGTGCAAGAATTGATTTTTTTTTTCCCTTTCCATTTTAGGGGATTAGGGGTAATAATGTGGTCATTGTTGAAGCACTTAACATGTAAGGATGTTACAGTGCGGTGAATCTGTTAGTGTATGGTTTAATTCTTGCTGATTTGTTGAATAGATTAAGTAAACAATTTTAAGAAATGTAGCCTAGGAGGGTTGATAGTAATAATTTTGAAATTGTTCCTGTGGGGTTACTATAATTTTGGAATTGTTCATATGAGGTTGATAGTCTTCTACTTACAAACTCTTTCTACGAACTTTGTAACACGAGGTTGTAAGTATATGACAATATATACATGTTCAATATATATGAACTTTGTTAGATTGGTGGAAAATTTAGGTTCATTGATGCTTTAATTGTTTATATGTATGTGTTGTTTGCTTATTTGGTTAATAAGTGATCATCCTCTTCAATTAAACTATATCATTATTGGACCACAAAACATGAGCAATTATAGGTAATTTCTAATAATACATTATTAATTAAGTTGTCATTTTCTGGGTGTCAAGAAAAGTTATAAAAATCTTGATCCATAATAAATGTCAAGAATTTAGATACTTGACACTTTAAATAAGTCAGCGGATTTCATATACTTGACATCTTTAACATATCAGGTAAATTGCAGCTTGGCGCTTTTACCCAGTAAAAAATATCACTCTTATTCTTGATAGGGGCTTACTTGATGTTTTTAAAAACGTCAAGTAAACTGATAGTTGACTGGAGAAAAATATCAAGTAATACAGTTTTTGTAGTAGTACAACCTCAAAGATCATGCCCAGATGTGCAAGCTTTAGTGTCTCGCCATATGCTTTAACAAGAGCATATGATCCTTCTGGCGGCCCTCGTGCGAACACTAGTGCATACTCTCTTGTGCGGTAAACCCGTCTGTAATTTATTTTCACCTCATAATCTTGCCAGACATCTTCAATTATATACTTTGGGTGGTATGTTCGACGAACTTGATCGTATTTGAATTTTATTAAGTGTCCAATAACCCAACTTTTTGCTTGTTGATGATTACTCATTCTCATTCTAAGAGCACATGTGTGGACGATTGGATACTTCGTCACTATGAAGGAATCACTTCCTTCTATTTTTTTTTCATGAACCATCCACTTGCATTTCTCCACTAAACATTGTACAGTTAGCAAGCTCTTTGTTGACTTCTTTGTACGGTAGTCAAAGTTCTTTCTTATTGTAAGTATTAACAAAATCATGTTTCAAAAAGAAAATATGATCAACTTTTATATCTTTGTCATTGTGATGAGATCGTCGTACGATGGGCTCTCATATGGTCTAGATATATCTACAAATGGTTAGGTTGGAATAGTGGAATACATTTGAATTGAAGCATCACCACTAGTGGGATGAGAGCAGGTGGGGTTGGAGCATGAATGGAAGGTGTTGGAATTGTTTGTGATCCTAGTGGGTTGTTTGGTTGGAGGAAAAAGAGGGTGGAAATGGGAATGGGCTTACAAAGCCCATGTTTGGTTGGTGGGTTTTGTTTATTTATCTTGGAAAAGGCAATTCCTAGGTATCTTTTACCCACACAAATGAAGAAATTGCATACCCATTAAGAAGTGTGGGTTTTTATTTCTTCTTCCCTTCCTACCACCATTTTCCTTCCTTCCAGCCATGAAAACCCATTTGAGTGCCGCCCATCTCTCTGATTCGGTGTTGCTGTCTCTCTTCCACTCTTCTCGCCGGCACGATTTTCTACTCCCCTATTGGTACTTACATTCTTTCCATCTCTATTTATGTCTTTTTTCTCACTTCAATTTATGTCTTTATTCAATCTCCCTCCTATTGGTACTTCAATCTTCAGTCACTGCATTCTTTTTTTAGTGTTGTTTATTTATGTCTTTCAATTTTCTACTGTCTATTGGTACTGATTTATCTTTTTTCCCCTATTTATTGATTTTCTGTTCCATTTATCTCTTCATTTTTCAGTGTTGATTTATTCTCCATTATTCAGCCCTTTGTGATATATGAGAAATTTTGATTTATTCTCCATTTATTCAACCCTCTGTGATATATGGAAATTTTTTTATTTATTCTCCATTTATTCAGCCCTTTGTAATATATATGAATTTTTTATTTATTCTCCATTTATTCAATCCTTTGTGATATATGGGAATTTTTGTAATCAGAACCCATCTTCGCACATGTTTCTTTGTTCCCACAGTTTTGTTATATGGGATTTTTTAGTTCCCACAAAAATATCATTCACTTTTGTAATCAAACTATTATCATTATTTCTTTGTAATCAAACTATTACTTTAAGCAAATTCTCTTTTGTAATCAGATCCCGTCTTCGCGCATGTTTCACTGTTCCAAATGTGGAAATTTTTTCTGAAACTCAGTCATTAAAACCAAATTCTCTTGATGAAGGATATTGACATTCTCTCTTAATTTTTTCTTTCAATTATATTGTCCTAATATCATTCTCTTAGCTTCTCATTTTATCTACTGTTGTCATAATATAATTATTGCATTGCTTTCATTGGTTTATTTGGTGGAGTTTGTTCGATTTCTTATCTAATTCGGTTGGGTTTTGGTTTTGTGATATTCAAGATATGTTTGATGGGTTTTTTATTTTACCTTTTTTCTTTGACTTTTCTTAATTGTTCAAATTGAAGTAACTAGGATCCTATTCATTCTGCACGTTTTTTGTTCTCTTTTGATGTATTGAATGAGTTGATTTGCTACATTGTGATTTATTTCTAAGAATTGTTTATTATAATTAACTAATGATGAGATAAAACATTTCATTTATCATGTAGATATGAATGACATATATTCAGCTACTGAATAACAAATTCTTATTGTCTTGTTGTCCTATTTAGAGATAATAAAACAAGCAATGAAAACATCTTTTCTATTGGTAGTAATAGTATTGTATAAAGGACAAACACGTAACAGAATTATGAGTGGAAGTTTTTTCTATAGGCATCGAATTAGACAATTAAACTTTTTTCATCTAATAGATGAGAGTGATTTAGCATGTTTCGAGATGACATGAATGAATAGGAGATATTTTACTATATTATGTCATATGCTTAAAACAATTGGTAAATTAAGAGGCATGACTGATAACGGGCAGAAATGCACGTTATTACAGCGTAAAGATATAAAACAATGAAGGATTGCGACGATAAAAATATATGAAATAGCATCCCAAAGCATCAAGTTTATAACATTACGATCGCATGCGTCCATCGCATTAAAACAGCTAACCTATGTATTTTGTGCAGAAAATGCGTTGGCGCAAGGCGAATTGCAATCCAAGGAATTCAGAGTCCGAGTGCATCAAGAGACTGCGACCGCAAGGCTATGCGATCATATGTGTTCGCGAAGATCTGCTCAAGAAGGTGGCCGTATAAATCTGGCGCATCAAGATGAAAACTCAATAAATCACGATGGGACAGAAAGCTGATGACAGTCGATTCCGAATTAAGTTGACAAGCTGTTAACGACACACTATAGCAAGTACACTCAACTTTTCGGTGACAATTAATCAGTGCATCAGACAGAGAATTAATGACATACCATCAGTGCAATCATTTGAGAGAAAATCTCTTCACCCTAAAGCTCTATAAATACCGAAGGCCACCTTCGTTAATGGAGTTTGGAGAATTCGATTTTTCTATTCATAATTTAGAGTTCTTCTTCACCATAGATAGCCGTAGTCTGTAACTTTATATACTTAGAAGGTGGAAGCGAGTGAAGGGAGAGTACGTCGAGAGATTGTCCTGGTTAACTCGAAAGGGTGACGGGAAACGTCGAAAATAGAGAGAGGGCCAACTCTTGCGAGAGCAAGAACATCTTTTGGGCAGAGTATAGAAAACTCAGTGTAAAAACCTTGGGAAGCAAGATATTGCTACCAGGCTCTCTATTCTCACTTTCCATTGTCATTCAGTATTCTAAACTTATTTATAAAATGGAAATTGCATCTTTATATCTGTCCACTCTCTTCACCTTACGTATGAGTAACTAAACTATCGAATGGGTTGAGAAGCACTTAGTTAGCTTGACCTGAGATCTTCACTTTATGCGATCATCTTGTATTATGTACACGTCATTCATCCTTTAGAGATACTCGGGAGGGTGGTCTAAGGATAGAATCTAGGCTTGGGAGAGTCAGATTAGAACCGCATAATCAAGAGATAAAAGCTTAGGAATAAGTTTTGTTTTCTATTAACGCATCGCATACACCCTAGAGATAGGATATGATTGTATGTGGTCACCTTGTACCTGTGTGCATCATTCATCATCGCATAGGCAAGAAATAGAGACTTAGGAATAAGCTCTATAGATATCATCGCATATATCGCATGCATCCTAAACCTAGAAGCTATCACATTTGCATTGGAAAATGAATTGATGTCGCATGTGTAGCATGATCACATAGCTTGAATGCAATCTCAGGAAGCGCTAGTTAAAGACCTTCTCAACCCATTCCTCCGCATACTCATTGTATCTTTTGCATTATTAAATCTTTTCTCAATTCCGTTGCATAAACTTTATACCTTAAACAACATACCAACCAATGCATTGATTTATTTGTTATTGCAAAGTTATCAAAAATCACCGTCGCATACTATTTCCTTAGTCCCTGTGTTCGACCCTGGGCTTATCAGGCAACTTAGTAGGGTTTATAGTTGGATCTTGCTAAGAAAACTTGCATGCACAATGCATTTTCCACCATTGCATTCTACACCATTATTTCATCACATTAACCACGTATCAAGTTTTTGACGTCGTTGTCGGGGACTACGACAATATATTGTGCTAATGGTAACTTTCTGATTTTCTTTGCAGACTTTCCGTCTCTGTGCACTACTTCTCCTTAGGTAAGGGAAGAAGCGGGCGTCGTATGAGCGAAGGAGAGCCCATTTACAACCCAGAGATTGAGAGAACTTTTCGAAGAAGAAGAAGAAACAGTCGCCAGCGACAACAAGAAAAAGATCCAAACATGGCGGAGCAATTAGAAAATAGAGCACCAAATGCAAATAATATCATAGCGAATCCTATCCTATTGGCGAACGACCGCAATAGACCCATCCGGGACTATGCGTCGCCCAACCTTAATGATTTCTTACAAGGAATCATGAGGACAGCTCTTGACGAGGTTCGAAATGAAACCTGTGATGCTACAGATGATTCAAATTGTTGGACAGTTTGGCGGTAGGCGTGGCGAGGATCCGCACGCCCACCTCTGGAGTTTTATTGAGATTTGCAACACGTTTGTGTTCCCAAACATCTCCGTTGAGGAGATTCGATTAACACTGTTTCCATTTTCGTTGTGTGACCAGGCACGGAAATGGGCTTATTCTCTCGAACCAAGGGAGATTACATCATGGGAACAAGTAGTTGAGAACTTCATGAAGAAGTACTTCCTCTAACAGAGAACGCCAGAAAGATGAAATTGATCACTAATTTTGAACAGGATATTGACGAATCGCTCAGTGACGCCTGGCCGAGGTTTAAGAGGCTGGTAAGAGATTGCCCGCATAACGACTTACCAGATTGTTTACAGATGGAAATTTTCTACCACGGATTGAACCCTGCATCGCAGACGGCTGCCAATGCGGCAGCAGCTAGAGGTCTGCTAGATAAGACATACAATGAGGCCAAGAATATCCTTGATCGCATTTCCAAGAATCATGAAGACTGAAGGAAAAGCGATCAAAGATTGAGCATCAAAGACAGTGACGTGAATAACGGGGCCATTGCATCCCTTTAGAACCAAATGATTGCAATAATGAGTTTGATACAAGGAATCGCAATCAGTAGCCAGGAACGCATAGTGGGCAAGTCAACGCAATCAACCAGACGACCACAAGTTGTGCTACTTGCGGTGAAGGCCATCCAATAGAGGAATGCCCGAGGAACACACAACCAATTTATTTCGTGAAAAATAATCCATTTTCCAATATGTACAACCCCAGGTGGAGAAACCACCCCAACTTCGCGTGGAAAAATCAACAACAAAATTTTCAATCAGTGGCGCAAAAAGAAGGGTCACCAGGATTTTTCCTGCGAACAAACGATCAATCAAAAAACCAAGCCAGCAATTCACAGGCACTGCAGTCATCATCTTTGGAGAGTCTACTGAAGCAATATGTTGAAAAGAATGAAACAGTGCTTCAGAATCAAGCGACGTCCATCCGTAATCTTGAGATTCAGATAGGGCAGATTGCAGGCGAACTCAAGAATAGACTGCATGGGGCACTGCTGAGTTCAACAGAACTCCCGTGCAACCCAGGGGCTACGGGAAAAGAGAAATGTCAAGTTATGACGTTGCAAAGCGAAAAGACTGTGGCGAAAGAGAAGAAGAAGCCTAGGCGGACTGCTCTAATTCTGCTGAAACCAGAGATTGCGTTGACTCAAGGAGAAACAGAAGAAAATGAGGCGATGGAACCGGAGATTATGTCCACTTCGAAGCCGAAAGAATAAGGAAACATGAGAATACAACTGCCACCATTCCCCCAAAGACTCAAAAAGAAGAAAAATGATGAGGTACAGTATCAACACTTCATGGGTATGCTGAAACAGCTGCATATTAACATTCCATTCACTGAATCGATTGAACAAATGCCCAAGTATGTAAAGTTTCTGAAGGATATGGTGACAAAAAAAAGAAGCACTAGTAAGTTTGCAACGGTGGCATTGACGCAAAGTTCAAAATCCATAATTCCACCGAAAATGTGCGACCCTGGAAGTTTCACAATACCCTGGGAGGGTTATACATTGGTCAAGTGTTTGCGATCTCAAGGCCAGCATCAACTTGATGCCCCTTTCAATTTTCAAGCAGTTGAATATGGGGCAGCTGGCGCCCACGATGGTGACTCTCCAATTAGTAGATAGATCCCTTGTGCATCCAGAAGGAAAGGTGAAGGATACTCTAGTTACGATTGACAAATTTATATTACCGGCAGACTTTATCATCCTGGACTACAAAGCGGACAAGGATGTACTCATCATACTGAGACGACCATTTTTATCCACTGGTCGTACTCAGATTGATGTGTACAAAGGAGATATCACACTGAGCGTGAATGAACAGAAGCTCAGGTTTGATATTATCCGAGCCATGAAATATCCTGAAGAAGAAGACCTCAATGAATCCAATGATGAACCAAGTTTGAATGAAGAAGAAAAGTCTGAAGATGAAAATGAAGATGAGGATGCGACTGCATCCATAGTAGCCTGCAATGTGATCACAGAAAAAACAACCAAAGAAGATAAGATGATCGCATCCAAAGAAGACAAGCTGACAACGAGCGAAGAAAGAAAAACAACAAAACCATCCTTGGAACAACCACCAACAATAGAGCTGAAGACCCTTCCAAACCACCTGAAGTATGCTTTTTTTGGGGAAGAATGAAACGCTCCCAGTTATAATCTCCTCTGCACTTAATGAAGATCAAGAAAATGCACTGCTGAGTATCCTGAGAAAGTATGTAAAAGCAATTGGCTGGACGCTCGCAGACATTAGAGGAATCAGCCCCGGATACTGCATGCATAGAATTCGTCTCGAGGACAATCAGAAAGGATCAATCGAACATCAACGCAGACTCAACCCTGCGATGAAGGAGGTCGTAAAGAAGAAGATAATCAAGTGGTTAGACGCGGGAATTATCTATCCAATAGCCAACAGCACGTGGGTCACCCCGTGCAATGCTTACCGGAGAAAGGAGGGATGATGGTAGTCCCTAATGCAAATAACGAACTGATACCAATGAGGACCATCACTGGATGGTGGATTTACATGGACTACCGCAAACTGAATGCGGTGACAAAGAAGGATTATTTCCCTTTGCCTTTTATCGACCAAATGCTAGATCGCCTAGCTGGAAATGATTTCTACTGCTTCTTGGATGGATATGTCGGCTATAACCAAATTATGATTGCTCCTAAAGATCAAGAGAAACCACATTCACCTACCCGTATGGAACATTTGTGTTTTGACGCATGCCGTTCGGCCTATGCAATGCGCCGAGTACTTTGTAGAGGTGTATGATGACTATCTTTTCTGAGTATCTCGAAGATTCTATGGAAATTTTCATGGACGACTTCTTAATGTATGGGCAAACATACGAAGTTTATCTCAACAATCTAGAAAAGATATTGACGAGATGTGAAAAGACGAACCTCGTGCTGAATTAGGAGAAATGCCACTTCATGGTGAATGAAGGTATTGTGCTTGGGCATAAAGTCTCCAAGGATGGGCTGGAGGTGGACAAGGCAAAGATTGAGGCGATTGAAAAGCTTCCAACTCCAGCAAATGTGAAGGTTGTCAGGAGCTTCTTAGGACATACTGGCTTTTATAGACACTTTGTGAAAGACTTTTCAAAGATTGCACGACCACTGAGTGTGTTGCTGAGGCAGAAAGAAAGTTTGACTTTGATGACCAATGCCTCAACGTATTCATGATACTGAAGGACACATTAACAACCGCACATGTGTTGATCGCACCAGACTGGACACAACCCTTTGAATTAATGTGCGATGCAAGCGGTTATGCGATGGGAGCAATGTTGGCGTAAAAGAAGAAAATAATTCTACATCCCATCGCATATACGAGTAAAACCTTGAACCCTGCTCAAAAAAATTACACTACTACAGAAAAAGAATTGCGTGCGGTGTTATTTGCGTTGGAAAAATTCAGAGCTTACTTGCTGGGAGCTAAGGTAATTGTTCACACTGACCACTCGGCGATAAAATATTTGATGACAAAGAAAGATGCGAAGCCGGGATTGATTCGGTGGGTTCTCCTCCTCTAAGAATTCAACATGGAAATCATTGATCGCAGGTACGGAGAACTAGATTGTGGACCATTTATCCATTTAGAAAATCCAGAAGTTGACCGTAACCAGTCAGAGGTGAATGCAACTTTCCCAGACGACCAGCTATTTAAGATGAAGAATTACCATGGTACGCGGACGTGGTCAATTTTCTGGTTTGCGAATAATTCCCTAAAGACTACACAGCCCACCAGAAGAGGCGGCTCATACATGAATGCAGATCATATTATTGGGACGAGCCAAATCTTTATAAAAGAGGATCAGACCAAATTTTTTGCCTCTGCATACCAGACGCGGCTCACTAACGCATATTATCACAATGCCATGACTCGCCATATGGAGGACACTTTGGAGGCAAGCACAGCAGCAAAGGTATTACAAAGTGGTTATTTTTGGCCAACATTATTCAAGAACGCAAGAGACTATGTGATGAAATGTGACCAGTGCCAACGCACGGGAAACATTTCATGGAAGCATGCGATGCCCATGAACATCATTTTAGAACTGGAATTATTCGATGTCTGGGGCATAGACTTCATGGGACCATTTCCACCATCGAATGGTCACAAATATATTATGTTAGTCGTCGACTATGTTTCCAAATGGATAGAAGCGGTATCGTGCGTCGCACGCGATGCGGCGGTAGTCTCCAAGTTCTTAAAGAAAAATATTTTCATTTTTTTTGGCACTCCACGTGCCATAATAAGTGATGAGGCTCCCATTTTGTTAATCACATCTTCAATAACTTGTTGCTCAAATATAATATCCTCCATAAGGTGGCCATCGCATACCATCCAAAAACAAATGGTCAAACTAAAGTGTCCAACAGAGAAATCAAGTTGATATTAGAGAAAGTTGTAAAGTCTTCATGAAAAGATTGGGCAACAAAGCTGGACGATGCCTTGTGGGCATATAGAACCGCCTATAAGACACTTATAGGCATGTTCCCGTATGCGCTGGTGTTCGGTAAGGCATGTCATCTACCACTTGAGCTGGAGCATAAAGCACTGTGGGCAGTGAAAAAGCTTAATTTCGACTTAAAGGCTGTAGGGGAAGCAAGGAAACTTCAATTGGTCGACCTTGATGAATGGAGAACATAAGCTTATGAGAATGCCAAAATTTACAAAGAACGCACAAAAAGATGGCATGACAAACAGCTATGCGAGAAGAATCTCCATGTCGGACAAAAGGTCTTACTATTCAATTCGCAGTTGCGGCTCTTTCCCGGTAAATTAAAGTCACGCTAGTCCAGACCCTTCATAATCAAAGAAGTATTCCCGCATGGTGTGGTCGAATTGATTAATGATCAAGGGACCCGTGCATTCAAGGTTAACGGACAAAGAGTCAAGATATATCGCGGAGGTGATTTTCATCAGGAAAATACCTCCATAGACCTAAGAAATCCTGAATGAAGAAAAAAATCGAGCGGTCCCTGCGTTGTTATGCGACAGAAAATCATCAGGGGCACAAGTCTTTTGGAGTATCCTTTTTTCTACCAATGATTAATGAACTTTCACTACCCTTCTTTTATAACTGTTATCGTTTATTTGTCTTTAAATATATATATATATATATATATATATATATATATATATTATATATATTATATAAAAGAATATTTTTGCTAACTCTGTCTTTTATTTGACGCTCTCAATGTTTTCTTTGCAACGATCGTGGTGAAACGATTGGGGAGAAGCTACACAAAAGACGTAACTAGTTTTATTCTGCCATCGCAATTGAAGACAGAAGTTCGCCACAAGAAGGATGCGATCACAAACATGTGGGCGACTGAGCAAATTTGGGGGTTTTATCTTTCCTTGACTTTGTCTATTCCAAATTTGCACTCTCGCATCACATTTTAACCTTTGATATTTTATCATCGCATCCTCTTTAGTCGGCGCAATCATTACACATTGATTAATTTAGTAAGTCACCGCATTATTTCTCTTTGCCAATTATGATTTCAATGATGAAACGCATGCCTCTATTTTTTCATATATGCTAGAGTCAACTTAATTTTAGGACAGTCAACTCATGAAATATTTCTAGAAGTTAGTGGTCCACCAACTTTCTTTCAAACTGACTTTTACGAAATTTCCTAAGAGCATCGCATGAATTCTTTCAATCTTTCAGCAATGAGGACATTGATGTGTTTAAATTTGGGGGTGCGGTATTCTTTTCCAACCTTTTTTTAGGCATTAAAAAAAATCATAACGTTGCGATCAGATCCTACTCGTAGTTGGATGTCCGCATGACACTCATGGAGGCAAGCCAAAACGAAAGTAGGAATCGTGATCAACGCATAAATAAAATGATCGCAACTCCGTTGCCAAATGGGCATGAGTTTAGACTAAGAAAAAGCGCCTTGCTCATAGTTGGATGTCCGCATGACACATGTGGGGGCAAGCCAAAACGAAAGCTAGGCACTCAGATCAATGCAAGGTCATAGAAAAAAAATATATGTCTAAACTATGCAAGGATAAAAATCAGTTGAAAACACCCCAGTTGAAAAAGTTTTTTTTTATGAAATAAATCATGCGATACCCTGAAAACTAGTAAAGTCTTTTTTAAGGTTAAACTTGCGGTAGCTAAATTTTATAAATATTTTAAGAAGAGACCTGGCTAAGATTTAAGGAGATTTTGGTACATTAGAATTTGAATAAGGCAACCTTGAGAAATCTAGGAAAGAAGAAGGCGGTCGACTTTCTAAAGAAAATCTTTAGTCTATGCTTGAGAACAAGCATTGTTTTAAATTTGGGGATGTGATAACGGGCAGAAGTGCACGTTATTATAGTGAAAAGATATAAAACAATGAAGGATTGCGACGATAAAAATATATGAAATTGTGTCCCAAAGCATTAAGTTTATAACATTGCAATCGCATGTGTCCATCGCATTAAAACAACCAATCTATGTATTTTGTGCATAAAATGCGTTGGTGCAAGGCAAAATTGTGATCCAAGGAATTTAGAGTTCGAGCACATCAAGAGATTGCGATCGCAAGGCTATGCGATCATATGCATTCGCGAAGATCTGCTCAAGAAGGTGGTCGCATAAAGCCGGCGCATCAAGGGAAAAGCTCAATAAATCACGATGGGACAATGCTGATGACAATCGATTCTGAATTAAGTTAACACATCGTTAACGACACACTGTAGCAAGTACACTCAACTTTTCAGTGACAATTAATCGGTGCATCAGACAGAGAATTAATGACATCCCATCAGTGCAATCATTTGAGAGAAAATCTCTTCAGCCTAAAGCTTTATAAATACCGAAGGCCACCTTGGTTAAAAGAGTCCGGAGAATTCGATTCTACTATTCATAATTTAGAGTTCTTCTTCACTATAGATAGTCGTAGTCTGTAACTTTATATACTTAGAAGGCGGAAGCAAGTGAAGGGATAATATGCCGAGAGATTGTCCTGGTTAACTTGGAAGGGTGCTGGGAAACATCGAAAACAGAGAGAGGGCCAACTCTTGCGGGAGCAAGAACATCTTTTGGGCAGAGTAGAGAAAACTCAGTGTAAAAGCCTTGGGAAGCAAGATATTGCTACCAGACTCTCTATCCTTACTTTCCATTGTCATTCTGTATTCTGAACTTATTTATAAAATGGAATTTGCATCTTTATATCTGTCCACTCTCTTCACCCTACGCATGAGTAACTAAACTGTTGAATGGGTTGAGAAGCACTTAGCTAGTATGACCTGAGATCTTCACTTTATGCGATCATCTTGTATTATGTATGCGTCATTCGTATTTTAGAGATACTTGAGAGGGTGGTCTAAGGATAGAATCTAGGCTTGGAAAAGTCAGATTAAAATCTAGGGTCGGGAGAGTCAGATTAGAATCAAATAATCAAGAGATAGAAGCTTAGGAATAAGTTCTGTTTGCTATTAATGCATCGCATGCACCCTAGAGATATGATATGATTGTATGCGGTCACCTTGTACCTGTGTGCATCATTCATCATCACATAGGCAAGAAATAGAGACTTAGGAATAAGCTCTATAGACATCATCGCATATATCGCATATGTCCTAAAACTAGTAGCTATTTGCATTGGAAAAAGAATTGTTGTCGCATGTGTGTAGCATGATCGCATAGCTTGAACGCAATCTCAGAAAGCGCAAGCTAAAGACCTTCTAAACCCGTTCCTCCGCATACTCATTGTATCTTTTGCATTATTAACTCTTTTCTCAATTCTACCACATAAACTTTATACCTTAAATAATATACCAACCAACATATTGATTTATTTGTTATCGCAAAGTTATCAGAAATCACTGTCGCATACTGCTTCCTTAGTCCCTGTGTTCGACCCTGGGCTTACCAGGCAACTTAGTAGGGTTTATAGTTGGATCTTACTAAGAAAACTTGCATGCACAACGCATTTTCCACCATCGCATTCTACACCATTATTTCATCACATTAACCATGTATCAACGACACATGTAGAAGTTGAGGAGATGGTTACAATATTTTTACATATCCTTGCACATGACGTTAAAAATAGAGTTATACGTTGACATTTTGTGCGTTCAGGAGAAACAATTAGTAGACATTTTAATATAGTTATGAACTCTGTGATACGACTACATGAGTTATTACTTAAACATCCTAAGCCTATTCCTACTAAGTGGTTTAAGGTAATTTTTGTTTTATAGTTTTGCTCATGTTTAAATACTAGTAGGTGGTTTAATTAATTTAGAGTCTTCTTTGTATATAGAATTGTCTAGGTGCACTAGATGGAACCTATATTAAAGTCAATGTGGGTATTCTCGATAGACCTAGGTATCAAACCAGGAAGAATGAAATTGCTACTAATGTCTTAGGAGTTTGCTCCCAAGATATGCAATTTATCTATGTTTTACTTGGATGAGAAGATTCAGCTTTTGACTCAAGAGTTTTACGAGATGCTATATCTAGGAGGAATGGATTAAAGATTCCAAAAGGTAACATGTATGATATTAGGATTGGTATGTAGTTTGGATTAGAACACTTTGTACATACATTCTCAAGTATTCAGTTGGTGTATTTAGGTTGTTACTATCTATGTGATACTGGCTATACAAATGGTGAAGGATTTTTGGCTCCTTATAGAGGACAACGATATCATTTAAATGATTGGATGCTAGGATACCAACCAAGAACTCCAGTTGATCTTTTTAATATGAAGCATTCATCTGCAAGAAATGTAATAGAACGAGCATTTAGGCTATTAAAAGGTCAATGGGCTATTCTTCGAGGGAAATCTTACTATTCAGTAAAAGTTCAATGTCGCATTATTACAGCTTGTTGTCTCATTCATAATCTTATAAGAAGAGAAATGGTTGTAGATCCGTTAGAAGAAGATGAAGTTGGAGACACTTATTCAAGTACTTTTGACATGGATAGTGATCGAATAACACATGTTGAGAGTTCAAATGAATGGACAAATTGGAGAGAACTTAGAAATTGAGATTTTTTAGGAGTGGAGGGGCATTAAATATTAATAATAGGATGTATTATTATGATGTAAACATGCACCTTGTTATAATCTTTTATGAAACATTGTGAACTACTATATTGCTACTTATTTCATAATTATGATATGTGATGTATGTTTTGATTTTCATACCATGTTATATGTGAAGTTTTGAGTTTTAATAGTCTAATATGTGATGTGAATCATAGATATGGATGTCAACAAACAATCTATAGCTGGTTCGAGTAGGTCAAAACATATGTGGAGTAAGATAGAATATGAGAAATTAGTAGAATGCTTATTGGAGTTATCTAACATTGGCACATGGAAGGCTGATAATGATACTTTCAAACCAGGATTTCTCAATCAAATAGAGAAATGGATGGCTGAAAAAATTCATAATTGAAGTTAAGGCTCAACCACACATAGAGTCTAGAGTTAAACTGTTGAAGAAGTAGTACAATGCAATAGCTAAAATGTTAGGCCCAAATTGTAGTGACTTCGAATGGAATGATAAAGAAAAGTGTATAGAAGTAGAAAAAGATATATTTGATAAATGGGTAAAGGTAAATGTAGTTTTTTTTTATCGCTAGTGTATTGTTATCATGTTATTGTTGAAATATATTAAAAGTTGATTTATATTTGTTTTCACGGAGTCATCCAAATGCAAAAGAACTGAGAAACAAGTCTTTTTCGTTCTACGAACAGTTAGCCATTATTTTTGGAAAAGATAGAGCCAATGGACTTGGTGCAGAAGATCCAGCTGACATGTTTGAAGCAGTAAAGCGAGAAATGGACAACAATGATTTTTGGAGAGAAATGGATGGTTTTTATGTTCCTGATCCACCAATAGTTGGAGGGGAAGAAGTGGATGGACCTACCTCAATGAGTAAGCGGCAACAAATATACAATCTAGTGCACATACATCAAATAGGTCTAGTAAGAAAAGAGCGAAGTATGGACCCATTGGTGACGGCAATGGATGGTTTTGAGAATGTTATGAGCAGTCATCTTCTAAGCGCTAATGATAACATTCAAGAAATTGCTATGTTTTATCGACAGGTAGCTGAACGAGAGTCTACAAGAGAAGCACATTGAAATTCATTAGTTAGTGAAATTAGAAAGGTAGTTGGATTAAGTGTTCGACAAAGGGTGAGAGCGGGTAAGATTATCACTAAAGACCAATCTCAGATTGATTATTTCTTTAATCTTCCACATGATGAAAGATATGAATTCATAACGGAGGTTTTGCAAGAAGACGTTAATTCTTAAACTGTGGGAATATCGTAGTATCTTCTATGTAATAGGAGACTTTATAACATGTTATACATGGGCAATTATATATATATATATATATATATTGGTGCCCTTATCAAATGATGTGTACTCCTTATATATATATATATATATATATATTGGTGCCCTTATCAAATGATGTGTACTCCTTATTTTAGGCTAGCATGTTAGTGTTTCCTAAGTATCTTCATTTTGAATGAATGTTGCATTGTACTCTTGTTTGTAACTACGAATATTAACATAATATAAATGCTTATTTTGTCTACGTTTAGTATTTATACTTTGATATTGGTTATATAGCATTTGGTAACAGAGCTAAGCAATTGTGTAGCCAGGTAAGCGATCGCGGGGTCTTCGTGGGCGATCGTCTAGTGTTACTTAGTGATCGTGTAGCAGAGCTAAGCGATCGTGTAACTAAGCTCAGCGATCGTATAACATTTGGTAGGCGATCGTATAGCATTGAGTAGGTGATCATATAGCATTTTGTTACTCAGTGATCGTGTAGGAAAGCTAAGCAATCGTGTAGCCGAGCTCAGCAATCGTGTAGCATTTGGTAAGCAATCGTATAGCATTGGGTAGGCGATCATATAGCATTTTGTTACTCAGCGATCATATAGCAGAGCTAAGTGATCGTGTAACCGAGCTCAGCGATCGCATAGTATTTGGTAGGCAATCGTATAGCATTTTGTTACTTAGCGATCGTATGGCAGAGTTAAACGATCATGTAGTCGAGCTCAGCAATCGTTTAGCATTTAGTAGGCGATTGTATAGCATTGGGTAGGCGATCATATAGCATTTGGTTACTCAGCGTTCGTGTAGCAAAGCTAAGCGATCATGTAGCTGAGTTCAGCGATCGTGTAGCATTTGGTAGGCGATCCTGTAGCATTGGGTAGGCGATCGTATAACATTGGGTAGGCGATCGTATAGCATTTTGTTACTCAGTATTCGTTGGCAGCAGAGCTAAGCGATCGTTTAGCCTGAGCTCAGCGATCGTGTAGCATTTAGTAGGCGATCGTCTAGCATTGGGTAGGCAATCGTATAGTATTTTGTAAATGATCGTTTGGACTTGTTAAGCAATCATCTAGTCTCTGGGTCGGTTCGGTTCGAACCGAACAGTTTTCCTACAAACTCGAGAATCGAACCGACCTATTCGAGTTCATTAAAAAAAAACCCAAACCAAACCATTTTTTTTAACCAGCTGGGTTGGGTTGGGTTGCTCGATTTTTTCGGATCTTCGGTCTTTTTTAACACCCCTAATTCCCATGCAACACCAAACACATTTCCTACACAACCAAACATAGTTATCTTTAATTCCCACACATACTATTCCCAGGCATTGTTTTCTCATGCACAACCAAACATAGTCATCCTTGATTCCTAGTAATTTTATTCCTGGATATATAATTCCCAAGCATCCTTAATTCCTAGGCATTGAGAAAATCATAATCCAAACGGTCTGTAAAGATTGTCCATATATATGGTTAGTATCAAACTGTGGAGTACATCTAGATTGGATGTTTTGACCAATCCAAGCTTCCCTCAGGTTACATGACTCAATATTCTCATTTAGTGAAGATATGGTGGAAATATTATGTGTTAAAATGGTTGTAAACCCAAAGTTTTGACTAGTTGGAATTATTTGAATTGTTGGATTGCATTACCGGTACATATTATCTGTGTCTACTTCATGACTTTTGCTAGGTGTAACTATTACAAATAACGGCATCTAGGATGTATCACTACCTTCTAAAAAAAATTAAGGTCTTCATCGTCGACTTTGTCAACTGGAAACTATGGTAATTGGGAGAGCTGGAACCAATGGATTTTAGTAACATTTGATGTGTATATCAAATATACTTGGATCGATATTTAGTCATTGGTGTAGAATACTCACTAATTCACTACAGGTTATATCATTTCAACCCTCAGACCTTTCGTATGACCTCCAATATAATTGCTTCTGAACTGGTCCCATTCCCCACCAAATCGTACAAAAATGCAAACTAGTGTTATTGATCTACAATTAGAAAACTGACAATTGGATTCGAATTGCTATTAAAGTAAACAGTCGCACAGTAAGTAATAAGCAACTACCCAGTAAATAATAAGTGATCGCCCATATTAATGTAAGTGGTCGTTTAGTTGTATATAAGCGATTGTTTACATAATACTAAATGATCACTTACATTATGGTGAGTGATCTTGGAAGAAGAATACTTCTTAAACACTTACATTGTCTCAATTTTTTGTTCTAACGATGATCTTGCTCTATTCCCAAAGATAAAATGAACTGAACGAAGATGAAAGCGATCGATAATGAGAATGTTGGATTGGAACTCTAGAGAACAATGAGAGAAGAAGTTGGGGAGTTCGACTGAAAATGAATAATTGAGAGTGACCTTCCATTACTTGCCCCATTCTCGATATCAATTGTATTCAATGTTGTTGATAGAATATTAGTTGAGAATAAATGCTTTGGTGGAATGTTGGTGTTGCCTTGAATATATCTGTTATCAATCATTGAAGAAATCATTGAAGGAGGAAGAAGGTAGGTGGGCTGAAAAAAAGGTTTTAAATTTGGGGGTAAATTTAGAATTTCACATGGCAAAAAGGTCAATAACAATAACGTTTTCAGAAAAAGGTCAATCATAAAAAAAGTTTTTTATTTTTGGGTGATTTTATGAAATTTTCCATCGTACACAAAGTATATTAACGTAAGTGATCCATTTAAACTAACAATGAAACTTAAACTTCAATAAAAGCAAACAGTGTGAAGTGTTGAACAAGGTTGCTTATGCAATAAGGTGAGACTTTCTTTCTACGTTAGGTATGCATATTTGAATTCTGAAGAAGGATTTTTGCTCATTACAGTAAACAAAATAAAAATCACAAATATAACAATATAACTTTTTTTAGTACAAATAACAAATGAAAAAAATTGAAACAAACTTTAATTTGAATGTGAACTAACAATATAAAGTCTAAATTTAACTAACAATCAGCAACCAAGTAAGAAATGAAAGCTAACTACGAAAAACAATCTCCAAGTTTACTCCTCTCTTCTAACTTTTTCTACCCTTTTAAGAAGAAGCAAGTCTTTGTACTTTCTTCTTTTCCAAAAAAAAAAAAAAAAAAAAGTCTTTGTACTTTCTTCTTTCAAATAGTGTGTCTGAAGTTTTTGAGCAAAATTACAATCTACCTAGTGTGGAAAACAGAAATACAAAGCTGCAGAAATGAACCAAGTGATATATAAAAGTGTGAAGATGATAATGAGATATTTATTAAAACAGTTGATGGTGGTCCAAGCAAGGCCCAAAGTCCATAGACGGATCCCAATCCTTAGAGTATCAGGAGGAGGTATAGGGAGACACGCATCCCAAAAGGAAAATTTCTCGAAGTTTGGACCAACTAAACGAGTTGGTAAATACATATCATTGGGAAGTAATCAAGCAGCGCCCAATCTGGCATCCTACAACTTTGAGCATCGAAAACATCCTTGACTCCATCCGCGTTATATGTAACCAAAGTCTAACGTCAAGGAAAGACCTATAAATAGCCTCATTCGAAAACTCCAAGAGAGGAGAGTAAGTGATATCCAAAAGAGATCCTAACCTTACTTCTTGTGTACTTAGTTGAATAATAAATTTCATATACTAACCTAGACACAAGAGTGTGGTAGGCTTAACACCACATTGGTGCGAAAATCTCTTGCATATGTCAATTCGGAATAACTCGAAACCAAACCAAGGAGAAGTAGGATTGGGGGGAAAACTCACCAGAGACCCTCAACGTCAACCAAAAATAAAAAATCGAACCCGCAAACATATACAATTGTTACAATTTCTACAATTATGTAAATTTAATGGTTCAATTTTAAAACTTGTACAAATTTAAGGATTCAATTTTTATAATTAAAAATTTAGAGGTATAATTGCAACAACCACCATATTTTATGAATGGTTTCTATAATTTGTTAAAAAAAGTTGATCTAGATTTTAGTTGTTTCAAAAAATTGATTATGAATTTAAATATATTAGGAAAAACCAAGTTGAAGTTTAAAAGAAAAAAGAAAAATATACATATCATAAATGTGGATAAAGATATGTCCTTCAAAAATGGATACTTGAAAGTAGACATAAATGTGGACGATAAAATCATAAAGATAAAAAAGAATAATACTTAAATGCAATCTAGACTATACCATCTCCATATATCCTTTCTCAATCATATAGTAAAAATAGTAAAAATTTTATTCTTTTAAAACGAACAAAATTTTGTCATGTGACAAACAATAATTAAATAACTGGTTAGACTGCACCTTGTGCAGTTCGAGATACATTCCAAGATTTTTTTAAAAAAATTAATTACAAATATATCAAGAAACAAAGAAACGTAAATTAAAAATCCATAGTTTGGCATTTATGTTCATATTAGCAACCCTTCATTAATATTTTCTTTTCATATTTCATCAATGTTTCTCTTAGATTATAGAAAACTCAACCGACTTTAATTAAGATACCACCGAACTTTGCCAATAGATCATAAAATGTTGAAATTTTCATGTCCATAGCAAACCCTAACAAATGTAGATAGACATATTAATAATAAAGCTTTAGGTTCTTTTTCTTTTTCTCTTTTTTTTTTTTCTTTTTTCAGATCATATTATAAAGAGAATGGCTCATTGAGCAGTAAATACACTAGTTAAAGTGGTTTGAATTGATGCGATGGAATCAACAGCAGACTTTGTGAGCCAACTGATCCCCACTTTTACCCTATGCTCATCCGTTGGTAGTCTTATCAAGTATGCCAATTTTCTTGCTGCCAAAAAAAACCCATAATATTAATTAAAAATATTTTTTTCTAGAAGAAGACATGATTATGTATATAAGTTGTTAGGAAGTATATATTAAGGAGTTGCTTTAAGTTTGTAATATTATTCCTAACTATAGCAAATCATATCCTATAAGCCTTCTAAAGGTTATCGGTGTAGTTATCTCTAATCAAAATTGACCCTTAATTTTGATAAGATTTTTTACAATAAAAAATAAATTGTTACAAATTTCATAGTATAGGAACTAAATTGTTGCCTTAAAAATGTTTTTTAATCTAAAAATAACATAAGAGTGCCCTCAAAGTACTTTATAACACTTGAAAAACCCATCGCTTTGAGTATAGAACTAAATAACAAAGTGATGTGTTATTAAATACGGTATACTAGGGCATTTATAATTAAAATGCTTGTGCTAAAGATTTTTTTAAGTAGTTTTTACCATAACATCATGATCTAAGAGGCCTATGGAATTGTGTATAAGTTAGGATATTAGTCTATACTTTGGGGTTATTTAACTTGTTTTAAGTTAGTAATACTATTCCGCTAATCATAATTAACCTAAGTAAGCCTTATTGGCTGATTAATGGAATTATCAAACTCAGTCTATAAGAGATCATATATACCTGCATGACCGATTGGACCTTCCAAGGTTAAACCTTCAATGAAACTTGGAGAAACTGAAGCGTCACTTCTACCCAAAGTTATCATCTCTCCTAAATTCTGATATCTGCAACTCAAATACACAAATATTAGCAATGCCTCAGAGTGGAATCAAGCACTTTTCTTGCTTGATCTAAAAGTAAATTAACTGCTGTTTTTCCCTATTTTAAAATTTTCAAACTCCTTTCGGTTGGCAAAAACTTTAAACTGTGATTTTAGTTAAATAAAAGCACTTATTTTACTGCTCTTTAAAGTTTTAACCAAATAAATTTTAAAAGAACACTTTTAGGACTGGTTTGGAATGCGAAAAGTCATTTTTCAAACACTAGGAAAGTTATTCCAAACAAGTACTTGCTCCCCTACAAACACTTCAAAAGGCGTGTATCAGAAAATATATGTTCATCAAAGTTGAGAAAAGCTAATTTGGTATCGTGAGCTCGAAATTTTGAACCTAAAGGGCAAAAGAGGACGGTTGTTGATAGCAGCCCAGAGATTCCAACCAGCGAAATCTGCCTGCTGGAAAGCAACCTGCTTGGAGAATGAGAATAATATCTTCAACTTTGAAGAAAATGTATTTAGAAAAATAACATAAAATAAAAAGCAAATGTAAAGTAGAGAAAATTGAAGAAAATGCTATGGAGGCTTTGTCTTGATATTTGATAAACGTGTTGTTTTATTGGTTCAAACTAGCTTCTCTCTACTAACACTTAAAAAAACTCCTACTAATCATCTACCCATACTCCAATTTTTCTCTAATGTTATCTCTAATGTTATCTCTTGCACACATAAACAAATTTATATTATACTGCATTGGTATTGGACGCTAAAAGTAAATTTGAGTGCAGTTCTTATTAGTTTGCCAATTGTACAAATAAAAAGTGAGACAAAAATATATTCTTGTCCCCTCAACAATAGTAGGCATGTAATATTCTCAAGAATACAGATTGGGCAGAAGAAAAAGTGAGCATCCAAGTTTAATGCATCAGATGATTGCATTTCATACCTGTGCCGTGGTAGGAAGAAGATGTCCATTTGAATCTCTCAAGGCAGATGAGTCACCAAGTGCAAATATCCGTGGATGACCCTTAACACGAAGAGTTTCATCGGTTTCAGCTTGACCCCGAGCATTGAGAGGAAGTTGCTTGTGGTAATTTTCAGAAGGTTCCAATGTTGGAAGAAGAGACTTTGAACCTACAGTCCATAATACTAAATCTGCTTCCAGGGTGCGACCTTGGGATCCTCTTTTGGCGGGTTGAAGTTCCAGCTCATACCTACTTGAAGCAAGCTCTGATTGAGTGCCTTGGCTTGGTCTGTTGTTGTTTGGCTTTTCAGAGGTTTCTGCATCGTCCACTCTCTGAATACTGCTGACGCTGTAACCTAGGAGAAGTTCAACATTGCGAGATTGTAGAACCTAACATGTATAACAAGATTATGATATTTAATTTGTATAAAGATTATCACAAATATCAATTTAGGCACCAATATGCTTCCAGAGCGACAACAGCATAGGGAATAAACAATTTGGACTAGATTGAACCATATGAAGGTATGACATCTGAGGTTTTTGATCTGATGGTAGTATTCTGTTTTTGTTAACATTGAAAATAAAATTCTTTATTTATGTTGGCCAGCATCGAATTCAAAAAGACAAAATTTTCTTTTAGATGCAATTCTAAGAGGTTAGATTTTCAGAAAGTACTAAAAGGCAGTTATTTTCTTTAGATTTTACTCTCTTTCTCCAAGTCTGTGTACTTGGATATCAATAGAAAAAACTCGATATAATGAAATAGCTTAAATAAAATAATGACTACTTATTATTAACTAACAATATAAAAATCTATTAAATAAAAAAAGATTAGGCTAACAATTAACCTTGAACAATATCTAAGACTACTCGGACTTTCAAAATTACCATATTTAAAAAATAGAATGCTAAAACCAGCTTCATTCAGACAGAACACTCCAAAAAAACACATTTAACGTTGAATTAAAATTCACTAGATTAAACTGCAAAGAAAACACGAATTTTCTCAACGCGCATAATGCAACATCAGCTAGATTTTGGCAATTCTAGAAATCGTTGAAGCAATTAATTCATAATTTGTTGTGTCACAAGTTCAATAGCGTACTTTAAGTGCGGCCTCTCTATTCCCTGGTGGGGCGGTAGGGCAGATCATAGTCTCCACGTTAATAGCTTGCACCAACCCTCTGTCTTGCAGTCTTTCAGATATTGTAGCGGCTAACTCAACACCAGAGTAACCACAACCAACAACAGCCACCCGAATCAAGGATTTCTTACTAAAGTTAACCCTCTCCAGGGTTTTTAACCGGTTGTCAACCCTCTGTAAAACAAGGAATACCAAAAATCATACAACTCAACAACTCACTTCAGTACAAGTGATTGCAACTTAGCTGAGGTATTCTTTTAGTTAACTCACTTGTGCATCCCAAAGAGTAGAGAAAGGTAAAGCGTATTCAGCAGCCCCTGGTACAAGATCAAGCTTAGCTTCAGCGCCCAAGGCAAGAACCAGCCTGACTGTCCAAGGTCCATAATAGAAAAATGTTGAGACTATCTTTCAATGCCAGCAACAACCAGAGGAAAACCAAGGCATTTGATAACCAATATTTTAGTTTTTGGTTTTGAAAGTTAAGCTTATAAACACTGATTCAACCTCTTTGCCTCTAGGTTTCTTTGTTTTGTTAACTACTTTTAGGTGTGTTTTCAAAATCGAAGCAAAGTTTTGAAAACTAAAAAGTAGGCTATTTCTAAAAACTTGTTTCCGTTTTTGAAATTAGACTAAGAAGTCAAATATTTTCATTAAAAAGATGAAAATCATTGTAACGAAATAATGAGAAAACAAACATAATATTCAAAAACCAAAAACCAAATGGTTATCAAAAGAAACTTAAATGATCTATGTCAAATTTTAAAGATATATGATGACTGATAGAAAGCTAAAGAAATACCAATCATATTCGATGTGGAGGCCACTTTCAAGATGCACAGTTCCACTACAACTAGGATTTTTAGGATTTTTCATATCATAATGATCACAGGGGTCCAGGAGTTTCACTTTGTCTTGAACAAACTTAATGCTAGTATTCGCCAGCAGATCGGAGAAACGAGGCGCAATTTCCCATGCATCTACCTCTACATTTGATGGAATGATTTTTTTAAGTAAGACTGAGTAAAGGGCATTTAGTTAAAATGTAGTAAATTCTATTATAAAACAAATCGAAAGGCAGACCTCCAGATAGAAGTTCATACAGCATTGGCTTGAAAACAAACTGTTCAGACTGGTCAACAAGAAGCACCTGGTTCCATTACCATAAGATTAAAGATAATGTCAAAACTAAAGATAGTTAACTTCTAGTAACATGAAATTTACTTCCAGACGCTGCATTATGGAAATCAAATTGTGCAAAGAAGACTAACAACATCCTTTTGTGGACTGAGATAGTAGTTTAAGGTCTACAGATGTGCCGCAAAGAAAGCTTCCTTCTATGGCCTCATGCCCTCAATTTGTTTATTACATGGCTCAAGTTCGAAAAGTTTAAATCACTTACTATTTTATTGTTCATATGCCCTCTCTTGCTGGCATCATTATTTTGGAAGCTTCAACATTCTTAGGTTTTCTAAAATAAATCAGTACAATTCGCTGCAGCTGCCAATCAGCCCCCGTCTCCCACCTCATCCTCTTTCATAATGGATCAATTCTGTTAATGCTATTATCTGAGAGTTATGATTCGACAAAAATCAAAGAGTATTTGAAAGCAAGCATCGTTGATGGATTGATTGTTTTGAAATAACTAACTTGAAGGCCTCTCTCGAATGTTCCCATTCCAAGCTTTTCAGGGGATTTTCTCTTAAAGATATGCATTTATTTCTCCTTAATTCTATTTTCAGTGCTGTGTTTGGACTTTTTGGTTCTATTCTCCATTTTGTCTTTTGTTTCTTGCTTCTTCTATCATATAGGTCTACATTTTATAATCCGTTAATTTTGTTCTACTTATTCTCTTTTCTTCATTAATGAAAAGATCCGTGTAAAAAAGGGAGAGAGAATGGGGAAAAAAAGGCTTCCCAGACATTGCACAGAAAATTCATTTTCCTCAATCCTCTTTCTTTGGGATGGGGTGGATACTGAATATAAAGTGCCAATAAAAATAGTAAATAATACTCTTTACTAATGTCAAAAGTAAAGAAAATGATTGTTAGAAACAGTGAGCTCCCACAACATATAAATCAGGAATTATATAAAAAGGAATTCAAGGGAGGAGAAAGACACAATAACTCTCCTTCCCTATTTTGCTAAAAAAAAAAAAGAAAGAAAAACAAAACAAAACATCTTTAAAAGGTAAAAATTTTGTCTTCTGCAGATTCAGCAAGTAAAAAGAGAGTATATTTGTGCACATGTCAGTCTCAACATGACATGGCAAGAAAATGTTTTTAAGATATGGACAAAGATATCAATACTATACATTGCAAGGAAAAAGGGACAATCCTCAGTGGTTCCCAACATCTTCTCTACCTGAACTATGGTTCACACTACTCATCCTACCCTAGAAATATTTATACAGCTAAAATTATTAGAAATCATCGCTTAGTTCAAGAAAGTGTAAAGGCTGCATGGTATAATTTCAGCTTAGCTGCCCAGGAATCTTGTTGTTGCCAGCAACAAGGCCCACCATCCTAGAAATTAGAAACTGACAAGATCTGCTTTTCAAGTAAAAAAATATTTCAACAAAAACAGAATATCAAAGAAGCTAGAAAAGGAAAAAATCAGTTCGTTTCTGTATATATTGCACTTACTCATTGCTTACATTTCACAACACCAGTTTGATTTATTGGAAAGGGAAAAGGTAAGAGAGAATGGAGAGAAATGACGTGGTAGAATCTAATATGACCTGTATGCACCATGACATTGGTCATGAAAACAACTTTTGGAGAGAAACAAAAGAAAACAGAAATTACCTGAGGTTTCTTATTATCTGGCCAGAAAAGAGATTCAAGTCTCAGAGCAGTATACAATCCTCCAAAACCTCCACCTAGAATACATACTCTTGGCTTCTGTAAATGCAGGATTAGATTACAATGGAGCACCTTGGCTTGATCCACTTGACATTCAATTTAAAGAATTTCCATACAGCACAAAAAGATATTACACGTCTTTTGAAAATACACCTAAAGGAAAAAATGCCATAAATGCACATTTCAGATGCAATAACGTTCGGCACAATGAATGACTATCTTACTGCATAATGTTCTGCCATTTGCTCTCCAGTGGTATGTTCCACGTGTATACCATTAGTCTTTGATTGTACATATATAGACATTAGTTTACACTTTACAATAACAAGGCTTTGACCTAATTCTTTCTCCTATGCCTATTCATCGTCTACATCCTTTTCTCTTGCTTCATAATTTAGTCTTGATTTGTCATCGAATCCGTCAATGTTGAAAATGCAGCCAATCCTAAAGCTACATCAGGATCTTCTTTGATAACCTCCCCAATCACTTAAATCCTTGTTTCTTTGATAAGCCATAATGTAACCCTACCATTCTTCTCTTTTTATCTCAACCTGTTAAAGTAAAATTTGGAGAGCATGACTACTACTGACCACCGTCAATGGAAGGACTAGCTACAAAATGTGATTGCTGAAAATGGTTTAGAAAATTCATAGATGGAGCACACTCCATGTTCTATCAAATTTACTGAAAATGAAATTATTGGAATCAAGAAATGAGCCCCCATTATACAGTATGCGGTTTGGTAAGTATGACACTATTGATGTCATGACAATGATTAGTCTTGAAAGGAAGCTCTAGCATAGTTCCAGTGGGATAACAAATGCTATTTTTTCTTAGAATGACTCTAACAACTAATTCTCTAAATGCTATGCTTAAGGTGTCACAATTACTTTGAGTAAGAAACTATGACTTCGAGCCAACGACTATGGATTGCATGAATATTGACTGCAGTTTGAACTCTGAGGAGCCCCTTCATTGGATATGAGGGTACTAAAGGGGTATTTTGCATTTCTGTTGAAGGAGAAGCTGAGGAAGTGTTCTCTCAAAATAACAAGGAACTAACCTAATTCTTGAGGTGGAGAGAACATGAAACGAGGTGTGGAAGGTGGCAATGTTTAATGCTTCCTTGTAGGCATCAGCCACTAGACCTTTTTGAAAACGTACCTACGGTATGGTTTAATTATGTTGGATTGGAGTCTTGTCTTGTAGGTACTTATTGGAATCCCTTTTTTGCGTTGAGCTAGTATTTTGGTATGCCCTTATGTATTCTTTTATAGTTCTAAAAGAAGGCTCAGTTTCTTACCCAAGAGGGGGAAAATCCTAATTACGTTGGCTCCCTAGCACCATACCAGTCCCCCTTTAACCTACTATTAACAAAATCCTATTTAACAAATCACATGGAGTTTACTGCACAATACATATTATTTATAATAGATAAAACTTAACAATTAAGCTAGTAACTACCACATAAACTTCGAATATGGAGTAATTAAGAATAAATAACCAGTCCAGGCAAAATTACTCTGACAAAAATAATTCCAATTTAGGTAATCCTTAATAAATAGATATTCTTTCTTTGTCCGCATAAATGAACTAGTATGAACTTACTAACAATTTGCCAGATTTTTATTTGCTTGAATTCTGAGATAGTCAAATGGCTGAAAGAACAAAATTCTTGAAAACACGCTATTACAGCAGAGCATATAATTGACATAGGCTGATATCTTACGTCAAATAATGCAAATATAGAAGAAGTTGCACCAACTTACATTCAACACTTTCAGAATAAACAAGCAAGATTGCTTTATAGATCTAGAACACGGACCTTGTTATCTGGCCAGGCATAGAAATGCTTAGCCAATTCACTTTCAGATATCTCCGCAACACCTCCATTGTTCTTTGATGAACTTGAAACAGCACATCTTATCCCCTTTCCTTGAAAACTTGAGAACCGACATAAATTGGTTCCAGTTCTTCTTGAAGAACCTGGAAATAGTTTTCCAGATCGCCTTGCTGCACCTGCAACTACAGCCATACAAAAGACGAGCATCAGTATTGAAAAATCACCATGACACGGAACCATAGATTTCCACCACTTTCTATGAAGAAAATTTCTAGGTAATGCAGATTATTTTGTAAGTTAGTATTACTACTACTACTGCAGCCATAATTAAGTTATTACTAACTGATCTAATTAAGTTATTACTAACTGATCTTGCCAGCTTATATCCACTTCAACTAATCTCACAAACAACTAACCCTACTACATCTACATTACAAAATAAATTCCTAAGATTTTAATTTCTACATTTTTTAATGCATAACCATAATATCTTTTTTAAGTATAAAAAAGATAAAGAGAATTTGAACCACAAACCTCTTAATCATAATCATACTTCTATGGAGAAAAAAATGAAGGATACAACAACATACAAAAAGAGAGCCCACAAAATGAGTTGAACTACAAAATTGCGCCCAATTAATTAAAGTAAGACCTGACCAATAATTAAATTCTAGGTAGATAACACCATGTTTTCAAATTCATTACCTCTAAACACTTTATATTTTCCCTGGCCCAATAACCCTAGGTTAATCTTTGGTGATTTATAGTTTTATCAATTGATTATAAATGCAAAATGCAGATAGTTTATTGGGAGCCATCTTTTTACTAACAGTTTGAATTGACAGCTCTCAACAGGCAGCAAATGAAGTAGTAAAGAAACATTTACAAGACAGTACATGCCAGTATCGGACCATATGCAACCGCCATTTGCAGAAACCATAATTGAAAGACTTCTTTGAGGAAGACATACATATAATTTTGTTCACAAAAAACAGAATCCTTCGAAATCAATTTTCTTGTAAAGTGGATTTGAAAATAGAGATATAGTAAAGGAAGAAAGAAAGCCTACAATTGAGGGTTCCGACTCCAAGAGTGATAGATACAGATAATGCGATCTGCGCCATGGATGAATGCAAGAATTACTGGATCTTTCTATCAGAAATGGGGATTTGTTCTCATCATAATCATATTCATAACCAACAATTTTGTCAAGACTCGAGAGAAAAGGTCCGGAACGTGGTGGTTCTAATTCCACGTAGCGTCTGGCAGATGGACGATGAATCGACAAATTTGTGTTTTTCGTTTTTCTTTTTTTCATTTAAATTATATTGTCCAAACTGACCTAAAATTCAAAAACTTCAACTCTTTGGAAGGTTGAAATGTAATAAGAATTAATCGAAAATGAGAGTGTTGGAATACGTATGCAATTAAGGTTGAAAGTAAATGAGATTGTGAAACGTAAAAAGGTGGGAAAGATGATTGAATTAAAAACTATGAGAATGGAATGAGTTGACATCTTTAGAAAGAAAAAAAATATTTGTTTCTCTTTTAGGTGTGAAATAGTAGGTTTTGTCCTCAAATTTTTCACTTCTCCATATTTCTTCTTTGTCTCTTTTGTTCTTCCTTTTCAACAACCACAATACTCCATCCATACAACATCAATATTCATTTTATTCTCTATCAATATTTATTCTCCACCAACCTTCTGCATCAACACTCAACATCATTGATGTCAAGTATTGAGACGAGTAATGGGAGATTGTTGATAGCTTCTTTGCAACAACGAAGTCGATCAGTCAACAAGCTAAGAATTGGGGTGTTGGACACTAAGTCCAAATATAAACAAGTTAGTCAATCATATCATCCAAGAGATATAGTTCAAGACATTCGGTGAGATTATACAATACAACAAAATTGTGATTCCATGACATTTAAAATCTATCACAATTGAAATATGTGACAATTATTTTTTGTCATGGTATCCCGTGTAAAGGTATGAGCATTAATAACAGTTTTTTAAAAGTATCATAATTGAACTTTTATTGAAAATAAATAATTGTCAACAATGGAACAATTATTGATAATGATAAACTGTCGTTGTCAAGTTTAGTTTGACATTGTCATTAATTGACTCAAAATTGACTAATTGATGTAGCGTAATGGGTATTAGCGACAGTTATAAATGTTAAAAAGAATATGTAATGACATTTTTTCTTATTAAAAATAT
The DNA here is from genome assembly GCF_009727055.1 of Benincasa hispida. NCBI lineage: Eukaryota > Viridiplantae > Streptophyta > Magnoliopsida > Cucurbitales > Cucurbitaceae > Benincasa > Benincasa hispida. The sequence goes on along the minus strand of NC_052351.1, from coordinate 69,312,681 downwards.
CTTAACCATGACACTTTATTGTCAAGATTACTTGAACCATGACAAGTATTTTACCTCAACAAATCTTCTATTACGATACATTTTTATTATCATAGAATTTCATGTTTATGATACTTTTATATTGTCAATAAAATACATGTCTGGATAGTTTGTCATTTCTTTGGACCCTATCATTACACTATTTCTATCAACTAATCCTATTTTAACACAAAATCAGTACAAACATAAATAAGAAGCTTCATATATAACAATATAGTTGATAGATTTCTTACAAAGAAACTAAATACATCAAGGTATTGCCATAAGTAAGTATATTACAACAAGTTCTATCACCAACCCAACATCAATCACTTTGTTGATAGTTTCACCACTTTAATGGATTCAAGCAGGACCTAGTTAAAAACACAATATCCATTTTAGAGTTCAACTCAATGTATCAATGTCGATGATAATCAAAACATTCATGTAAGTCTAAACATCTCTTGAGGTTTTTAATCATATAACAAAACATATATTAAGGTTTTTTCAACCCTAACAAAAAAAAAGAGACAAATCTAATCTACTTAAACTAATTTCTAGTGCATAATATCTATCATATCTTTAACCAACACTTCTTTCTAACTAACGCGAATGAGCCAAAAGAAAAAATAATTGTCATCTTTCCATTCAACTCTATTAGCTTTCATCTTCATACGACCTAGACAAAGAAGACATAGATCATTTAATTCGACAACCCAAAAGACAGAGAAGACAACATGAAATTAGAGACCAATCTAAATTACTTTAATCCAAATGTATGCACACAACAAATAGACTTAACAAGTAGGATTATACTTAAACTACTCCTGAAGGAGTTCAATTGCTAAAATACTCCTAAAGGAGTTCAATTGTTCTTAAACAACAAGAATAAGATTTTAGAGTCCAAACATACTTCGAAACCAATGCTAGTGAGATATTCTTATCCCAAATTCAATCATAAAACTTAATTTAAACACTTTGAATCAAGTTCAAACTACAAAATTAGAATACTCTGAATCAAGTTTAAACTACAAAATTAGAACACACTGAATCAAGTTCAAACTACAAAATAGCGTATCCAAGGGTTAGAGATGAATCTAAATTACTTTAATTGAATTCGAAAAGGTCTGAACAAAATTTTACTACCTAAAACTCACCAAAGCAGACATGTGGTCCTTGCTGAAAAAGTGTTTGAGTTAGTTTGACATGAATTTGAAGCTACAAACATAAAAGTTCTAAAGATTAGAAGCTAGACTCTAACTTTTAATTAAATTCGAAGGGTTTTAAGGAGAGTTATTACCAAAAGGGCTTGAACACTAGCTGGTTGGTGTCCAGACTAGCTTAAACCTATGGATCTGAAGCAATTAAGTGTCAGTCAATTCAGGAGTGGATAAAAAGTCAAACCTGGGCGAGATGATACCTCCAATATGCACACCAAAGATAACTGCTCGAATGAAAGGAGCAACAAAAATCAATATTAGTCTAATGTCCTTCACTTTCTATCCCTCTATTGAATGACAAACTAACATAATGTGTTGAGATACTTAACATAGAAAGCCAAGTTAAATAAACCAGTCTTTAAAAATAGTGAAACAAAACAAAGAATCAGTATATAATACAGTGCAAAAGTAGTCTCCTATATCAACATTACACTTGTGACAAACCTTTAACAACTTGAAACTTATCAAATTCAACCACTTAGCGGTGCAAACATAAGAAGTAAATGTAGGGACAGAGTTGTAGAAACAAATCAAAGATTAACATACCAATAAAATTATGCTACCTATAAGTAGTCTTTCAGGCTTACTAAGAACATGAAACCATGGACAAAAACTTATCAACAAAATTAACGGTGTTCAAATAACCCGATAACTAAACAATCCGGACATACCCGATACAAATTATAAGGGTTGGGTTAGGTTAATTTTATTTTTGGATTGGGTAGTGTAACGACCCAACTTTCTAGAACTGGTATTGGATCGTTACTACTCACATGCATAAACCTGAAAACGACTCTTTCACAAAATACAACTAAAACCAAAAGAATTTCATGAAATAAATTACTTTTATAAAAATCCAAAAAACTTGAAATTCCAGTCACATATTTAGTATACATAACAACATACTTAATGGCCACAAGAGGAACAATATAATTCTTCAAATTAATCTCAATACTGAAGGAAATCGGACATGAGGATTTCCATGAGCAGCAGAAGGATCGTTCCAAATTTCAATCGTATATGAACAACAACAATTATAGTCAAGAAACAGAAACATACGGTCATGCATAAAACGAAATTACAACATGCTTTTTATTACGATCAAGGGAAAGAATTACATATACCTTTGGAGACTCATCTTCAACACCATTGATCACGAACGCTCGTTCACAGCAAGATGACAACACACGAATGCTCGTACACCACTACCGCAACACTGCACGATCCACAGGAATCTCGAACACAATGATCATCCAGATCACGAACACACCGAACGGCCTCCAAAAACCTCGACAAGTGTTGAGTTGAGTATGACACCACCACAATGGCCACCTTAGTCTTCTCGATGTGAGAATCCAGAAGCGTGGGCTCTGTATGGATTTGGTTAGAGGAAGAGACTGGAGGAGAACAATCGTGTAAACGATTGAGCAAGTAGGAAATGTCAAAGTTTATCGTATAGACGATGGCCAATCTTTTAACAAATGTTATGCAATCGTTTAGTAGAAGCTGCACAATCGTTTAGCTAACCGGCCAGCTGAGTGTCTATCGTATAGAAACACTCCACGATCGTCTAGTCTCTCTGATGCTGTCGCTTAGTAAATCTAATATACTCGACAAACTTTCCGTGAGTACTTTCCGAGAATGAAAATCTCAATTCAACAACTACTAAATTTAGGAAACATTTTTCCTTTTATCTCACGGTTACCATGAAACCACCAATAACCTCCCACTCAATTGGTTATTAGAAAAAGAGATAATTATCCAATAATTAATATTATTATAAATATACATGATAACCAACTTACCATAGTATATTTATAACATATAGTTTTAATATTCCATTTCATGAAACATATAAACCATAGCTCTTTTTCTATTCCATGGTCCTTAATGTAAATCTCATTTACATTAATCCTCCACTAGATGTATCTCATACACCACACTGATCATATCATATATAATCGAATTGCCTCTTATTAATTTGAACATTTCAAATCAACACCAAGAACTGATCCTCAACTTGAATCCATTGAGCTACCAAGGGGACCTTATGGACCTATAGCTCGAAGCTCCAACAGTACGTGAATAACTGACTAAACTCTTTAGTCACGAGATCCACCATCTGTTAACTGTTAGGCACTCCACTAAAGACCGACAGCTGAACTCTCCTTACTACAAATATATTATGTGTCCATATCAACCAATCAACAGCGCGATAACCCTTCACAGATCGCTCGTAAGTATAGCTGGACCAATAACTGTTATGTCCCTATAGTTATATCTAACTCCTTAAGTACCACTGATCTCTCTAATGAACATAAGTCATAGTCCTACTATGACTGAGTCCTCTCTTCCAAAGAAAATATGTGGTCACTATGTTCAAGCTCCAGAATCGGTCCTTAAGGGAGCAGTCTATCTACTTACCCCTGCTTTGGGGAATGAGTGAATTTCATCTTGTGTAACTGAGTTTCCAGCTCCCAAATCAGACAAATCCCCAAAAAGGTAGGCATGTTGAGTTGGCAATCTAGCCACTCTCACCCATACTAATCAAAGGACCGCCCCCAAAGGCAGGAGTTCCCAAAACACTCAGGATTGAAGTCATATCACCTATGATCATTTAGGTGAGATGTAAGTCTCAAGTATCAACAGCGTTATATACAGAGACTAGTCATCTCATGGTCTGGTCTTATACAAGCTCTTTATATAGGACACCCCCGCTCGCATGTCTCCACATGAATGGTCAGGATCTACCATCTGTAGTAGTTTACAACACTTGCAAACCTCTACAAAGTAGGTCGTATCCGTAGTATTACCAGGATCGGGAATCCCTCCTTAATCCTTATACTACAGACCTATTTAGGTTATCACTTAAGGCATGATCCACTTGTATATCTCATATACATGCTTAAGTTTATATATAATAACTATGGAGCTTTGTTTATTGGATATGCGTAAATGCCATAACGAAATAACTCTTATTTTATTTATAACAATGTGTATGTATTACAAACTACGAGACTCCGGAAGAATTAGGACACCAATCCCAACAAATACTACCGATGATAAGCTATGTGGGGACATCAGTATGAAAAGCAACACCAGAAACAACAGTTTCAAAAAGAGTAATATGTTCAATAACAAAGGAGACAACGAGATCAACATAGTGGTTTTAGAAGGTGCAATCTTCTAATCAACGACATAGTTAATAGGGTTCACAGACTCCATCACATTACCATCAACATTAACAATACTTTGGTCAGCATTTACAACCTTAGTTTCTTTAGAACTCACATGCAAGGTAAGATAATTCACATTTTTAGAGTTCTCTATAAAAATACTAAGTATAGTAGTATATGTAATATCTTTAAATTATATAGAAGAGGCAGTGAACTGATTTGAAGTATCTATAGAAACATACTTGGTGAACTTAGTGACATGACCTATGAAGTCTTCAATTCTTATACCATATGAGATTTTCTAATTATAGAAGCTAACTTGGCGCACTTTGACTTTCCTTGATCATATATCTTTAATTGCTATAAGTCAATTCTACAAGGATATAAAGTTGCCCTGAGGGATACAAATTGAACTATTTCCTGTTGGGGTTGATGCCCTAAATCTTGTGGGTCCTGTAGTTTGTAATTGTAATGTACAAACAGTTTATTTATTTAATAAAATATGTTATATTCTATTCAACATTTAGTAGCATTAACCCACAAAACCAATAAACTAACATCCAAAATTATCTTCTGTAGCTTAAACATGTATGTAAAGACATACAGGTTGATCATATTTAAGTGATAACCTAAATGGTCTATAATAGATAGATAAGGCTAGATACCTTATCCTGGTGACACTATGAATACGACCCACTTTATAGATATTACAATTGTTATGAAGTACTACAAATAATCTGATCCTAATCATTCATGTAGAGACATGTGAGCGAAGGTGTTCTATACAAAAGGGTTTGTATAAGACCAAACCACAAAATGAATAGTCTCTTTATATAACGTCGTTAATAATAGATACTTACATTTCACCAGAATGACCATAGGTGACATGACCTGAATCCTAAGTGAGTTGTGAACTCCTACCTATGAAGATGATCCTTTAATTTGTATGGGCGAGAGTGGCCAAATCGCCGACTCAATAAGCCTACCATTTTAGGGATTCATCTGATTGGGGAGTTGGGAACACAACTACACAAGATGAAATTTACTCTTTCTCTAATGTCGAGATAAGTAGATAAATTGCTCCCTTAAAGGCTGATTATGGGGCTTGAACAATATGACACCACACCCTCTCTTGACCCGAGAGAAGTTTGGTCATAGTTGGACATTCACTTATTGTTCATTAGAGGAATCAATAGTACTTAAGGAGTTAGATGTAACTATAGGGGCAAAACAATAATTTTGGCTCAGTTGTACTTACGAGTAATTTGTGAAAGGTCATTGCACTGTTGACTGGTTATATCTAATAGACACATCTGTAGTGCGAAAAGTGCAGTTGTCAGTCTTTAGTGGAGTGACCGGCAGTTAATGGATGTTGAATAATTTAATTAAAGAAGTTTAATTAATTATTCAAGTACCATTGGAGCTTTAATCTACAGGTCCATAAGGTCCCCTCTGTAGCTCAACAAAAATTATTGAAAATTAATTTTGGAATAATTTGAACGGTTCAAATTAATTGAGGAATTAATTATATGTGATATGATTAATTTAAATTAATTATATATAATATAATTAATATAATGTATTTGATACATTATAGTATAAAGTTTATTTAGAGATGAATTAAATTTGACTATAATTCAAATACTAATTATATGGATGAGATTCATATAATTGATTTTAGTATAAATGTGATTTATATTATGTTTAATGCATAAATTTGTTGCTCTGTAATTTTGCAGTTCTATGAAAAACGAAATTGGGATCAATCTTGCTTCCACTGCGGGCTTTGGGGTTCCTTTATTTCCACAGTTTTTATCTGTTTATTCTGAGATCCACAAAAGTAATTAAGTTCTCTAACCATATCATTTCATGCTCAAATTGCATTTGTTGGACAGAAAGCTCCACCATCTTTTGAGACATCGCTCTGGAAGTAGTGTTATCTATAGAAAGCTAAATAAGACACTCAACTTTCCTTCTAACTTCTTTATAAACAAAGCATGCTCCAATTTATACATATGGTGCACTTGACTGTTGACAAAATATTGCAAATAACTACTGTAGTCTCTTATTGGAGCCCATTAGTCTCGAAGCACAACAAAATAGAATATAATATATGCTGCCAACTACGTAGAAATATTTGATATTATTAGACTTCCTCCCCCTCCATATTTCATAATTTGAGCAAACGTACTAGGGTCCAAAAGTAAAATGATTTGAAGAATGACAAATAATATTGATTGTCTTAACCCAACAATGATATGGAAAAGATTTAATATGTTGCATCATATCAAGAGACATCTCATGAAGATTACTATACTTGCTCTCAATTATTCCACTTTCCTGGGGAGAAAATTCATATTGATCAATATGTAGAAGTTTAGGAACACAAACAATGGGAAGTTGAGAAGGTTTATTGTGAAAATCTTCTATTTGTTTTTCAACCTCACCACTACCACATATGACACCATCTTCAAAATGAATACGGAGTATTCCCACAATAACTTCTTCTGAAATCACATTCTTGATTGAACAGGGATCAACTTGATCAATTTTTTGTGCAAGAACACTATTTCATTGTGCTTAGAGAACAAGCAAAATTAACACCACTAGGAATCCAAAGGTAGCAATTGTGAGAATAACATATACCTAATATTATGAGAGATTTATCATTGTCTGTCACCAAACATTGGTCTTTCGAGAAACTAACATTTAGGTCTTGATCACATAACTGACTGATACTATTGAGATTTGTTGCCAGACCTTCTATAAGCATGATATCTTAGAGAATGAAGACCAGGGTATTGGATTTGCCCTTTACCAATAATCTTTATTTTTGTCCCATCACCCATCGTGACATGACTAGATTTTACAAGACTGGAGATTTGTTATAAAGGATTTCTCATCTATCATATGTCTCGAGCAACCATTATCAAAGTACCAATTATATTTTATGGAGGACCGAAAAGATGTAAGTACCACATTGCATCAGATACCTGTTTTTACACATCACTCCTATTTCAACTAAGAAGTTAAAGGCTTTTGAACATAGCCTTTCCTGACCTGAGTAAAAGATGACCGAGATAAATTGTTATAAACACTATGCAATTAAAAATAATAAATTCTAATGTGACCTTTTTACCACGATGATGACAAACCCACACCCTTTTGGCATGTTTTACAGACTTTTGGGAGGATGCCTATGTAGATGTTAAGGACAAAGGTGCCGACATCTATTTCTGATCACGCCTAACTGTAATTTTTTCTTTCCCCTTATAAATAAGCTAGATCTTTAACTCCTCTCTTCTTTCGAAGTATCCAATACTTGCTAGCTCACAAGATTTCTTACCTCGAAACAAAATCTTATCAAGATGAGCCATTCTTGAGTTCAACATCTTTATGAATTTATGCAGAAATTTCAATTCACTTTTAGCTAAGTTCATATCCCGTTTAAGCTAAAAGAAAATGGTCATGAGTCTATGATTGTTAGCAAGAAGAGCCTTGATTCTTTCTTTCTAAACATCCAAGATTTTATGTCCTCAATCCATTGTTGATGTAACATATAGTAAGACTTCTCAATCAAATTGGGCATATCTTATTCTTTACTACTGCCGCTACAATATGTTTCTTGATTTTTGCAAAAATGAATGTCCTTGGTGAAGTTGTTGACAAGGACTTTAACATTTTTTTTTCATTCATAATCACTACTATTTTCAGAGTCTTCTTCAAACAAAAATAAAACATAGCTCTTACTTTGTCGTTTAAGAAAATTGGGTCATTGAGACCGATAATGACCAAAACCTTCATATTCTGTAATGAAAAGATTTGTCTTTATTCAAACCACTGATGTCGGATTTGTCAACATCCCTCTTTTGATTATGAGATCTGCAAGGTTTCACAGATATGTCTCCATTTTCTTTAATATTTCAAGGCATATAGTTTCCTTATCTATTTTCAAAATGCTTTAGAATTCTATTGAGCTATTTGGATAGCAAGGATATCGAGTCTACAATAGATTCTTTAGAATTTGAATGGTTATCTTCAAACAAAACATTTACGGACAATTGAAGGGCAATGCCTTTGTTTCTTCTGTTGAGGTTTATGTTATAAAGCTCGTAGCTTTGTAAATAAAGTATTTATCATTAAATAAGTTGTTATTTTATTTTTTTTTATCATTTTTTTTTTTTTTGCATAACATTATCTAATAAATTAGAAAATCCAAGGTTATTGTACAAAGTCTTGAACATGTATGTAGTTGACATATAGATGGATCATGTTCAAGAAATAACCTAAAAGTCTATAGTATATGGATAAGGTTGGGTACCTTATCCTAGTGACACTATGGTTACGACCCATTTTGTAATAGGTACAAATGGTTTAATCCAAACCGTTCATGGGGAGATATGTGAGTGGAGGTTTCCTATATAAAGAGTTTGTATAGACCAGACCGTCTAATCTCTCTTTGTAAATCCATTAATTAATGAGATTAATATTTCATAGGATGATCATGTGTGACTCGGTCTTAATCCCGAGTGATTTATGAACTCTTGAGTGTGAGGTCGGTCTTTTGATTTGCATGGATGAGAGTGGCTTAAGTTGCCTACTCAATAAGCCTACCATTTTGGGGATTTGACTAAATGGGAAGTTGGGAACTATTGGAATTGGTGTCCTAATTCTTCGGAGTCTCGTAACTTATAACCTATACACATTGTTATGAATAAAATAAGAGTTATTTTATTTTGCATTTAGTCGTATCCAATAAACAAAGCTCCATGGTTATTGTATGTAAACTTAAGCATGTATATGAGATATACAAGTGGGTCATGCCTTAAGTGATAACCTAAAAAGGTATGTAGTATAAGAATCAAGGAGGGATACCTAATCCTAGTGACACTACGGATACAACCCACTTTGTAGAGGTTTGCAAGTGTTATGAACTACTTCAGATGGTAGATCCTGACCATTCATGTGGAGACATGCAAGTGGGGGTGTCCAACCTTACTAGATTGCTCCCTTAAGTAGATAGATAGATTGCTCCCTTAAGGGCTAATTCTGGGTCTTGAACATAGTGGCCACATCTTCTCTTTGAAAAAGAGGACTCGGTCATAGTAGAACTATGACTTATGTTCATTAGAGGGATCGGTGGTACTTAAGGAGTTAGATGTAACTATAGGGGCATAACGGTTATTAGCCCAATTGTACTTACGAGCGATCCGTGAAGGGTTATCGCACTGTTGATTGGTTGCTATGGACACATAATATATCTATGGTAAGGAGATTTCAACTGTCGATCTTTAGTAGAGTGCCTGGAAGGTAACAGATGGTGATGAAGGAAATCGAACACGAGGATTTCCATGAGCAGCGGAGTAGATCATTCCAAATTACAATCATGTATGAACATTACAATTACAGTAGTAAACAAAACAAATAGTTATGCAATCAATACAACAACCTTGCTCACGAATGCTCGAACGTTTGTCGACTCGTCTCCACACTCCTTGCTCACGAATGCTCAAACATAGCAACCTCGAACGCTCAAACAACACGATCGTTCTGCAGCACAAACACCCCAACAACACGAACGGCATCCACAGAACCTCGACGGCGTCAAGTTGAGTATGACACCACCAAGAAGACTACCTTGGTATTCTCGGTGTGTGAATTCAGAGGGTGGGCTCTGTGTGGACTTGATATGAGGCATACGAAGGATGATTCAACAATCGTGTAAACGATCGGGCAAGTGGGAGAAGGTTGAACCTATCATATAGGTTGATGCCTAATCGTTTAGAAAAAGCTAAGCAGTCGTCTAACAAAAGCTAAGCGATCGTTTAGCTCATCGTTTAGTACCGTGTCTGTCGTCTACAAACACTACACGATCGTTTACTAAAATAAGCTGTCGCTTAGTAAATTCGTATTTACTTGACAAGCTCCGTGAGATTCTTTTGCTGAGAAAAAAACCTCAAAATCACTTTTGCAAAACTTACTAAAATTAGGAAAACAATTTTTCTTTTATTTCACGGTTACCATGAACCACTAATAACCTCTCACTCAATTGGTTATTAGAGAAAAATATTTAATTATCCAATAATTAATATTATTATAAATATAAATGATAACCATCTTATCATACTAAATTTATAACTTATAGTTTTAATATTTCATCTCATAAAACATATAAACCATAGTTCTTTTTCTATTCCATGGTACTTAATGTAAATCTAATTTACATCAATCCTCCATTAGATGTATCTCATACATCATACCGATTATATCATATATAATCAAAATACCTCTTGTCAATTTGAACATTTCAAATCAACACCAAGAACTGATCCTCAACTTGAATCCATTGAGCTACCAAGGGGACTTTATGGACCTGTATCTCGAAGCTCTAACAGTACGTGAATAACTAATTAAACTCTTTAGTCACGGGATCCACCATCCATTAACTACTAGGCACTCTACTAAAGACCGACAGTTGAACTCTCTTTACCACAGATATATTATGTGTCTATCTTAACCAATCAGTAGTGCGACAACCCTTCATAGATCGCCCATTAGTACAACTGGGCCAATAACCTGAAGGATCTCATATCTAAGAGTTCTATGAGTGCATTCGGATCACTCTGATCTCACAGTGACTGAAATACAATAATATACATTCATACAAACAGTTATGCAAATAAATCTAATTATCCGCATACTACGAACAAAAAATTAACAAAGGGACAAAATTCCATACTTGTTGAAGACAATCTTCAATCTTCGGAACTCCAACGCAACAGAACCCTCCAAGTGATCTATCAGTGCCCAGCAGCAATGTCAACAAAAGCAGCACGAACAACGCATGAACACGAACACCGTGGGGATGACACCACCACTAAAGAGCCCCAGGTATTCTCGGAGTGAAAACCCAAAGGGTGGGTTTTGGTGAATTTAATAGAGAAAGAAGGAAATACAAATCGTGTAGGTGATAAGCAAGTGGGAAGGAAAAAGTCGCTATCGCATAGCCGAAATGCTTATCGTTTAGGAGGAGCTACACTATCATGTAGTATATACTGAACGATCGCTTAGGAAAAAGTACACGATCGTTTAGTAAAATCGGCACACTATACGATCATTTAGAGAAGCTATCTGATCGTGTAGGCAATAGTGTACGATCATTTAGCGCAAGGTGGACGATTGTTCAAGTGGAGAAGAGCTATCGTATAGTCTCTCGAGCGATCGTCTGTCTCTTATACACATCTAGATGTGTATAAGAGACAGAACTATGTGTGAACACCTCTTGGGCCAAGAGAAGATGTGTGGCACCACATCGTTTAAGCCCCGGAATCAGCCCTTAAGGGAGCTATCTATCTACTTACCCCTGCCTCGGGGAAGGAGTGAATTCCATCTTGTGTAGCTGAGTTCCCAACTCCCAAATCAGACAAATCCCCAAAAAGGTAGGCATGTTGAGTTGGCAATCTGGCCACTCTCACCCATACTAATCAAAGGACTGCCCTCAAAGGCAGGAGTTCCCAAAACACTCAGGATTGAAGTCGTGTCACCTATGGTTGTTTAGGTGAGATGTAAGTCTCTAGTATCAACGGTATTATATACAGAGTCTAGTCATCTCGTGGTCCAGGTCTTATACAAACTCTTTGTATAGGACCTGTCTCTTATACACATCTAGATGTGTATAAGAGACAGGTACGATAGCCCTTCACAGATGCTCGTAAGTACAGTTGGGCCAAATTATCGTTTTGCCCCTTTAGTTACATCTCACTCCTTAAGTACCATTGATTCCTCTAATGAACAATACAACATCTGTCTCTTATACACATCTAGATGTGTATAAGAGACAGTGGCACCACATCGTTTAAGCCCCGGAATCAGCCCTTAAGGGAGCTATCTATCTACTTACCCCTGCCTCGGGGAAGGAGTGAATTCCATCTTGTGTAGCTGAGTTCCGAACTCCCAAATCAGACGAATCCCCAAAATGGTAGGTTTGAATCGGCGAACTGGCCACTCGTACCTATACAAATCAAAGGACCGCTCTCAATGGCAGAAATTCCCAACTCATTTAGGATTGAGATCATGTTACCTATGGTCATCCTAGTGAAGTGAAGTCTCTGTCATGAACGGTGTTATATAATAAAACGTTAACACTTCGTGATCAGGTCTTATACAAACTCTTTGTCTAGGACGCCTCCGCTTGCATGTCCCCAACACGAATGATCAGGATCATATATTAACAACACAAGCGTTCGTACAAACTGTTTACAAACTATAGGACACGAGACTTTAGGGCATCAACCCCAACATAATCGTTATGCCCCTGTAATTACATTTAACTCCTTAAGTACCACCGATCCCTCTAATGAACATAAGTCATAGTCCTACTATGACTGAGTCCTCTCTTCCAAAGAGAAGTTGTGGCCACTATGTTCGAGCCCCGGAATCAGCCCTTAATAGAGAAATCTCTTTACTTATCCCTGCTTCGGGAAATGAGTGAATTCCATCTTTTGAATTAAGTTCCCAACTCCCAGATCAGACAAATCCTCAAAAAGGTAGGTATGTTGATTTGACAATCTGGCCACTCTCACCCATACTAATCAAAGGACTGCTCTCAAAGGCAGGAGTTCCCAAAACACTCAGGATTGAAGTCGTGTCACCTATGGTTGTTTAGGTGAGATGTAAGTCTCTAGTATCAACGGTATTATATACAGAGTCTAGTCATCTCGTGGTCCAGATCTTATACAAACTCTTTGTATAGTACACCCCCGCTCGCACGTCTCCACATGAATGGTTAGGATCTATCAATTGTAATAGTTTACAATACTTGCAAACCTCTACAAAGCGGACTATATCCGTAGTGTCACCAGGATCAGGTATCCCACCTTAATCCTTATACTACAGACCTATTTAGGTTATCACTTAAGGCATGATCCACTAATATATCACATATACATGTTTAAGTTCACATAAGATAACCAAGGAGCTTTGTTTATTGGATATGAGTAAATGCCAGAATGAAATAACATTTACTTTATTCATCAAACAATGTGTATCTTTACAAAACAACGAGATTCCGGGAGAATTAGGACACCAATCCCAATAAGTGGATCCCGTGACTAAAGAGTTTGGTTAGTTATTCACGTACTATTGGAGCTTCAAACTACAGGTCCATAAGGTCCCCTTGGTCGCTCAATGGATTCAAGTTGAGAATAAGTTATTGGTATTGATTTGAAGTGTTCAAATTGACAAGAGGTAGTTTGATTATATATGATATGATCGTGTGATGTATGAGATACATCAAGTGGAGGATTAATGTAAATGAGATTTACATTAAGTACCATGAGATAGAAAAAGAACTATAGTTTATATGTTTCATGAGATTAAATATTAAAATCATAGGTTATAAATATAGTATGATAAGTTGGTTATCACATATATTTATAATAATATTAATTATCTCTTTTTCTCTAATAACCAATTGAGTCGGAGGTTATTGGTAGTTTTCATGGTAACCTTGAGATAAAAGGAAAATATTTTTTCCTAAATTTAGTGGTGGTTGAATTGAGAGTTTCTATTCTCGCAAAGACTCACGGAAAGGTTGTCAAGTGGATTAGATTCACTAAAGGATAGCTGAAGAGAGACTAAACGATCGTGGAGTGACATTATACAATAGTTCACTCAGCTGGCCATTAGCTAAACAATTGCGGAGCTTTTGTTAAACAATCGCATAGCTTTTGTTAAACGATTAGGCATCGTTTATACGATAGACCTTTTTCATCTCCCACTTACTCAATCGTTTACATGATTGTTCTTCCTCCGGTCTCTTCCTCTAACCAAGTCCACACAGAGCCCACACTTCTGGATTCTCACATCGAGAATACCAAGGTAGCCATTGTGGTGGTGTCGTATTCAACTCGACATAGTTCGAGGTTTTTGGAGGCCATTCTTTGAGTTCACGGTGTTCGTGTGGTGTTCGTATGATCGTGCTGTGTTGCGGTCGCTGTGTTCGAGCATTCATGTGTTGCAGTTTTGGAGATTATTCAAGCGTTCGTGATCAAGGGAGTTTGAAGATAATTCTTCAAAGGTATGTGTAATCTTTCCCTTAATTATCTTGTTAAGCATGCTGTAATTTCATTTTGTGCATGACCGGTTAGTTTTCATTTCTTGACTGTAATTGTGTATGTTCAAATACGAATGGAATTTGGAACGATCATTCCGCTGCTCATGGAAATCCTCATATCCGATTTCCTTCAAGGAACATAACTTCACGAGATGGAATTCACTACTTCTCATATAGAGTAAGTAGATGAGTAGCTCCCTTAAGCGCTGATTTCGGGTCTTGAACAAAGGCATTTCACCCTCTCATTGGCCCGAGATGAATTTAGTTTTTGGTTGGGTCGTAAATAAATTGTTCATTAGAAGAATCAGTGGAGCTTTAGGAAAATATGTAATTACAGGGGTAAAATGGACTTTTTGACCTAGTATAACTATGAACAACTCGTGAATTATCGAATTACCTATATTGATTATATCCATGGACATAACGTGTCCTATAGTGCATAAGAGTTCTAAGTAAATTCTTCTTCATATTCCTTCTATTCTTTCAAGAAGTAGTTCCCACAAGTCGGATCCTTTCTAGAGTCACAGCAAGGAAGATCTCGTAGAATTAGAAGAATTCAAGAAGTAAACTACCAGTTTCAAGAGGAGATTTCGATGCGCCACGTATCAGCAATAGATACATGCCATGAAATGCATGTTTTAAGGCCTCTGTTTATACACTTTTACTTAGAAAAATGGACTTTTGCATGTGTTTTCTCCTAAATTTGGTCTTAATTAGTTAAATGAGTTTATGAGGGTTTGATTGAGCTTAAAAGATATTATTTATTGATTTAAAGGTAGTTTGGTGGATTTTGGCAGGTGATTTTGGCTATATTACAAATTTCTGTCTAATGCAACTGCATTAGAAAGTCCTAATTTTGCAAATTCACGACCAGTCAATTATGGTTGCTATTTCCTGGGTCAAAGCTATTATTCAATGCCTAAAATGATGGGTAAACGTCTAGAGCATGATTTAGGTCATTTCTCAACCACCTTGGCCTATATAAAAGAGGAGAAGCCTCCTATTTCAAGCAACAATTCTCCATCATCGAAATCATCACCATTCTTCATTGTTTTTGTCATTCGATCAGCCCCTTTGGTATTTTCTCAGTTTCATAAATCAATAGCCTCAAGAATGAATGTTCCTCTAAGACGTAGTGGCTCTAAGTCATCTCATCTCGTGAAAGCGTGTGGTGAGGAGCAATTCTTCATTGAAAAAGGGAAATCAACCTAGGGAAAGACGAAAGAGTTGAGGATTTATCCTAAGACCTCTTGAGTTGTATTTTCAGTATTTATTATTCATTTATTCCTTATACTTTTCTTTTTTCTTTGCACCCATTCAACATCATCTTGTAGGTATAATTTATGATTTAATGAAGGTCATTCTTTTATCGTTAGTCATGAGCTTCTCTAAGGGGTTCAATGATAGAGTAAACATGCATAAAGCAGAAGCTAACATAATCATTAAGCACCCTAATTACATTTATTTGAGTTCAAAGCATGCTGAAAAATAGTTTCAATATAAAGAGGGTTTCATTTGTGTATATCTTTGTAGATTCACTTCAATTCCTTATTGAATTCCATGAATTGGATCTCCAAATTCTTAGCAGACCACAAAGAGGAGCTTTTCTACTATTCTCAACCTTGGATTAAGTGGTAGAAACTCTAAATTGAGATGGATTAGGCAAGGGATTGGAGAAAGTTTGAGAGTTAAAGAGTTTTTTTTTTTTTTTTTTTAGTACAACAACGGTATAATGAAAATGGAAGATTAAACTGAAAAATTTCAGAATGCATGATCATCAATTCACAGAAATTTAAGGTTTTTATTTAGTTAATACATGCAAGCACTAAGCATTCAGCAAATTAACACTTCAAGAAGCATCAACTTAGTGATCTAGGTGTTGAATTAAGGAAAAACCCACTAATAAGATCAAATCTTTCAAATTTCCACTTTCAATTAAATTTCAATTTTTTATTTAAATTAATTGTTATTAATTAATTTAAACAACAAATTCAATTTCTAAAATTGAATTTTTAATTTGAAATTACTTTCATTTAAATAATCAATTAAACAAATTTAATTAATTAAATAATAATAATTTAATATCAAATATTAAATTAATAAAACACCGAGTTCAAACATGAATTCCTATTCATGTAATCAATATTTAAATATTTTAAACTCTTCAATTACGTTTAATTTTGATACATTCAAATGTTAATTATATCGAATATAATTATCTAAACCCTAAATTGAATTTGAACATTTCAAATTCAAACCTTAATTTCGGATTTGAACACTTCA
Organism: Benincasa hispida; assembly: GCF_009727055.1. NCBI lineage: Eukaryota > Viridiplantae > Streptophyta > Magnoliopsida > Cucurbitales > Cucurbitaceae > Benincasa > Benincasa hispida. The sequence goes on along the minus strand of NC_052351.1, from coordinate 69,295,870 downwards.
AATTCACTCAAATTTCCAATCCAAGATGTAATGTTTTACGAACTAGTAGAGGAACCTTATGGACTTACAGATCATGAGCCCCAACAATTTAAGATTAATCAGTTAAACTCTTTAACTCGAGTTAATTAATATTCGTCAACCACCGAGACATACCACTATAGCTCGATGGTTGCATTCTCCTCACTGTAGAAATATTTATGTCCACTTGATTTAACCATGATCTGTAAGTCGATCATTCACAGGTCGTTCGTATTTACAACTAGGTCAAAATTATCATTTTACCCCTGTAAATACATCTTGCTCCTTAAGCTCCCACTGATCCTCTATTGAACAATTGGTTTATAGTCCAACTAATAAACCATGTCCCTCTCAGCCATGAGAGGGTGGAGCCCATTTGTTCAAGACCGGGAATCAGTACTTAAGGAAACAACCTATCTACTAACCTTAAAATGGGTATGAGTGAATTTCATCTTGCAGGACTATGTCCTCAACTATCTATCCGATCTTATCCCTAAAATGGGAGGCTTGTTGAGCAATGTCATTGAACTACTCTCATCTATGTAGATTAAAGGATAATCCTAAATAAATAGGAGTTCATAGTTAGCTTAGGATTAAGATCGAGTTACCATACGTCATCGATTTGAAAAAGTTAGTTTTAACAGTAAATGGTAAGTGACTATTTCGTGGTCTGGTCTAATGCAAAACTCTTTTGCATAGGATGCCCCACTCGCATGTCTCCACATGAACAATTTCGGGATCACGTCGTTTGTATCAGTATACAAAGTAGGTCACATCCATAGTGTCCCCTCAGACGAGGTACCCAATCTCACCCATATACTCATAGACCTTTTTGGCTATATATTATAACTTGATTCTATTTTATGTCTCTACATAAAGTTACAGTATTCATACTATAGTCGTGGATTCGTTTATTGGGTTTTATTACCTAATGTAATTTCAATAACACTTTTATTGAATAAATGCTTCAACAATACTTTTATTGATAAATAGAATATGTTTCCATGATTACGAACTGCGAATTTTAGGACATTCCCAACATTCAGTTACGTGGATACCCTAGGATTTTATGGCTTGAGCAACAAAGGTGTACATGGGTTGAGTTAGGTTGGGTTGGGTTGGGTTGGGTTGAGTGGATCTTTTAGTCCAACCCAAAAATTCGGGTTGGTCGGGTTGGCTACCCGAATGACCCAAATTAGGTCTCCAACCCAACCCAACCCTTAAAATTCAGTTGGGTTGGGTTGAGGGTTATTTATTTATTTTTAATATTCTTTTATTAACTTAAAATACTTAAATTTGTCTACAACACATACTAATAACTAAAATTTCATCAAACTCAAATGTTAAATATTGAAAGCCATGATATCTATTACAAACTTCAAACAAAAATCATAAAGATGTATATGAGTTATAATATTTATAAGTTATATTATTGATAGGTCTTGTAAAGAACTATCTTATTAATACTAATTCCCTCAATTATTATTCAATTATTTGCATAAAATGTCTATTTTGATAGGTAAATTCTAATCCCGACTCAAACGAAGTTATTTTGAAAGATTTGGAGCTAATTCGAGCCAAACGACACCCAAAAATCACTTAACAAGAAGATCCAGGAAAAATTACCACTTTGCCTTTCAAGAGGAATAATTCAACAAAATTCAGCAATGCTTGCACCGTCGCAATGCTCATCACAACACTGAGCCTGATGCTAGCTCGACGCTTGAAGACAGAATGCACCTATTTGGTGCAACAGGGCAGCGTTGCAACGCTTCACCTAGGGTCGCAACGCTCCGAAGATTTACGAAATCGTCCATGTGCACGCATGCACCTTACGCAACTGAGCACCAGCGCAGATTTGAATTTAGTTGTTTCATTTTTAGCGAGAACGAGGAGAAAATTTTATTTTTCAGTTGATAGAGAACTTAGAACAAAATTAGAGAGAAAATTACCCAACTTTGTGTTTTGTATGAGAGATTTCTTGCAACTTCTACGATCACCTAGTGAATTGCTTGATGGAATTCATCATACTTTCAAGAACTTCTTCAAGGCTTGTTATATTTATGGCTAAGTAATTCTTTTTCTTGGAGATTCTTAATTCTAGGTTTAATTCTTAAGTTCTTTTTTTATATTTTCTTGAATTGTCTTCATTCTTGAATGTTCTTGTGTTGATTTTGAATAGAAATTAATGGAGGATAGTTGACGCTTTGATTCCATTGAATTCTTGTATATAATCCTTGTTTGGCACTATTGCATAATAGTGAGATAGGTTACAAAATTAAGATTTCTTGTGTTAATTAGGACTTTTTCCGAATTTAACTCTTGAAATTCTTAATTAGAACATTCATTCAATCATTCTTGAAACTTACTCTAATATGTTTCTTGAATGTCACTATCATGATAACCCACGTCTTTAAAGCAATCTAAGAAAAGAACATGATAAATGCAATATGGAAGTGTTTTTTTTACTTAGATTAAGGCTAATTGATGTGATTCATGTTAATTAGTTGTATGAGTCTTTAAGGGTTTTCCTTATCAGATTGTGGGATGTTGAGTTTTCAAGCAAATGTTCAAGAACAATGATAGGATTAACTTTCTTCCTAAGAATCTTAAGAATCTTTTTCTATCAACTTTCTTCTAACAAAAATAGTAAGTTTGTGTTCCAATTTTCCGTTATCTTCATTTCAATTAGCTTTTAATCTCTTTACAACCCCCCCCCCCAATTACTTTTTTTTTTTAATTCAAGGGTTTTTTTTGGACAATTAATAGAGGTTCCTTTGGGATTGATGTATTACTTCCACTTTAACTACGTGTTAGTTTTGGTAGCTGATAGAGCCTTATAAATTTCATTTACTTGGGTAAGATAGAACTAACAACACTATTTTTCACCAATCAAACTGGCAATGTTGTCGGGGAACCGTGCAATTGGCCTTTAAGAATCTTTGAATTCCTCTTTTTTAAGAAAAATAAATAAAAACAAAACAAAAAAAATAGTTAGTTTGGTTAAACTATCCTTTTGTGCATGACCCGCTCCTCTCGGAGTGTACTTTGTGATTTTGTTGTAGATATCGACCGTGAGGAGAGAAGACTACGAAAGGAAAGAACAAGAAGAGAAGAAGGAGAATTTGAAGAATCGAGTCAAGAAGAGAAAACAATATAAACAAACACTATGAATGTAGCAAGAGAGCAAACGTTAAGAGAGCTTGCCGAACCGGATTACACTCAACAATCGTTATGTATAGTATATCCAGAGACTACTGTACCATTTGAATTGAAACCCAATTTAGTTAATCTTTTACCCACTTTTCGAGGTAATCTAGGTGAGACCCACACAAACACATGAAAGAATTCTATTTGATATGTGATGATATGCACCCACATGAGGAACGCAAGAACAACTTAATCTTAGGGTCTTTCCCTTCTCCATGAAGGATGTGGCCAAAGACTGGTTGTACTACTTGCCAGCCGAGTCGATTACCACATGGAATGGTCTTCAGAAAAAGTTTTTATAAAAAAATTTCCCTGCATCTAAAGCTAATAATATTTGAAAAGATACAATGGTATAAAGCAATTAGTAAGAGAGTCCTTACATGAGTATTGGGAAAGTTATAAGCAACTTTGTGCTTCCTTTCCCTATCATCAAATTTTTTATCAATGCCTTATCCAGTATTTCTATTCAGGATTGCCTCCATCTGAGAGGAGCAACGTTGTTGTGGCCGCCGGTGGAGCTTTAGCTGACAAAACGCCCACTGAAGATAATCAGCTAATATCAACCATGGTGGAAAATTCAAAGAATTTTGGATCAAGAACTCTCGAATATGTTGTTGTTCAGGCTTGAAGGATCTCAAAAACGAGAATTCCATGAGTAGGCTTAGATCGCTTCGATTTCACAAGTGACCGAAACATAAACGATATACATTTAACACTAACAGTTACGCATATTAAACTCATCAATATCATGCTCAGATTACGATGAAATATAGAGAAAAGAGTTTATAACAGAGGAAGATAATCTTCTTTTGTGTGAACCCACAGCAGCGGAAAACTCCACCGATCTACCAGCACCGATTGTTACTGCACGATCCGAACGTACACGAATAAGGATTCGGGGACAACACCACCACTAGGGAAACCCAGGTATCCTCTGCATAAAAAAACCCAAACAGTGGGCTCTAGTGAGTTTGGTAGAGGACGGAGGAGAGGATTTCGTGTAGATGACAATCGCACACGAAAAGAACTCTGCTATCGTATAACAGAGACGTTTATCGTATAGTTGAGCTACACGATCGTGTATGAAAAGCTAAACGATCGTTTAGCTAAATCGGCACACTATACGATCGTTTAGAAAAGCTACCCGATCGTGTAAGCAGAAGTGTGCGATCGTTTAGCGCGAGGTGGACGATCATTTAGGCAGAGAAGATCTATCGTATAGTCTCTCGAGCGATCGTTTTTGAAACAACAACATGCACTTCACGAATTCTTTAGGCCGATTGAATCAATCTTCCAAAAAATGAAACAAAAAATCATTTTTAATCCATCGGTTACCATAACAAACGCTACCCACTAACCCACGTTCATACGTGAAAAAATTCGTTAGTTATCAAATAATTAATCAATTCATTTATTTAATAAATATAATCATATTATATTTAAATCCTATAGTTTGATATCACATATCTATTATAGTAATTTTTCCTCTACTTGATATAAATCATATTTATATCTAATTTCCTCCAAAATAATGTATCTCATACATTTAGCCAATTATATCATATATAATTAACGAGTCCAATTATATCATATATAATTGAACTTCCTCTTGTCAATTTGAACATTTCAAATTAACCCAAACACTGGTTCTCGACTTTATCCAAGCTACCCAAGTGACCTAATGGATTTGTGGCTCAAAGCACCACCGGTGCGTGAATGACTGACTAAACTCTTTAGCCACGAGATTCACCATCCGTTAACTGTTAGTAAATGCACTAAAGACCAACAGCTGAACTCTTCTTACCACAGATATATTTCTATGTCTATTGGATATAACCAATCATGAGTACGATGACCCTTCACATATGCTCATAAGTACAGCTGGGCCAATTTACCATTTTGCCCCTGTAGTTACATCTCAGTCCTTAATTACCACTGATTCCTCTAATGAATAATACAACATAGTCCAGCTATGTGTGAACACCTCTCAGGCAAAGAGAAGGTGTGTGGCGCCACATTGTTCAAGCCCTGGAATCAGCCCTTAAGGGAGCCATCTATCTACTTAACCCTACCTCGGGGAAGGAGTGAATTCCATTTTTTGTAGTTGAGTTCCCAGCTCCCAAATCAGACGAATCCCCAAAATGGTAGGTTTGAATCGGTGACTTGGCCACTCACACCCATATAAATCAAAGGACTTCCCTCAATGGCAGGAGTTCCCAACTCACTCAGGATTGAGGTCGTGTTACCTATGATCATCCTAGTGAAGTGAAATCTCTGTCATGAACGATGTTATATAACAAGACATTAAAATCCGTGGTCAGATCTTATACAAACTCTTTGTATAGAATGCCCTCGCTCGCATGTGCCCAACACGAATGATCAGGATCAGATCATCTGTGGCAAATCATAACACTTGTGACCATTCCACAAAGCGGGCCGCGTCCGTAGCATTACCAGGTTAAGGTTTCCCTTTTATATCCATATACTACAGACCATTTTGTTTTTCACTCAAGACATGATCCACTTGTATGTCACCACATACATGCTTGAGTCATATACAGATAATCAGGGATTTTATGTTTATTGGTTTGTGGTAAAGCAAATAAAACAAGTAAATGAGCAAAACAACAAGAGGTGAAGTAAATATCATATATTAACAATTACAGATGTTCATATATACTGTTTACAAACTACAGGACACGAGAATTTAGGAAATCAACCCCAACAATCTCTCACTTTAATAATGCGAAGTGGGGTGTACAAAAAATAGTACAAAACAACAAACTAGTGCACATGAAATCCCAGTACGATAAAATCTCCCACTTGCCCTAATTCAGCTGTGGGGGATCCTGTAGACCCATGCTCCGTAGGTGACCCTCAAACACTGTAGTCGTAAGAGCCTTCATAAATGGGTAAGCAACATTGTGCTCCGAAGTTATCTGCGTGACAATCATATCCCCACAATGCACTATCTTGCGGATCAGATGATACTTCCGCACTATGTGTTTACCGCGCCGGTGACTCCTTGGCTCCTTGGAGTTCACCACTGTCCCACTATTATCACAATAAAGAGTAATGGGTCTAGACATATCAGGAACAACTTCCAGGTCTGTCAGGAACTTCCTGAGCCAAACGGCCTTCTTAGCAGCTTCACAAGCCACTACGTACTCCGCCTCAATAGTGGAGTCGGCATTGCACCCCTGCTTAGTGCTTCGTCATACTAAAACTCCTTCGTTAAGAGTAAAGACTGACCCTGATGTGGACTTGCAAGAGTCCTTATCAGTTTGAAATCAGAATCTGTGTATCCTGTAAGGATCAAATCCCTCAAACTATACACAAGCATGTAGTCCCTCATTCTCCGAAGATACTTGAGGATGTTCTTCACTACTGTCCAGTGACCCTGGCCCGGGTTAGACTGATACCTACTGACTATGACCACAGCGAAACAAATGTCTAGATGAGTATAGAGCATCGCGTACATCAAACTGCCAACGACAGACGCATATGGGACCCGTCTCATTTCCTCAACCTCTTGAGGCGTCTTAGGACACATTTCCTTAGACAATGTGACTTCATGCCTGAATAGCAGTAGGCCCCTCTTGGAGTCATGCATTGAGTACTTGAGCAACATTTTGTCAATGTACGATGCCTGAGACAGTGCTAGCACTTTGTTCTTACGATCCCAAAAGATTTGGATTCCTAGAACAAAATAAGCCTCTCCCAAATCGTTCATTTGAAATTGGGTCGCTAGCCAGTTCTTAACTGCAGTCAGTAGACCTACATTATTCCCAATGAGTAGGATATCGTCTACATACAACACTAAGAAGACTATTGAAGCGTTGATGATCTTCTTGTAGACACAAGATTCATCAACATTTTGGACAAAGCCATACGACTTGATCGCAACATCAAATCGTATGTTCCAAGATCGAGATGCCTGTTTCAGTCCATAAAGGACCGATTCAGTTTGCCAAACTTTTGCTCTTGACCTTGGGCTATGAATCCCTCGGGCTGCAGCATATAAATGGTCTCCTCAAGATTGCCATTCAGAAAGGTCGTCTTTACATCCATTTGCCAGATCTCATAATTATAATATGCTGCAATGGAGAAGAGGATGCAGATCGATTTTAACATGGTAACAGGCGAGAAAGTCTCCTCATAGTCGACTCCCTCTACCTAGGTATAACCCTTTGCCACAAGTCGAGCCTTGAAGGTCTGTACCTTTCCCATCCAGTACCACCATTTGCGCTTGTAGATCCATTTACAACCTAAGGGGGAACCCCATCAGACTGATCTACAAGATCCCATACTGATTGAAGTACATCGACTCCATCTCGATATCTATTGCCTTGACCTATTCATCCTGGTCAGCATCTTTCATTGCCTTCTTATATGACAACGGATCCCTAAAGTCGCCATCTGCTACATAGCAAGGATTTCTGGAAAACCCAGATAGCGAATGGTTGGTTTTCGCAACCCTCTCACTACGAGGTTTTCTCAACCTTGAGGTGGAATCAGCCAACTTGATGAACTCCATCAACAACTCTTGTGATGTAGCAGGCTCTTCAACAACTCTTGTTGAAGTTTCAGTATTTCATTGGAAAGCTCACGTACACGACTTTACTTCGTAGACTATACTCCCTTATATGATTCTCCTCACAAGAAATAGAATTTGTGGAAACAAACATCCTATTTCTGTCGGATCATAAAAATAACCCCTCTCGTGTACTTTTGGGGTAGCCTATAAATAGGCATAACCTCGACGTGGTTCTAACTTCTTGGGATTAGCCTCAAGCACATGTGCACAACCCCAAATGCGGAAATGGCGTAAACTAGCTTTACGCTCATTCCACAACTCAAGAGGTGTTTGCAACTCTCTTGGAGGGAACACAGTTGAGTATGTACACTGCATCTCCACTGCAAAATCACAAAATGAGTTCGATAAGGAAGCGTAACTCATCATCGATCGAACCATGTCTAACAAGGTCTATTTCTCCTCTCCTACACCATTCTGTTGAGGTGTATCTCGGTGCTGAGAGTTGGGAAACGATTCCATGTTCTATCAAATAGTCCTGGAATTCAGAGTCCAAAAACTCTCCACCTCAATCTGATCGAAAAGTTTTAATTCGTCTACAATGCATTTTCAACTTCAGCCTTGAACTTTTTGAACTTTTCAAAGGATTCAGAACTTCCATTGCAAACGATAAACATACCCATACCTGGAGTAATCATCAAATAAACTGATAAAATACTCATAGCACCTCAGGGCTCGCACATTCAAGGACCGCAAAGGATCAGATCATCTATGGCAAATCACAACACTTGTGACCATTCCACCAAAGCAGGTCGCGTCTGTAGCATTACCGGGATAGGTTTCCCTCCTATCCCATATACTACAGGACCATTTTGGTTATCACTCAAACATGATCCACTTTGTTAAGTCACCACATACATGCTTGCGTCACATACAGATAATCAAGGATTTCATGTTTATTGGTTTGTGGTAAAGTAAATAAAACAAGTAAATGAGCAAAACAACAAGAGGTGAAGTAAATATCATATATTAACAATCACAGATGTTCGTATATATTGCTTACAAACTACAGGACACGAGACTTTAGGGCATTAACCCCAACAAGGCTAAAGAGGCTAGTGAGTTGAGAACTCAAGTATCTAATCTAGTTTTCCTTTTTACTCAGGTTGCTTAAGGAGAACTTCCCCAAATTAAAACATGTGGAAAATGTGGTGTGGTTGGGCATGCCTCCGAAGCTAACCCACAAGGTCAACCTAAAGTGAATGTAATAGGAGGTTTCCAAAAGAAGTACAACCCCCAAGGGCAAACTTATAACCAAGGGTGGTGAGTGAAGGAACTCTAATTACAGAGGACCTATGAGCGAAAGCGGATCGTCCAAACTCCATTGTGAAAGAATACATATATTCAGAGTCATGTTAAACAGATTATGCACTAATCATAAATTACAACATGCTTTGAATTAAATACAAGGGATCAACTAACGATTTTCTGTTTGTTGCTCTTTCTAGTTTGACCGGTTTTAATTATACGACTTGAAAAGAATCTATTAAAATGTTTTTCGTGGTAAACGACCTCGAAATTATCATGATTGAGGATTTTCTCAAGTCCCAACCCCCGATGCACCATGAAATATTCGTAATGCATATGAGGTGTGGATGAAGGCTAATTCGAAGGCCCGAGTTCACATTTTCGCAAGCATACCTGATGCGTTGGCCAAAAGGTTTGAGAACATGATCATTGCACATGAGATCATGGAATCAATTCGAGAATTGTTTGAGCATAAGTTCTCACCATTCAAGAAAAACTGGATTGATGATAATGAAACCAGTAGTATTAATTCATAAGATAATCTCAGTCCATATTGAACGTCAAGGGACTGACAGAGAAACAATTGTTGCAAACTCTGATGAAGTTCATCGACGAGGATTGTCCTCTGAAATGAAACTTAGAGTTTATGATCTGGGTTCTAGAACTGATCCCACTACTCTCCAGAAAAGAAATAACTCCAAAGAAAATAAATATTATTTGTTTGTCTTGGAGTTGTGCTTAGTAGAGAATGATGATTCTGCATGGATGGTTGATTCAAGGGCTACTAACCACATAAGTTCTTCCCATCAAGGATTTAGTTCCTAGAAACAGATGGAAGTTAGAGAGATGACTCTTAGAGTCGGTACAGGTGAGGTCGTTTCAACTGTTGCTATAGGCAACCTTAAGTTATTTTTGGATAAAAAAACTATATATGTTATTAGATGTCGTATATGTAGTTTCTCATATCAAGAGGAACCTAATTTCTGTTTCCTGTCTGATTGAACAAAATTATTTCATATCATTCTCTAAACATAAAGTGTTTATTTTTAAGAATTGAATGGAGTTAGGTTTTGGTTCAATGGAAAATAACTTGTATGTACTAAGGCTGTTAGTCATAAAAGTTGTACTCAATATTGAAATGTTCAAAACAACAACAACTATAAAAAGTCAAAGAATTTCTCCTAAAGAGAATGCCTATCTTTGGAATCCAAGATTAGGTCACATCAATCTCAATAGGATTGAGAAATTGGTGAAAAGTGAACTTCTAAATGGTTTAAAAGAAAACTCTTTACCAATATGTGATGAAGGTACTCTTAAACAAGAGAACCATTGAGCGAAAGCAGATCGTTCCAAACCCATTGTGGAAGAACAACATATTTACAATCAAACAAGAATAGTTATGCATCATCGAGTAAATTACAACATGCTTTTAAGTTAAAACAAAAAGAATCGAGTAACATACCTTTGAAGAACTATTATTCGAGTATTCCCTCGATCAACACCAATTTTATAGTTTACACACTTTTGTATTACCTTTTCTTACTGTCGTATTTATGTTAATACACTTCCCAATGATACGTAAGCAAGGCATTTGTGGTCCTTTATAGAGAATAGAAATCATAGATTTGTAATTAGTTATTTATGATTACTCGGGGGAGGAAGAAGTGTATTTCATTGCTGCAACTATTATTGAATAATAATGAATCAAATTTCATGGAGTTGAAGGGAAATATCCAAATACATGTCTTATTTAAAGCGTCCAAGCAAACTCAATCAAGTGCACGAACGCAATGAACAACCAGTGAATAACATGAACTGTTAGATTCGAATCCAATCGAGTAACACTCGATCCTCGACCCTCGAACAGCAAACTCGACACTACCAAGAGGCTACCTTGGTATTCTCAATGTGAGAATCCACGAGGTGTGGGCTCTGTATGGATTTGGTAAAGGGAATGAGGAATTGAACGATCCATTAAACGATTGAGTGAGTAGAAGAATGAAAAAGTCTATCGTATAGATTTGGTACTCGATCGTTGGGTAACGAAGAACTATCGTCTAGCAAACTCGATGCCTCAATGCTTGATCGTTCACTCTCTCAAAGGCTATCGTATAGCTATATTCTTTACGCGATTGGAATGCATTTGATAATTAATAAATGAAAACATTTTTCATTTTTATCCATCAGTTATCAAAACCGATCAAAAAACTTCCCACTCAAACGGCTAAAGGAGAAAAAATTAATCACCAATAATTATCTTATAATTGTTTTATTATAAATAAATATAATAACTAATTTATCATATTATATTTATAACCTATAGTTTTAATATCACATCATATGTAATATTTAAACCATAGTTCTTTTTNACATCATATGTAATATTTAAACCATAGTTCTTTTTCTCCTTTATTGCATTTAATATAAAACTATTTATATTAATTCCTCCAGTTAATGTATCTAATACATCAAATCAATTATATCACATATAATTGAATCAATTTAATTACACCATATATAATTAAATTCCCTCTTGTTAATTTGAACACTTCAAACTAACCCAAAAACATATTCTCAACATGAATCCATTAAGTTACCAAGGGGACCTTATGGACCTGTAGCTTGAAACTCCAACGGTACGTGAATAATTGACTAAACTCTTTAATCACGATATCCACCATCCGTTAACTGTCGGGCACTCTATTAAAGACTGACAGTTGCACTATTCGCACTACAGATATATTTTTGTGTCCATCGGATTTAACCAATCAACAGTACGATGACCCTTCACAAATCGCTCGTAAGTACAACTAGGCCAATTTACCGTTTTGCCCATGTAGTTACATCTAACTCCTTAAGTACCACTGATTCCTCTAATGAACAATACATTATAGTCTCACTATGAGTGAACACTTCTCGATCCATGAGAAGTCGTGACGCCACATTGTTCAAGGCCCGGAATCAGCCATTAAGAGAGCAATTTATCTACTTACCCCTGCTTCGGGGAAGGAGTGAATCATGTCTCTATAGCTGAGTTCTCAGCCCCTCAATCAGATGAATCCCCAAAGTGGTATGTTTAAGCTGGCGATCTAGCCACTCGCACCCATGCAAATTGAAGAATCGCCCTCATAGGTAGAAGTTCCCAACGCACTCAGGATTTAAGGTCATGTTACTTATGGTCATCCTAGTTAAATGAAAGTCTATGTCATGAACGACGTTATATAACGAGACTAAACATTTCATAGTTTGGTCTTATACAAACTCCTTTGTATAGGATACTCCGCTCGCATGTCTCCATATAAATGACAAGGATCAGATCATTTGTAGCACTTTACAACACTTGTAACATCTACAAAGCGGGTTGTATCCGTAGTGTCACTAGGATAAGGTTTCCCTCTTTTGCCCATATACTACAGACCATTTAGGTTATCACTTAAGGCACAATCCACTTGTATGTCTTCACATATATGCTTAAGTTACAACGATAACCAGGGATCTTAGTTTATTAGTTTGTGGTTAATGCAACTAAAATATCTCATCTTTCATAGACTAAAGTGAATAAAAGATCTCATATTATAAATCACAAAACGTTTGTTCATATAGGTGTTTACAAACTACAGGACCATACGAGATTTAGGGCATCAACCCCAACATGTGAATCATGCCTTGAAGGCAAAATGACCAAATGACCTTTTACTGGAAAAGGTTATAGAGCCAAAGAAACCTTGAAGCTTATACATTCTAACCTCTGTGGTCCGATGAATGTAAGAGCACGAGGTGGATATGAATATTTCATCTCTTTCATAGATTATTATTCTAGATTTGGGTATCTATACCTAATGCAACATAAGTCTGAAGCTCTTGAAAAGTTCAAGGAGTAGAAGATTGAAGTTGAAAACTTGTTAGGTAAAAAGATAAAAAGACTACGATTTGATCATAGTGGAGAGTATATGGACTTAAGATTCCAAAATTATATGATAGAACATAGAATCACGTCTCTACTCCCAGCCCTAGATACACCTCAGTAGAATAGACTATGAAGAAACTTTCTCACCTATTGTCATGTTAAAGTCTATCAGGATTTTCTTGTCCATAGCCACATATTATGATTATGAGATATGGAAAATGGACGTCAAGGCTGCCATTTTTAATGGTAATCTTGAAGAGACCATCTACATGATTCAACCAGACATTGAACAAGATCAAGAACAAAATGTTTGCAAGCTTAATCGATCCATTTATAGACTGAAACAAGCATCTCGATCTTGGAATATAAGATTTGATACTACGATCAAATTTTATGGTTTCGATTAGAATGTTGATGAGCCTTGTGTTTACAAGAAAATCATCAACAACTCTATAGTTTTCCTCGTGTTGTATGTGGATGATATCCTACTCATTGGAAATGATGTAGGTTTTCTAACTAATTTTAAGAAATGGCTAGTCGCCCAATTCCAAATAAAATATTTGGGAGATGCGCAGTTTGTTCTAGGGATCCTACTTATAAATTATCATAAGAACAAAAGGTTAGCTTTGTCTCAGGCATCATATATTGACAAGATGCTTGTCAGATTTTCGATGCACAATTCCAAGAAGGGTTTATTACCTTTCAGGCATGGAATTGTATTGTCTAAGAAACAGTGTCCTAAGATTCCTCAAGAGGTTGAGGAAATGAGACAGATTCCCTATGCATTAGCTATTGATAGCCTTATGTATGTAATGTTATGTACTAAACCTGACATTTGCTATGCAGTATGGATTGTCAAATGATATCAGTCCAATCTAGGATTTTATCACTAGACGACGGTCAAAATGATCCTCAAGTATCTTCGGAGAATGAGGGACTATATGCTCGTGTATGGAGATGAGGATTTGATCCTTACAGGATACACAAACTCTGACTTTCAGACTGATCGGGATTCTCGAAAATCCACATCAGGGTCAGTGTTTACTCTGAATGGAGGAGCTATAGTATGGCGAAGCATCAAGCAAGGATGCATCACAGACTCCATTATGGAAGTCGAATACATAGCTGCTTGTGAAGCTGCTAAGAAGACTATTTGGCTTAAGAAGTTCCTTGCTTATTTGGAAGTTGTTGCAAATATGTCTTTGTCCATCACACTTTATTGTTATAACAATGGTGTTGTGGAAAATTCTAAGAAGCCTAGGAGTTACCGAAGAAGCAAGCACATTGAACGAAAATATCACTTGATTCGGGAGATTGTGCATCGAAGTGATGTAATTGTCACGAAGGTTGCTTTGAAGTACAACGTTGCTGATCCATTTACAAAGGCTATCACGGCTAAAGTGTTCAAGGGTCATCTAGAAAGTCTGGGTCTACGGGATATGCTCCCCATTATTTAGGGCAAGTAGGAGACGTTACTGGGTATAGTGTATGCCCTAGTTTATTGTATTTTTGTATTTTATTTGTATTGTATATTAGTCTCCCTAAGCTTTATGACAAGTGGGAGATTGTTGGGATTGATGTCATAAATCTCTTTGTAATCTCGTAGTTTGTAAATTTTGTATAAACATATTCTTATTAATAAAATAAGTGTTATTTCATCAGCATATAATCAATCCAATAAACTAAGATCCGAGGTTATTTCATGTAATTTAAACAAGTATGTAGAGACATACAAGTGGATCTTGTTTAAATAATAACCTAAATGGTCTGTAGTAGATGGATAAGGCCGGGTACCTTATCCTAGTGACACTACGGATACAACTCGCGTGGTAGGTGCTATAAGTGTTGTAAAGTGCAACAAATGATCTGATCCGGATCATTCATGTGGAGACTGTTGGGGATGATGCCCAAAACTCTCGTTGGGTCCTGTAGTTTGTAAACACAGTTTTGAACAGACGCTTGTGATGTATAATATATGATATTTTCCTCACTTTTGTCTATTGAACATTTGATGTTTTATCTGTTTTACCACAAGCCACTAAACTAAGATCCCTGGTTGTCGTTTGTAACTTAAGTATGTATGTGGATACATACAGGTGGATCATGCCTTAAGTGATAACCAAAATGGTCTATAGTATATGGATATAGGAGGGAAACCTTATCCTGTTAACTCTACGGATGTGGCCGCTTTGTAGAATAGTTACAACTGTTGTGACTTGTTACATATGGTCTGATCTTGATCATTCATGTGGAGACATGCGAGCGGGGGCGTCCTATACAAAGGAGTTTGTATAAGATCGGACCACGAAGTGTTATAGTCGCGTTATATAACGCTGTTCATGACAAAGACTTCATTTCACTAGGATGACCGTACGTAACATGACCTCAATCCTGAGTGAGTTGGGAACTCTTGCATTTGAGGGCGATCCTTTGATTTTCATGGGTGTGAGTGGCCAGATCGCCGACTCAAACCAACCACTTTGGGGATTCGTTTGATTTGCGAGCTAGGAACTCAGCGCCACAAGATGGAATTCACTCCTTCCCCGAAGCAGGGGTAAGTAGATAGATTGCTCCCTTAAGGGCTGATTCTAGGGCTTGAACGATGTGGCACCACACACCTTCTCATGGCCCGAGAGGTGTCTACACATAGTAAGACTATGTTGTATTATTCATTAGAGGGATCAGTGGTATTTAAGGAGTGAGATGTAACTATAGGGGCAAAACGGTAAATTGGTCCAATTGCAAAAAAGTAAATTGGTCCAATTGCAAAACGGTAAATTGATCCAATTGTACTTACGAGCATCTATGAAGGGTCATTGTATTGTTGATTGGTTATATCTGATGGACACAAAAATATATTTGTGGTGAGAAGAGTGCAGCTGTCGGTCTTTAGTGGAATGTCTGACAGTTAACGGATGGTGGATCTCGTGGCTAAAGAGTTTAGTTAGCTATTCACGTACCGTTGGAGTTTCGAGCTATAGGCCCATAAGGTCCCCTTGGTAGCTCAATGGATCAAGTCGAAAATCAGTTTTTGGGTCAGTTTGAAGTGTTCAAATTGACAAGAGAGAGTTCGATTATATATGATATGATTGAACTAGTTAATTATATATGATATGATTGACATTATGTATTAGATACATTATTTGGAAGAAAATGATATAAATATGATTTATATCTTGTGGAGGAGAAAAAGACTATGGTTCATATGTTGCATTTGATGTGATATTAAACCATAGGTTAATGAATATAATATGATTATATTTATTATTTAATTTTGACAATTATAGGATAATTGTTGCCCGGTTTTTTCTCCGTAACCAAATGATAGTGGGAGGTTGCATTCAATTTTCGTAACTGAAGGATGAAATCAAAATTGTTTTCATTTTGCAAAATGATCAGACATTCGCTCACGAGTGGTGTATACTGCCTATCGCATAACAAACCGATAGCCTAACCAATAGCTCAATGTTTCTAAATGATCGTATAGACAAGTGCAATTTTCTAAACGATCGCATAGAATTTGCTAAATGATTGTCTAGCTTTTTCCTGAACGATCAAGCATCGTCTATATGATGACACCTGATATCTCCCACTTGCTTGATCGTGGTATATGATTGTGCTTTCCTCCTTCCTTCTATTAAATCCAACAAAGCCCATACCTCCTAGATTCTCACACCGAGAATACCGAAGGTTCCTAGTGGTAGCGTCTTCCTTGCTGCCAAGTTCGTGAAGAGGCCGTTCGTGGGTAGACGATTTGGTGGACGATTTCTTGGACATTCTCAGTGAGAGTGAGAGGAATAGTGTTTGGACGAGAACGAGATTTAAGGCAAAGAAGGGTTCTGTATTTCGTTCTCTTGTTGTTTAAAGTTTCAAAGCATGCCTGTAATTTGTTGTATATTGCATAACTAGTCTGTTAGATTGTGAATGTGGTAATTCTGTCACAATGAGTTTGGAATGATCTTGCTTCCACTAAGGGTACTCTTTGGTAAGAGTTCCTTCAATTGGTATAAGAGCCAGGTTCTGATATTCCAAATTCATTGATGCAAAGAATAACATTTACTTTCTCGGTGGGTGAAGCATGTCTACATTCTGTTTAAGCACTAAACGTATGTTTGTGGATGTGGATTAATAGAGTTTTCTGGGATGAAGCCTCTGGTTGTTTAAATTATTTTACATTTGAAGTTAATTGTAAGAGCCCCTATGTTTTTTGGCATATTAACTTGCTATCGAGTCTGTATTTTCAAAGTGTTTAAGTCTGTGAGTCATTCGTGAAGAAGCTTCAAGGCAAGGAGTTGTTGTTCTTTGAGGATGAAGACGACTAAGTGTTGGTCGGGTCGTGTAAACGATCGTAGAGTATCAGATACTCTGGAGCAGGTTTATGTGTGTGTACTAGACGATTGTGTAGCTCAACAAGCTTCATCACTTAGTTCCTGACTACACGATCATGGAGTAAAATGTTTACTTATCGCTTGTTAAGTGATCATCTAAATGATCGTGCTTCACAGCTACGTGGTCGTCTAAACGATCGTTTAGTACTCACGGGTTTTGTCTTGTGTGCTAAACGATCGGGTACCTCATGCATCATCACATTGTTATTGGTACTTGATCGTATACCCGACCATGTAAAATAATAGGAGCTTCGCCCGGGCGGTTCAAGACCCGATTCGCTTGAGAATCGGTTTGCTTGATCGAAAATGTATAGATAGTTGTTTTTTTTTTTAATTTTCAGTTTTAGGGCGGTTCATCCTGGTCCATTAATCTTTGTGAATGTACATAGGATGTATGTTTATTTATATGTCATATGGTATGCTATATAGAAGAAATCTCACCTTAGGTTATGCATTAGTCATGCATCATCTCTTTATTATAAGTGTTATGATTTAGAGAAGCATGATTTAAATTACAAAAGAGCATGCTCATGCATCATATAATATAAGAGTTATTTTATGTATGCATAAAGCATAAACATACATCATCTTTATATTATAAGTGTTATAGTATAAGGGTGTATGGACGCATGTTTCCTTGGTTCGTTACATGTATATAAAAGTTATGTATAGTAATGAATGAACATTGCATGAAGCATGACACATAGGTTAAATTTATAAGTGTTATAAATACCTAGTTGTGTGGCAATGTGTATGATTTTAGTTGTTTCTTTTATAAAGGTTATAAGGAAATTAAAACTAAAATATATAAGAAAGACATACATGCGAACTTAGGTTTGAATCATGGTTTTAAAAGTTTAAAACTTGGTGGAGATAGACCTAAGATTACGGTTCTAATATGATTAACAACCTAGGCTTTACTCTTTTAATCACTTTAATAGGATTAAATTAACTAATAAAACGTTAAAGTGTAGCAAATCTATCTATAAGGGACATTTTCTATAACACGGGTTTTGTCTAGGCTAGGGTTTTTAAGGTGACGGAAACAGAATACCCCTACTTGGGAACTTACCTGGAAAGGTGAATTGGATAGATTTAATGTATGCATGCAAATTTGAGGATAGTGCATTAAAGAGTTTAACGTGACTACTTGAACTTGTTTAATTTCAAAGACAAGAGTTGTTTTTTAGCATATTAAACTGGCTTAGATTAAAATAAGTAGCCGGATGGTCTAAGTTAATGAACCCCTTGGTAGAACATTCAGTGGGAGGTACTTGGGGTATCTAATGCTTCATTTAAACCTCCCGCATTTCTCCCTTTATTGTCCACACCGTGAGATCTATCCTCGGCCTCGTGGCACCCTAGAAGTGTCCCCCTAAAGAATGGTGTTTGGGTAGGTCAATATTAAGGTGGATGGAGAGAATGTTCATAGTAAGTGGGAGCGGGATGTGAGACAACATATCCCACGGTCTCTCTCGTTATGTTGGATAAAGTTTTCGTGCATCGCCTCGAGGCACCCTGAGAGTATCCCCCTATAGGATGGAAATTTTGCACGTTTCTTTATCTGATCGACTGTATAAGATAAGGTCGTTTAGTCTATTGTCCTAATCTACATTTTCCCTACGGTGGGTGCATTATGGCGTGACTCTGGGGCCAAAAATGAGGGGTTACACTGATGCGGAATTGTTAAGGGTTAACAGTTCTGGACCAAACAAATGGTGACTGTTAAGTGCAGTTTCAAGAGTTGGTTCTGCCTAATGGTTGAGAATGTCTCATCTCAGTGAAGAGGCATCTGATCACCCCACTGGTGACGTTTGTCCTCCCTCGCGGGGCATCATTGCGAAATAGAAGTCTTTTTTACTTAGGGTACTTGATAACTATTTTGCTAAAACTAAAATTGGTGTTAAAATGTGGTTTAGCATAGACTTATAAAGTTTATTATGTTTTTCAACAACGTTTTAAATGGCTAGAATTATGCTAGTTGGAAACACATGATCACAACAATACTGATCATCGATGATCTCAGATTCGTCCTTACGGAGGAGTGTCCTCCTATTCCACCTTCTAATGCCGCTCAAAATGTTTGGGAGGCTTATGAGCGTTAGACACGGGCAAATGAGTAGGTCCGAGCCTATATCTTGGCCAGTCTTAATGATGTGTTGGCCAAGAAGCATAAGCCCATGGTCTCAGCGCGTGAGATCATGGAGTCCCTGTGGGGGATGTTCGGACAACCGTCTGGACAGCTCAAGCATGAGGCTCTTAAATGCATCTTCAACTCTAAAATGGAGGAAGGCACCTCTATTCGAGAACACTGCTTAATATGATGGTCCACTTCAATGTGGCAGAGATGAATGGTCTAGGATCGATGAGGGCAGCCAGTTTAGCATTATCCTGCATTCATTGCCAGATAGCTTCCTACACTTTGTTAGCAATGCGATTCTTAACAACGTGGACTATACCATTACAACTCTCCTCAATGAGTTGCAGACATTCCAATCCTTACTGAAAAGTAAGGAGAATAGGGGAGGGGAGGCAAATGTTGCCCCGTCTTCATAAAGGTTCGACCTCAGGAACAAAGTCTGCACCTTCTACTCTTTAAAAAGGAAAGTGGAAGAAGAAGAAGGGTGGTAAAGGGAAGGGGAAGACGTCTCCTAACCCATAGCCTGTCGCCCACCGGAATAAACATCTGACACCGGTTGACAAGGGAAATTATTTTCACTGCAACCAAGAAGAACACTGGAAGAGGAAATTTTCTTAGTGAAGAATGATGATTCTGCCTAGATTATTGATTTAGGCGTTACTAATCATGTTTGTTCTTTTTTTTCAGGGGATTAGATCCTGGCAACAGCTGAAGGCTAGTGAGATGATGATATGAGTAGGCACCGGGCATATTGTCTCAGTTGTGGCAGTGGGAGGGATCCAATTGACTTTACAGAAGAAATTTCTTGTTTTACATGATGTATTTGTAGTTCCTGAGTTGAAAAGAAACTTAATTTTTGTAAAGTGCTTGTTGCAGTGTAAATATACTCTTAAATTTAATTTGAATAAAGTGTTTATTCATAAAGATGGAGTAGAAATTTGTATAGCAAAACTGGAAAATAACTTATATGTGCTAAGGCCATTAGTAACGAGTTCCTTCCATAACATAGAGATATTTAAAACTGCCATAACTCAAATAAACTCAACGAGTTTCTCCAAAAGAAAATGCCCAACTTTGGCACCTTCGATTAGGACACATCAATCTCAATAGGATTGAGAAGTTAGTAAGGAATGGCTTTTTAGATGAGTTAGAAGAAAATTATTTACTGATGTGCGAATCTTGCCTTGAGGGTCAGATGACTAAAAGATCTTTTTCTGGAAAAGGTTATCGAGCCAAAGAGCCTCCAGAGTTAGTGCATTCTGACCTCTATGGTCCTATGAATGTGTGAGCCAAGGGAGGTTATGAGTGTTTCATCACTTTTACTTATGATTACTCTAGGTATGGATATGTTTATTTGATACAACGGAAGTTTGAATCCTTTGAAAAGTTCAGAGAGTTCAAGGCTGAAGTGGAAAATGCATTGGATAAACGGATTAAGACACTTTGATCGAATCGAGGTGGAGGGTTTTTGGATTCGAGGTTCCAGGACTATTTGATAGAACATGGAATCGTTTCCCCACTCTCAGCGCCAAGTACACCTCAGCAGAATGGTGTAGCGGAAAGGAGAAACAGAACTTTGTTGGACATGGTTCGATCGATGATGAGCTTCGCTTCCTTATCGGACTCATTTTGGGGTTTTGAAGTGGAGACTGCAATGTATATACTCAATTGTGTTCCTTTCAAGAGTGTTGCAAGAACACCTTTAGAGTTGTGGAATGAGCATAAAACTAGTTTACGTCACTTCCGCATATGCGGTTGCTCAGCACATGTGCTTGAGGCTAACCCAAAGAAATTAGAACCACGGTCGAGGTTGTGCCTCTTTGTAGGCTACCCCAAAGGTACACGACGGGGTTGCTTTCATGATCCATCGGAAAATAGAGTGTTTGTATCTATGAACGCTACTTTCCTAGAGGAGGATCATATTAGGGAACACAGTTTTAGTAGTAAGATCGTGTTACGTGAGCTTTCCAATGAAACTACTGATACTTCAACAAAAGTTGTTGAAGGGCCTGCTTCATCAGCAAGAGTTGTTGATAATGATGATACTTCATCTGGTAGGTCGGTTTCACCTCGAGAGTTGAGGGAACCTCGACGTAGTGGGAGGGTTACGAACTCATCTATTCGTTATATGGGTTTCACGGAAATCCTGGCTATGGTAGCTGATGGCAACGTTGAGGATCTATTGTCTTACCAGAAGGCAATGGAGGATGTTGATTGGGATGAATAGGTCAAAGCCATTGATCTCGAGATGGAGTCGATGAACTTCAACTCAGTGTGGAATCTTGTAGATCAGCCTGATAAGTTAAGACCTATAGGTCATAAATGGATCTACAAGAGGAAACACGGTGCCGATGGGAAGGTGCAAACCTTCAAGGCTCGACTTGTGGCAAAGGGTTATACCCAGGTGGAGGGAGTCGACTATGAGGAGACTTTCTCACCTGTTGCCATGTTCAAGTCGATTCACATCCTCCTATCCATTGTCGTTTATTATGATTATGAGATTTTTCAAATGGACATCAAGACTGCCTTTCTGAATGACAATCAGGAGACCATTTATATAGTGTAGCCCGAAGGATTCATTGCCCAAGGTCAAGAACAAAAAGTTTACAAACTGAATCGGTCCATTTATGGGTTGAAATGGGCGTCTCGATCTTGGAACATTCGGTTTGATACTGTGATCAAATCGAACGGCTTTGACCAAAACGTTGATGAGCCTTGTGTCTACAAGAAACTTTCAACGGTTCAATAGTTTTCCTAGTGTCATATGTAGATGATATCCTATTCATTGGGAATGATGTAGGACTACTAACTGCAGTTAAGAATTGCTAGCGACCCAATTCCAAATGAAAGATTTGGGAGAGGCTTAGTTTTTTCATGGTATATAGATCTTTCAGGATCATAAGAATAAAGTGCTAGCGTTGTCTCAGGAATCGTACATTGACAAGATGTTGCTCAAGTACTCGATGCAGAACTCCAAAATGGGCCTACTACTGTTCAGGCATGGAGTTACTTTGTTTAAGGAAATGTGTCTTCGCCTCAAGAGGTTGAGGAGATGAGACGGGTCCCATATGCTTCTGTCGTTGGCAGTTTAATGTATGTGATGCTCTATACTAGACCTAACATCCCCTATGTTGTGGGAATAGTCAGTGGGTATCAGTTTAACGCAAGCCAGGGTCACTGACCACAGTTAAGAACATCCTCAAGTATCTTCGGAGAACGAGGGACTACATGCTCGTGTATGAAACTAGGGATTTGATCCTTACTGGATACACTGATTATGACTTTCAGACCTGTCTCTTATACACATCTAGATGTGTATAAGAGACAGTAACAGAGGAGCTGTAGTGTGGCGAAGCACTAAGCAGGGGTGCATCGCCAACTCCACGATGGAGACCGAGTACGTAGCGGCTTGTGAAGCTGCTATGGAGGTCGTTTGGCTCAAGAGTTCCTGACAGATCTGGAAGTGGTTCCATACATGTCTAGGCCCATCACCCTCTATTGTGACAATAGTGGTGTTGTGGCGAACTCCAGGGAGCCCAGGAGTCACAAACGTGACAAACATATAGAGCGGAAGTTGAAGGAAATCAAACATGAGGATTTCGATGAGCAACGGAAGGATCGTTCTAAATTTCAATCGTATATGAACAACAACAATTACAGTACACAAATGGAAACAATAGGCTATGTGCAAAATCGAAATCACAGCATGCCCTACTAAACGATCAAGGGATAAAACTAACATACCTTTGAAGATTCATCTTCAATACCCTTAATCACGAACGCTCAAACAACCAGCAAGACTGCAACTCGAACGCTCGAACATTTCGACCGTTACACTGCACGATCACAGCGATCTCGAACACAACGATCACCCAGATCACAAACACAACAAATGCAACAAACAACCTCTACAACCTCTACATAACCATCAACTTGTGTCGAGTTGAGTATGACACCACCACAATGGCTACCTTGGTATTCTTGGTGTGAGAATCCATAAGTGTGGCTTTGTGTGGACTTGGTTAGAGGACGAGATCAAAGGAGAATAATTATCACACCCCCTCCCAGATTACCCTTCTTAATCCAGAAGTGAATGTGACGACAGTAGTTACCAACTCTTTTGTGGCACTTACTGCCTAACATCCTTAACTTGCTTAGATCCCTGGAATACATATATAGCATTCACCAAACTAATGAAACTTTAAAAATAACCTCAGAATATCAGGGATCAACAACAACATAATTACATCATATTAACACATCAGAGTTCAACGGGTCCCAATATACTTTACTAGTCCCTAGAGTTGGGCTACTTGATCGATCCACTTACTTGTATTATGTCAATATTAATCACGACTGTTTCGTCAGACTTGCTGAGATGACAGAATCCGTAAAAATTATGAGCAACACATATGTACAGACATTTACAGAATAAACACCTAAAACTTTTCTCTAGACTTTGGACTTGACCTCTACAAGCCTTGGTTACTACACACGCAACCCCATGCGTCCACACTTCTCCATCAACGCATGCCTATATTTTGCTTCCATACTTAGCAAATTTTCACTTCTTATATTATCTAAAACTCACCCTTGACTAAATATTTCTAACACTTAGAATTTTCTTCCTCCATCAGCCTACCTTCTTTGCCTCCTTTCACAATTTTACTTAACACGCTTGTTACTCACTTATATAGGAAAAATGTACGGGGTTTACAACAATCATGTATACGATTGAGCAAGGGAGATGATAGTGTCTATCATATAGACGATGCCCAATCATTTAACAAACTCGATACGATCGTTTAGCAAAAGTTGCACGATCGTTTAGCTAATCGACCAACTTAGTGTTTGTCGTATAGAAACACTCCACAATCATCTAGTCTCTCCAAGCTATCGTTTAGTCAATTGTATTTACTTGACAACCTTTCTGTGAGTAATTTCTGAGAATGGAAATCTCAAATTAAAAACTAAATTTAGGAAAACATTTTTCCTTTTATCTGACAATTACCATGAAACCACCAATAACTTCCCACTCAATTGGTTATTAGAGAAAAATAGATAATTATCCAATAATTAATATTATTATAAATATATATGATAACCAACTTACCATACTATATTTCTAACCTATAGTTTTGATATTTCATCTCATGAAACAAATTAACCATAGCTCTTTTTCTATTCCATGGCACTTAATGTAAATCTCATTTACATTAACCCTCCACTTGATGTATCTCATACACCATACCGATCATATCATATATGATCGAATTACCTCTTGTCAATTTGAACATTTCAAATCAACACCAAGAACTGATCCTCAACTTGAATCCATTGAGCTACCAAGGGGACCTTATGGACTTGTAGCTCGAAGCTCCAATGGTATGTGAATAACTGACTAAACTCTTTAGTCACGGGATCCACCATCTGTTAACTGTCAGGCACTCCACTAAAGA
The DNA here is from genome assembly GCF_009727055.1 of Benincasa hispida. Classification (NCBI taxonomy): domain Eukaryota; kingdom Viridiplantae; phylum Streptophyta; class Magnoliopsida; order Cucurbitales; family Cucurbitaceae; genus Benincasa; species Benincasa hispida. Next base: position 69,270,906 of record NC_052351.1, on the reverse strand, counting down.
CCGACAGCTGACCTCTCCTCACCACACATATATTATGTGTCCATCTTAACCAATCAGCAGTGTGACAACCCTTCACAGATCGCTCGTAAATACAACTGGGCCAATAACCGTTATGCCCTTGTAGTTACATCTAACTCCTTAAGTACTACTGATCTCTCTAATGAACATAAGTCATAGTCCTACTATGACTGAGTCCTCTCTTCCAAAGAGAAGTTGTGGCCACAATGATTAAGCCCCGGAATCAGCCTTTAAGGGAGCAATCTATCTACTTACCCCTACTTCAGGGAATGAGTGAATTCCATCCTTTGTAACTGAGTTCCCGACTCCCAAATTAGACAAGTCCCCAAAAAGATAGATATGTTGAGTTGGCAATCTGGCCACTCTGACCCATACTAATCAAAGAACCGCCCTCAAAAGCAAGAGTTTCAAAAATACCCAGGATTGAGGTCATGTCACATATGGTTGTTAGGTGAGATGTAAGTCTCCAGTATCAACGGCGTTATATACGGAAATGAATCATCTCGTGGTTCGGTTTTATACAAACTCTTTGTATAGGACACCCCTCACTCGTATGTCTCCACATGAATGGTAAGGATCTACCATCTATAGTAGTTCACAACACTTGCAAACCTCTATAAAGCGGGTCGTATCCGTAGTGTCACTAGGATCAGGTATCCCTCCTTAATCCTTATACTACAGACCTATTTAGGTTATCACTTAAGGCATGATCCACTTATATATCTCATATACATGCTTAAGTTTACGTACGATAATCATGGAGCTTTGTTTATTGGACATGAGTAAATACTAGAAAGAAATAAAATAACACTTATTTTATTCATAAACAATATGTATATATTACAAACAACGAGACTCCGGGAGAATTAGGACACCATTCCCAACAATCTCGCACTTATCCTAATGCCTCAGGAGACTAATGTACAATACAATATAAAAACATGTACAATATACAATAAACTAGGGCATGTCTATTTCATTCATGTTGTTGGGGTTCATGCCCTAAAGTCTCGTGTCCTGTAGTTTGTAAACAGTATATACGAATACCTGTGTTGTTAATATATGATATTTACTTCGCATCTTGTTGTTTTGCTCAGTTACTTGTTTTATTTGCTTTACCACAATCCAATAAACATAAAATCCCTGGTTATCTGTATGTGACTCTAGCATGTATGTGGTGACATACAAGTGGATCATGTCTTGAGTGATAACCAAAATGGTCTGTAGTAAATAGATAAAGGAGGGAAACCTTATCATGGTAACGCTACGGACGCGACCCGCTTTGTAGAATGGTCACAAGTGTTGTGACTTGTCACAGATGGTCTACTCCTGGTCATTCATGTTAGGGACATGCGAGCAAGGGCATCCTATACAAAGAGTTTGTATAAGACCTGACCACAAATTGTTAACGTCTCGTTATATAACATCGTTCATGACAGAGACTTCATTTCACTAGGATGACCATAGGAAACATGACCTCAATCCTAAGTGAGTTGGGCGGTCCTTTTATTTGTATGGGTGCAAGTGGCTAAGTCATCGATTCAAACCTACCATTTTTGGGATTCGTCTGATTTGGGAGCTGGGAACTCAGCTACATAAGATGGAATTCACTCCTTCCCCGAGGCAGGGGTAAGTAGATAGATGGCTCCCTTAAGGGCTGATTCTAGGGCTTGAACAATGTGGCGCCACACACCTTCTCTTGGCCTGAGAGGCGTTCACACATAGTTGGACTATGTTGTATTGTTCATTAGAGGAATCAGTGGTACTTAAGAAGTGAGATGTAACTACAGGGGCAAAACAGTAAATTGGCCTAGCTGTACTTATGAGCATCTGTGAAGGGTCATCGTACTCATGATTAGTTATATCCAATAGACACAGAAATATATCTGTGGTAAGAAGAGTTCAGCTGTTGGTCTTTAGTGTATTTACTGATAGTTAACGGATGGTGAATCTCGTGGCTAAAGAGTTTAGTCAGCTATTCACGTACCGTTTGAGCCACAAATCCATTAGGTCACCTAGGTAGCTTGGATAAAGTCGAGAACCAGTGTTTGAGTTAATTTGAAATGTTCAAATTGATAAGAGGAAGTTCAATTATATATGATATAATTGAACTGGTTAATTATATATGATATAATTGGCTAAATGTATAAGATACATTATTTTGGAAGAAATTAGATATAAATATGATTTATATCAAGTAGAGGATAAAATACTATAGTAGATATATGACATCAAACTATAGGATATAAATATAATATGATTATATTTATTAATTAAATTAATTGATTAATTATTTGATAATTAAC